>NC_091283.1:368549264-368888264 GCF_032444005.1 Ranitomeya imitator
TGCAACATTTTTTCAAACTGAGTGTTTTTGGTTTTACTATTCTCTTTTGTGTCTTCAATATGTATAGTATGTAGCACAGCCCACGTAGTATATAACACAGCCACGTAGTATATTGCACAGCCACGTAGTATATTGCACAGCCGACGTAGTATATAGCACAGAGATGTAGTATATAACACAACCCACGTAGTATATAGCAATGTGGCACTATATTCCTGTTAAAAAAAAAAAAGAATTAAAATAAAAAATAGTTATATATTCACCTTCCGACGGCCCCCGGATCCAGCCCAGGCCTTTACCGATGCTCCTCGCGACGCTCCGGTCCCAAGAATGAATTGCGGCAATAACACGTCATGATGTAGCGGTCATTGCCGCAATGCATTCTTGGGACCTGAGCGTCGCGAGGAGCGGGAAAGGCATCAGAAGGTGAGAATAGCACTATTTTTTATTTTTTTATTATTTTTAACATTAAATCTTTTTACTACTTATGCTGCATAGGCAGCATCAATAGTAAAAAGTTGGTCACACAAGGTTAATAGCAGCGGTAACAAACTGCATTACACCGTGTTATGCTGCGGTGTAACGCAGTCCGTTTAACGGACTGCTAAACCGCCATGGGATCACTGACTGGAGGGGAGTAGGGAGGGGCGATTTCGTGGACGGACTGTGCCCGTCGATGATTGGTCGCGGCCGGCCGCGACCAATCAGCAACGCAGGATTTCCATGATGGACAAACAGACGGAAGTGACCCTTAGACGATTAGATAGATAGATACTGCGACTATACACAGCAGTATCGCCTATATAACGAATATGAAGTAGTCTATACATTACACAGATGATACTGCAAGTGTTGGATACACGTTATATAGGCGATACTGCTACTGCTGTAAATAATGATAGTATCACCTATATAATGTATATACAGCAGTCTATATACATTCTATAGGAAATACTGCTACTGTATATACTTTATATATAGGTGATACTGCTGGGTATATGTGTGTGTGTATGTATATATACATACACATACACTGCAGTGTCACTTATAACGAATATACACATCAGTAGCAGTATTGCCTATAAAATGTATATAGACTGCTGTATATACATTATACAGTGGGGCAAAAAAGTATTTAGTCAGTCAGCAATAGTGCAAGTTCCACCACTTAAAAAGATGAGAGGCGTCTGTAATTTACATCATAGGTAGACCTCAACTATGGGAGACAAACTGAGAAAAAAAAATCCAGAAAATCACATTGTCTGTTTTTTTAACATTTTATTTGCATATTATGGTGGAAAATAAGTATTTGGTCAGAAACAAACAATCAAGATTTCTGGCTCTCACAGACCTGTAACTTCTTCTTTAAGAGTCTCCTCTTTCCTCCACTCATTACCTGTAGTAATGGCACCTGTTTAAACTTGTTATCAGTATAAAAAGACACCTGTGCACACCCTCAAACAGTCTGACTCCAAACTCCACTATGGTGAAGACCAAAGAGCTGTCAAAGGACACCAGAAACAAAATTGTAGCCCTGCACCAGGCTGGGAAGACTGAATCTGCAATAGCCAACCAGCTTGGAGTGAAGAAATCAACAGTGGGAGCAATAATTAGAAAATGGAAGACATACAAGACCACTGATAATCTCCCTCGATCTGGGGCTCCACGCAAAATCCCACCCCGTGGGGTCAGAATGATCACAAGAACGGTGAGCAAAAATCCCAGAACCACGCGGGGGGACCTAGTGAATGAAGTGCAGAGAGCTGGGACCAATGTAACAAGGCCTACCATAAGTAACACACTACGCCACCATGGACTCAGATCCTGCAGTGCCAGACATGTACCACTGCTTAAGCCAGTACATGTCCGGGCCCGTCTGAAGTTTGCTAGAGAGCATTTGGATGATCCAGAGGAGTTTTGGGAGAATGTCCTATGGTCTGATGAAACCAAACTGGAACTGTTTGGTAGAAACACAACTTGTCGTGTTTGGAGGAAAAAGAATACGGAGTTGCATCCATCAAACACCATACCTACTGTAAAGCATGGTGGTGGAAACATCATGCTTTGGGGCTGTTTCTCTGCAAAGGGGCCAGGACGACTGATCCGGGTACATGAAAGAATGAATGGGGCCATGTATCGTGAGATTTTGAGTGCAAACCTCCTTCCATCAGCAAGGGCATTGAAGATGAAACGTGGCTGGGTCTTTCAACATGACAATGATCCAAAGCACACCGCCAGGGCAACGAAGGAGTGGCTTCGTAAGAAGCATTTCAAGGTCCTGGAGTGGCCTAGCCAGTCTCCAGATCTCAACCCTATAGAAAACCTTTGGAGGGAGTTGAAAGTCCGTGTTGCCAAGCGAAAAGCCAAAAACATCACTGCTCTAGAGGAGATCTGCATGGAGGAATGGGCCAACATACCAACAACAGTGTGTGGCAACCTTGTGAAGACTTACAGAAAACGTTTGACCTCTGTCATTGCCAACAAAGGATATATTACAAAGTATTGAGATGAAATTTTGTTTCTGACCAAATACTTATTTTCCACCATAATATGCAAATAAATTGTTAAAAAAAACAGACAATGTGATTTTCTGGATTTTTTTTTCTCAGTTTGTCTCCCATAGTTGAGGTCTACCTATGATGTAAATTACAGACGCCTCTCATCTTTTTAAGTGGTGGAACTTGCACTATTGCTGACTGACTAAATACTTTTTTGCCCCACTGTATAGGTGATACTATCATTATATACAGAAGCAGCCAGTATCACTTATATGTTGTATATACAGCAGTCTATATACATTCTATAGGCAATATTACTACTGATGTGTATATACGTTATACATGTTGTGATACTGCTGTGTATATATGTACGTGTGTGTGTGTGTGTATATATATATACACACACACACACACACCAGTATCGCCTATATAACGAATATACACATCAGTAGCAGTATTCCCTATATAATGTATATAGACTGCTATATATACACATTATATAGGTGATACTGCTATATATAATCACTGTATCACCTATATAATGTATGTATAGCAGTCTATATACATTACATAGTGAATACTGCTACTGATGTGTATATACGTTATATAGGTTATACTGCTGCGTATATATGTACGGGTGTGTGTGTATATAAATATATATACACACACACACACCGCAGTGTCACCTATATAATTTATATACATCAGTAGCAGCATTCCCTATATAATGTATATAGACTGCTATATATACATTATATAGCTGATACAGTGATTATATACAGCAGCATCACCTATATAATGTATATATATATATAGCAGTCTTTACACATTATATAGGTGCAACTACTGTATATACACATTTAAAAAATCATCTTGGGACTTACCCAGGTCCCTGAGATGGGGGGGGGGGGGGGAGGGAGGTCAGAAGGATGAAGGGCTGAGGTGGGTCACGTCCCAGCGTCGGCGGTAGAGGAACCCAGGCAGCATTGGTGAGAGCAGTCTTCTCTGACGCTGGTTCAGGCCGGCCAGCGTGACACAGGTGGAGGCGCCCAATGCGCGCCAGCTTTTCAAATATCTCCGTGTGCACGCGGGGTCTCCTGCTTGCCCGCACTGGCAAGGGCAGCAGCAGACGATCACACTCAACACACGCAGGAAAAAGGACCGCGGCCGTGCTCATTGCTCCCGCGACCCGCACTGATGCCGGCTGCCGCGGCCCTTGTCAGTGCGGGCAACTGAACGCGCGCATACAGGACCATTTAAAGGGCCAGCTGGAGGGATGGTGCGCTATGTAGTAAAATCGCTGCTGGTCATCCAGTGGCCCTGTGCAGCTGCTCAGGCACTGGCCCGGGGGCACATGCATTCCTGCCACCCAGCCGAGTCCGCCCCTGCACAGTATAGTACTGGAACAGCCCACTTTAAATTGTATGGCAAAAGATCAATAACCTTCAGAACATCATGTGGCGCCAATAGCTTTCTACCCTCTTAACCAGCATCCTTCACTGTTGAAAGACTCTTCTGATCTTCAGCCACGGCTCCGGCGCTTGCGTACTTTGTCTGCCCTGTTGAGGGCAGAGCAAAGTACTGCAGTGCGCAGGCGCCGGGCCGCTTTGACCTTTCCGGCGCCTGCGCACTGCAGTACTTTGTTCTGCCCTCAACAGGGCAGACAAAGTACGCCTGCGCCGGAGCCGTGGCTGAAGATCAGAAGAGGACGTCTTGGAATGAAGATGGGAGGTGCCGCAGCGGACCAGAGACGCCCATCCGACCGGACGAGCAGCGGGACTCCCCCTGGGTGAGTATAATCTAACGTCTTTTTCTCCTCTTTCAGGTAACATCGGGGGCTTATCTACAGCATTACAGAATGCTGTAGATAAGCCCCTGATGCTGGTGGGCTTACCTCACCTGTGATTTTCAGGTCGACAGGTTCCCTTTAAAATTGCAATAACTTTTTTTTTCGAAAAGCCGTAGAGGGCTGAAATTTCATGACATCTCTGCAGTTTTGGTCCAGAATATATTGGCCAAATTTCAATAAAATATATATGAAGGTACAATTGTACCTCTGCAGCCTGTTAATGTTGTAAAATTATGCAGCCTAACGAAGGTTAAACGCTCTATTGTGTTTATCTCTTTACTACTCCATCTCCTTACAGTTGCAACCTTCTCCCATCTGTGACAAGTAGTCATGTTACCACATGTAACGGGCTGGGTGGTGAAACCACTGTGCCAAAGCCCAGGGAAGGCCTGGAAGAGTGTGACTAGGAGGCTCACCCAATCCGACCATGGACACGCAGCAGCTAACGACACCACAGTGCCTTGGTGTAGAGTACGCTGATGTCTCTGCAGGGAGAGAGGGACTGCAGGCAGATATGTGGGCGCTACACCACACCTGTGTACAATACCGACAGGCAGCTGTTAAACCTCCACAAATGTAACAGTGATCTCCTCCAGCCATCTGTGAAGAAAATTAATGACCTACTGTATGTATAGGTTTATAGAGCTGGGTGGCGCTACAAGAATTATTTGGAGAGCACTGCTTCCAGATAGTGAAGGAAGCTGGCTAAGGGGATGGAGAGCGAAGGACCTGGAGCACATGCTCCTGTGTAGCCGCAACACAGATCTGTTTCCTCCTATGCTGAGGCTAGAATAAATACTGGTTTTGGAATTGAAGTAATTTGTCCTTAAACACAATTTATTTTGTGTTCAAGGACAGATTCTGTTTACAGTTACGTAGGACTGCGATGGGGGTTACTTGTGCCCTCTTGTATGCCAATCTTTTTATGGTGTTTTGGGAATGTGAAATGATATAATCAGATTCCAACAGATATGTACCATCAATTGTGTCATGGTGCAGTTTCACAGATAATATGTTTTTCATCTGGCAAGCTCCCAATGATTATCGGATCGGGTTCCTGGAATAATTTATCATAATGAGGCTAATGTTAAATTGACAAGCAGTTACAGCCGGTGTCAGATATTGAAAATGGTATGAAAACTAAAATAAACTTAGAATTCACACTGAAAGCATCAAAACTATGAATTAACACAGGTGGAATTATATACTTAACAAAAAAAGTGTGAAACAACTGAAAATATGTCTTGTATTCTAGGTTCTTAAAAGTAGCCACCTTTTGCTTTGCCGACTGCTTTGCACACTCTTTAGAATTGAGAGTCCTCAATTCTAAATATTTTTCTATCCACTGGCTAACACGGTACCAAGATATATTTCTTTCTTGCACACTCTTGGCATTCTCTTGATGAGCTTCAAGAGGTAGTCACCGGGAATGGTTTTCACTTCACAGGTGTGCCCTGTCAGGTTTAATACGTGGGATTTCTTGCCTTATAAATGGTTTTGGGACCATCAATTGTGTTGTGCAGAAGTCTGGTGTATACACAGCTGATAGTCCTACTCAATAGACTGTTAGAATTTGTATTATGACAAGAAAAAAGCAGCTTAGTAAAGAAAAACGAGTGGCCATCATTACTTTAAGAAATGAAGGTCAGTCAGTCCGAAAAATTGGGAAACGTTGAAAGTGTCCCCAAGTGCAGTGGCAAAAACCATCAAGCGCTACAAAGAAACTGGCTCACATGAGGAGCGCCCCAGGAAAGGAAGACCAAGGGTCACCTCTGCTTCTGAGTATAAGTGTATCCAAGTCACCAGCCTCAGAAATCGCAGGTTAACAGCAGCTCAGATTAGAGACCAGGTCAATGCCACACAGAGTTTTAGCAACAGACACATCTCTACAACAACTGTTAAGAAGAGACTTTGTGCAGCAGGCCTTCATGGTAAACTAGCTGCTAGGAAACCACTGCTAAGACAGGCAACAAGCAGAAGAGACTTGTTTGGGCTAAAGAACACAAGGAATGGACATTAGACCAGTGGAAATCTGTGCTGTGGTCTGATGAGTCCAAATTTGAGATCTGTGGTTCCAACCACAGTGTCTTTGTGCGACGCAGAAAAGGTGAACGGATGGACTCTACATGCCTAGTCCCACCGTGAAGCATGGAGGAGGTGTGATGGTGTGGGGGTGCGTTGCTGGTGACACTGTTGAGGATTTATTCAAAATTGAAGGCATACTGAACCAGCATGGCTACCACAGCATCTTGCAGTGGCATGCTATTCCATCCGGTTTGCGTTTAGTTGGACCATCATTTATTTTTCAACAGGACAATGACCCCAAACACACCTCCAGGCTGTGTAAGGGCTATTTGACCAAGAAGGAGAGTGATGGGGTGCGTCGCCAGATGACCTGACCTCCACAGTCACCAGACCTGAACCCAATCGAGATGGTTTGGGGTGAGCTGGACTGCAGAGTGAAGGCAAAAGGGCCGACAAGTGCTCAGCATCTCTGGGAACTCCTTCAGGATTGTTGGAAGACCATTCCCGGTGACTACCTCTTTAAGCTCATCAAGAGAATGCCAAGAGTGTGCAAAGCAGTCATCAAAGCAAAAGGTGGCTACGTTGAAGAACCTAGAATATAAGACATATTTTCAGTTGTTTCACACTTTGTTGTTATATAATTCCACATGTGTTAATTCATAGTTTCGATGCCTTCAGTGTGAATGTACAATTTTCAAAGTCATGGAAATACAGAAAAATCTTTAAATGAAGTGTGTCCAAACTTTTGGTCTGTACTGTATATAGACACACACAGTGCCTTGGGAAAGTATTTGCCCCCCTGGGACTTTTCAACCTTTTCTCACATATCATGCTTTAAACATAAAAATAGCAAATGGAAATTTTTGGTGAAGAATCAACAACAAGTGGAACACAATTGTGAAGTTGAACAAAATTTATTGGCTATTTTAAATTTTTGTGGAAATTCAAAAACTGAACAGTTGGAAGTGCAATATTATTCGGACCCTTTAACTTAATACTTTGTTGCACCACCTTTTGCTGCGATTACAGCAGCAAGTAGCTTGGGGTATGTCTATCAGTTTAGTACATCGAGAGACTGAAATTCTTGCCCATTCTTCCTTGGCAAACAGCTCGAACTCAGTGAGGTTTGATGGAGATCATTTGTGAACAGCAGTTTTCAGCGCTCTCCTTTTTATAACAAAATTTACAAAACCATTTTTTTTAGGGACCACCTCACATTTGAAGTCAGTTTGAGGGGTCTATATGGCTGAAAATACCCAAAAGTGACACCAATCCAATAACTGCACCCCTCAAGGTGCTCAAAACCACATTCAACAAGTTTATTAACCCTTCAGGTGTTTCACAGCAGCAGAAGCATCATGGAAGGAAAAAATGAACATTTAACTTTTTAGTCCCGAAAATGATCTTTTAGCAACAATTTTTTTATTTTCCCAAGGGTAAAAGGAGAAACTGGACCCCGAAAGTTGTTGTGTCCAATTTGTCCCGAGTACGCCGATACCCCAAATGTGGGGGGAACCACTGTTTGGGCGCACTACAGGGCTCGGAAGGGAAGGAGTGCCATTTGACTTTTTCAATGAAAAATTGGCTCCAATCTTTAGCGGACACCATGTCGCGTTTGGAGAGCTCCTGCGTGCCTAAAGATTGGAGCTCCCCCACAAGTGACCCCATTTTGAAAACTAGACCCCCCAAGGAACTTATCTAGATGCATAGTGAGCACTTTAAGCCCTCAGGTGCTTCACAAATTGATCCGTAAAAATAAAAAAAGTCCTTTTTTTTTTACAAAAATTTTCTTTTAGCATCAATTTTTTCATTTTTTACATGGGCAACAGGATAAAATGGATCAAAAAATGAGTTGGGCAATTTCTCCTGAGTACATCAATACCTCATATGTGGGAGTAAACCAATGTTTGGACGCACTGCAGGGGTCGGAAGGGAAGGAGCGCCATTTGACTTTTTGAATGGAAAATTAGCTCCAATCGTTAGAAGACACCATGTCGCGTTTGGAGTGCCCCTGTGTGCCTAAACATTGGAGCTCCCCCACAAGTGACCCCATTTTGAAAACAAGACCTCCCAGGGAGCAAGGATCTAGATGTGTGGTGAGCACTTTGAACCCCCAAGTGCTTCACAGAGGTTTATAACGCAGAGCCGTGAAAATAACAAAAGATTTTTTAGCCCGCAATTTTTTATTTTCACAAGGGTAACAGGAGAAATTGGACTCCAAAAGTTTTTGTCCACTTTGTCCTGATTACACCGCTGATACCCCATATGTGGGGGTAAACCACTGTTTGGGCACACTTTGGGGCTCGGAAGGGAAGTAATGACGTTTTGAAATGCAGACTTTGATGGAATGGTCTGCGGGCGTCACGTTGCATTTGCCGAGCCCCTGATGTGCCTAAACAGTAGAAACCCCCCACAATTGACCTCATTTTGGATACTAGACCCCCATAGGAACTTATCTAGATGTGTGGTGAGCACTTTGAACCCCAAGTACTTCACAGAAGTTTATTACACAGAGCCGTGAAAATAAAAAATAATTTTTCTTTCCTCAAAAATGATTTTTTTAGCCTGCAATTTTTTATTTTCACAAGGATAACAGGAGAAATTGGACCCCAAAAGTTGTTGTCCAGTTTGTCCTGAGTATGCCGGTACCCCATATGTGGGGGTAAACCACTGTTTGGGCACACATCGGGGCTCGGAAGGGAGGGAGCACCATTTGACTTTTTGGAACGCAAGATTGGCTGGAATCAATGGTGGCACCATGTCGCGTTTGGAGACCCCTTGATGTACCTAAACAGTGGAAACCCCTCAATTCTAACTCAAACTCTAACCCCAACACACCCCTAACCCTAATCCCAACTCTAACCATGACCCTAATCACAACCCTAACTCCAACACACCCCTAACACCAACCCTAACCCCAACACACCCCTAATCCCAACCTTAACCATAACCCTAACCACAAGCCTAACCCTAATGCCAACACACCCCTAACCCTAATCTTAACCCGAATTTCAACCCTAACTATAAGGCTATGTGCCCACGTTGCGGATGTGTGTGCGGATATTTCCGCACCGTTTTTGAAAAATCCGCAGGTAAAACACACTGCATTTTACCTGCGGATTTACAGTGTTTTTTGTGCGGATTTCACCTGCGGATTCCTATACAGGAACAGGTGTAAAACGCTGTGGAATCCGCACAAAGAATTGACATGTTGCGGAAAACACTTAGCGGTATTTTCCGCACCATGGGCACAGTGGATATGGTTTTCCATAGGTTTACATGGTACTGTAAATGTGATGGAAAACTGCTACGAATCCGCAGTGGCCAATCCGATGCGGATCCGCAGCCAAATCCGCACCGTGTGCAAATAGCCTAATCCTAACCCTAATTGCAACCGTAACCCTAGTGGGAAAATAAAAATAAATATATTTTCTTTATTTTATGTTCCCTACCTATGAAGGTGATAAAGGGGGGGCTTATTTACTTTTTTTTTTTTATTTTGATCACTGTGATAGAACCTATCACAGTGATCAAAATGTACCTGGAATGAATCTGCCGGCCAATTCGTCATGCGATTTAAGCATGAATCTCCAAAATAATGTTAGAGAGGCTGAACAGCTTTACACAACAACTCCGAAAGATATATATCGTAAATCTGTGGAATTTTGAGACTTCTCAGAAAATACACTGAACAAACATACAAAAACTCAAACCCCTCTAAAATGTGCAGGTTTATCACACAGTACAAAACAATTTGCATGCTGACTGTAGGAATGTCCACCAGAGCTGTTTCCCATTCATTTCTCTGCCATAAGCCGTCTCCAAAGGCATTTCAGAGAAATTGGTAGTACATCCAACCAGCCTCACAACCACAGACTAAGTGTAACAACACCAGCTTAGGACCTCAAAATCCAACATCTTCATTGCCAAGATTGTCTGAAACCAGACACCCGGATAGCTACTGCAACAATCGGTTTGCATAACCATAGAATTTCTACACAAACTGTCAGAAACTCTCAGGGAAGCTGATGTGCATGTTTGTCGTCCACATCTGATTGCAGTTCATTGTCATAACTGACTTGAGTGGGCAAATGCTTACATTCCATATGGTTGGGCACATTGGAGAGTTGTTCTCTTCAAGTATGAATCCCGGTTTTCACTGTACAAGGCAGATGGAAGAATGCGTGTATGGCGTTATGTGGGTGTGGAGTTTGCCGATGTCAATGTGGTGAATCGAATGGCCCATGGTGGCGGTTTAGGCAGACATACTGTATGTTATATACAACAAACACAAGTGCATTTTATTGATGCCATTTTGAATGCACAAAGATACCGTGACAAGATCCTGAGGCCCACTGTTGTGTCGCTCATACATGACTATCACGTCATGTTGAAGCATGATAATGCACGGCTCCATGCTTCAAGGATCTGTACACAAGTCCCAGTTCTTGCATGGCCAGAATACTCACCGGATGTCACTCATTGAGCACTTTTAAAATGCTCTGGATTAGCGTATAGGACAGCGTGTTCAGGTTCCTGCCAATAGCCAGGAACTCTGCACAGCCATTGAAGAGGAGTGGACCAACAATTGACAGGCAATAATAAACAACTTGATCAACTCTATGTGAAGGAGATGTGTTGCACTTCGTGTGGCAAATGGTGGTCACACCAGATACTGACTGGTTTTCTGATCCCTCCCCGAACCCCCACAATACAGTAAAACCGCACATTTTAGCGTGGCCTCTTATTACGGCCACCATAGGGCACACCTGTGCAATAAACATGTGGTCTAATAAGAATCTGGATATGCCACCCCAGTAAGGTGAATGGATTATCTTGGCAAAGGAGAAGGGCTCACTAACACAGATTTAGACAAATTTGTGAATATTTGAGAGAAAATGTATTTTGTGAACATAGAAAAAGTCTTAGATCTTTGAGTTCAACTCAAAAAATGGGAGCAAAACAAGTGTTACATTTACATTTTTGTTCAGTGTGTAAACTGATCATCTTTGGCTACAGCAGATAACAAAAGATTTTTTATTAAGAAACAGTATTTTGAAGCTGAAGAAAGTGTATGACACCTGCTAGGAACTATAGTAAAATCCCAAGCGGTATCTTCCCATATATCTCACTTTTATAATACCAAAGAGGATTCTGTTAAAATGGATATGGACATAATGGAAATAAATTGCAGTTCCTTTATTGCGGCCGCAATCGAAACAACTTCCTATAAAGGATTGATATCCCTCATATACAAATCCTTAATATGAAATTATTTGAAACAACATCCTACAAAACTCTAAAATAAATGGGTAGATGATGTAGACGAAGGTCAATGGAATACAATCATGGGTCTCACACCTCATTTATCGATATGTGAAGCGCAAAGGTTGTCACAATTATACATTATGCAAAGAAAGTATAGAACCCTTAGCTTCTTAAACAAATTAAAAATAAGATCATACGAAGCATGCCCAAAGGTGCAAAATGGAGAACGTACAAATTAATGCATATGCTTTGGGAATGCCCTGCTCGGAGCAGTTTCTGGAAGGGGATACTCAAACTAATTAGCAAAATTTATAACATTTATTTACAGATAAATACTATACTATGCATTTTAGGGAAGCTAAAAGAAGAAATGGATTTTGACCCGATATACATAGGCGTGTCTAGAATTCTGCTCCAGGCCAGAAAGTGGAATAAACTCCATAATCAGAATGGAGACGAGTATATATAAGAAAAGAAAGTCTATGAGTAAACATTGAAAATGTTGGGGTTCATAGCTAGACACTCCTGGATTACCATCTGCTCAATTACTTAGAAATAGAATGTTGGATTTTGTAATATTGCATCAAGCATGATTTATGGCAATGAATGATGAATTAAATCGATAGTACATGTTCCAGGGCATCATGTATTAAGTGCTAAAGGACAGTGAAAATCAGGATTATTAGTAGTGATGAGCAAACATGCTCGGACAAGGAGTTATTGGAGTATGCTCGTGTGCTAACCGAGGGTCTTCGGAGTGCTTGAAAAAGATGCTCGAGTCCCTGCGGCTGTTTCATAGCCACAACACATGCAAGGATTGGCCTGTTTGTTAGGCAATCCCTGCATGTGTTGCAGCTGTCGAACAGCCTTGAGACGTGCAGTCATGGGGACTCAAACATTTTTCGAGCACACCGAAGACGCTCGGTTAGCACACGTGCATGCTCGGGTAACACCTTATCCAAGCAGATTCGCTCATCACTAATTATTAGGCATTCTGTTAAGATATGTGGATCGACAGGTAACAGTTGGGGTATAAAAAAAAATGTCTCTTATCCTCGTGTATTTTTATATACGTAACATCTAATTGTATGTGTTTGGAAAATGTTTTTTTGTGGTTAATAAAAATCTAATAAAGAAAAGTTGTTTTAGACTAGTTATGCATGAATGCAAAAATGAAAGCTATAACAAACGCTCCCTGTAGACTTTATTCACTGATTTATGACTGTCTCTATGGATAAGCTTTATCATCTTCTCACTATCCAGATGCACCACAAATTGGCTGCTGTATTCCTTGCTTCTGCTTTTATACAGGGCTGTTACAGTCTCTCATGATTGACTGAGAATATGATGTGAGGTGATACTTGTAGGGCATTATGTTGAAGATAAAGAAATGCCAGAAGTCATGTAATGTTTTCTGGTTAATATCTTCTTCAATACATAAAATGACAGCGGCAGTTTTTTACTATTCAAGTGAAGTAAATTGCAGATTCTTCTCCAGGCTCAGCAAAGTCCTACAAATTGAACAAGAATTTGAGTCGAACTGAATCAAATTCCTCATCTCCAGTAAGAAGTATTGAACCAGGACATTAATATGAGGTGTTCCCTGTTTGAAAATAGTTATGGTCAACAAGATGTGATTCCCTAGAAAAGCGGTGAGGTGTAGCACAACCTGATTTTTTTGTTAAAACACTTTCCAAATTCTGAGCATCAAAGCAGCTTATACCATGTGTGAGTTGCTGATGGGTAACAAGGTCAGACTTTAGTTTAAAATGATTCTTACATTCCAAACAGTAATAAGGTTTATCCGCTGCATGAAATTTTAGATGGGCAGTAAGATGTGAATTCTGAGAAAAACGTCTGCCACATTCTGAACATAAAAATGGCTTCTCCCCCATATGAGATCTTTGATGGCAAATAAGAATTGATTTCTTAGAAAAACGTTTCCCACATTCTGAGCATGGATATGGCTCCGGTCTTGTGTGCCTTTCCAGATGCTTAACAAAATGTGATTCCTGACTATAACATTTCCCACATTCTGTGCATAAGAATGGCTTCTCTCTTGTGTGAATTCTCTGATGACCTACAAGATCTGCCTTCCGTGCAAAACATTTCTCAGATTCTGAACATGCAAATGGCTTCACGCCTGTGTGACTTCCCTCATGTCTCATGTCTGAGCATGAAAAGCCATTTGCTTTTGTGCGACTTTTTTCAGGTTTAACAAGATTTAATGCATCTTCAGAATTCTTCCCACTTTGTAAACATGGATTCTCCTCTTTTGGAGATCTTTCATGTTCAACATTCTTTCTGTTATTTTTATTTTTCGGTAATGAATAAGGAGATAGGACCTGTTGAAAACGGTCAGATGATAAATCTTCGCTCTGAAGGGCTGATGGTAGATGTGGGATACTGACATGCGCTTCATCTTGTGTGATCTCATCATCAAATAATTTAAAATCAGAAGATCTCACACGTCTCTTTGGGCTTCTGATATATTCACCTGCCGGGAATAAAATGTATTTTTTATTACTGTTTAGTATAATTAATATAGTATTGATCATGTATAACATTTCTATAAAATAATATAATGCGATAAACCCAGACTTCTGATAAATCACTTTGTAATCTTATGTAGTGTTATTCATTCTGTTATTAAGGCATTTACTAACAAATAGAGATGGGCGGACACCTGGATGTTCGGGTCCGGCGGGTTCGCAGAACAGTTACAAAAAGTTCGGGTTCGGGTACCAGGACAGTGCTTGTACCCGAACCACATTCACTTGAACGGGAAGCCCGAACATCTAGTGCTTGTCACTCTCATGTGCATGACAGCGCAGCAAACACTGTTTCTGATTGGTGGTAAATTGTGATGAGCGAGTATACTCGTTGCGCAGGTTTTCCCGAGCACGCTCGGGTGGTTTCCGAGTATTTATGACTGCTCGGAGATTTAGTTTTCCTCGCAGCAGCTGGATGATTTGCGACTGTAAAACAGTTTGATTACATGTGGGGATTCCCTAGTAACCAGGTAACTCCCACATGTATTCAGGCTGGGTATTAGCTGTAAATCATTCAGCTGAGGTGATGAAAACTAAATCTCCGAACACTAACAAATACTCGGAGGTCACCCGAGCGTGCTGGGGAAAACCCGAGCAACGAGCACACTCGCTCATCACTAGTGGTGGGGCGGCACGGTGGCGCAGTGGATAGCACAGCAGCCTTGCAGCGCTGGAGTCCTGGGTTCAAACCCCATCAAGGACAACATCTGCAAAGAGTTTGTATGTTCTCTCCGTGTTTGCGTGGGTTTCCTCCGGGCACTCCGGTTTCCTCCCACATTCCAAAGACATACTGATAGGGAATTTAGATTGTGAGCCCCATCGGGGACAGCGATGATAATGTGTGCAAAATGTAAAGCGCTGCGGAATATAAAAATAAAGATTATTATTATTATTATAGTGGTAAAATCACCACCGCCAGTCAGACAGGTACAGTTCCCACGCTGTCAAAAGCTGTGATCGGAGATAAAAAGTTTACCTCCGGTCGGTCACTCGTGTCAGCTGATGGGACTACTACTGGTCTACTGATGCCTGCTGCCGCTAATAACGGTGAGAGCAGGAGCGGCTGATGGGAGTATTCAGCCGGCGCCTGTGTTGTAAATACCGTGTTGTAAATACCGTATATACTCGAGTATAAGCCGAGATTTTCAGCCCAAATTTTTGGGCTGAAAGTGCCCCTCTCGGCTTATACTCGAGTCAAGGTGGGTGGCAGGGTCGGCGGGTGAGGGGGAGAGGGCGCTGAGGCATACTTACCTGCTTCCAGCGATCCTGGCGCTCCCCACCTGTCCCACGGTCTATGGTGCTGCAGCTCTTCCACTGTTCAGCGGTCACGTGGGACCGCTCATTAGAGAAATGAATAAGCGGCTCCACCTCCCATAGGGGTGGAGCCACATATTCATTTCTCTAATCAGCGGTAACGGTGACCGCTGATAGAGGAAGAAGCTGCGGCACCGAAGACAGCTGTCTGGGAGAAGGAGCCGGACGCCGGGAGCAGGTAAGTATCGTATATTTACCTGTCCACGTTCCAGCTGCCGGGCGCCGCTCCATCTTCCCGGCGTCTATCTGCACTGACTGTGCAGGTCAGAGGGCGCAATGACGCATATAGTGTGCGCGGCACCCTCTGCCTGATCAGTCAGAGCGGAGAGATGCCGGGACCGGACGCTGGGAGCTGCAAGCAAGAAAGGTGAGTATGGCATTTTTTTTTTATTGCAGCAGCAGCGGCACAGATTTATGTGGAGCATCTATGGGGCAATATGAACGGTGCAGAGCACTATATGGCACAGCTATGGGGCAATATGAACGGTGCAGAGCACTATATGGCAGCTATGGGGAAATATGAACGGTGCAGAGCACTATATGGCAGAGCTATGGGGCAATATGAACGGTGCAGAGCACTATGTGGCACAGCTATGGGGCAATAATGAATGGTGCAAAGCACTATATGGCAGAGCTATGGAGAAATATGAACGGTGCAGAGCACTATATGGCAGAGCTATGGGGCAATATGAACGGTGCAGAGCACTATATGGCAGAGCTATGGGGAAATATGAACAGTGCAGAGCACTATATGGCAGAGCTATGGGGCAATATGAACGGTGCAGAGCACTATATGGCAGAGCTATGGGGAAATATGAACGGTGCAGAGCACTATATGGCAGAGCTATGGGGAAATATGAACGGTGCAGAGCACTATATGGCACAGCTATGGGGCAATATGAACGGTGCAGAGCACTATATGGCACAGCTATGGGGAAATATGAACGGTGCAGAGCACTGTATGGCACAGCTATGGGGAAATATGAACGGTGCAGAGCACTATATGGCACAGCTATGGGGCAATAATGAACATGCAGAGCACTATATGGCACAGCTATGGGGCAAGAATGATCTATTTTTATTTTTGAAATTCACCGGTAAATGCTGCATTTCCACCCTAGGCTTATACTCGAGTCAATAAGTTTTCCCAGTTTTTTGTGGCAAAATTAGGGGGGTCGGCTTATACTCGAGTATATACGGTAAATAAAAAACTAACAAAAAAAACGGCTTGGGTTCCCCTTTATTTTTCATAATCAATAACAGAGGGGTCCCCCCTCGGTGAACAATCCCTGCACGGGAGATAACTACCACGGCGGGTTTCCTGCCATAACGGGCGCCATCTTAAACCTGTGCCACAATACAGAGGGAAACAAACGCCTGTGCTCAGCTCTGGTGGTGAGGCAGGTCAACCTTCCAGCCAATCCTGCTGGAAAATATTTCTGCTGCCCCATACCCAATACCCCTAGGCATAAAGCCCAATTGTCTGACCACCCTGGGCTGGTGAGGATACCCCGCAGCACCTTTATAGTACCACACAAACATCTGGTGCTTGCCTAGTAATATTCTGCACATCAAATAATAAAACAAGAAGCGGACTCATCACTACAGTTCTCAAATTTATTTCCGGGACATTTATCTTTATCTTCCATTATATGGGAAATACAGAAAACATCTCTAAAATCAATAAAAGTCAGTCAAAAGTGCCTTAATACAATTTTGTGGTGTTACGCTAACAGCTAGTGGCCACTAAAAAGAAATGTTTCTTTCTGTATACTATCAGAAGTCCTTTGGCCTGCTTTGACCTGCTCCCTCCTCCAACACTTGAATTGACATTCTCACTGCCTAGGCAAAAATCTAGTAACATGATATTCTAACAACCCCCTTTGCTAGTAGGGGAGGAAGTATAAGCTTTATAATACTCTACTCAACACACCACACAATGGTTAAATCCGTGGTAAGGCGCTCAGATCTACCAAAACGAATAATCTAGCTACTCAGTAGGACATGGACAAATACTTTAAAAAAAGCCTTGCAACCACAAGTGTTGTTAAATCAAACTATTCACCTATTTCAGCACAAGAAGGAGAAACGGATACAGATATGGAGCGCGACTCTGATATGGGCTCTAGTTGCAAAGAACAACCTGTGACACGTTCCTTTATTAAGCACATCTTATTCCAAGCCTTTAGAACCCATTGCAAAAGAACTAACGGATATCACACAAGAAATATCTCAACAAGGACAGACTGGAGACTCTAGAAAGTGCACAGTCCACCTATGCAGAACACTCTAATGCTATTCTGTCCTACATTAAAGCCCAAGAGGAACAGCAACAACTTGTCCATTCCACTCTAGAGGACTATGAAAATTGAGAATGCAGGAATAACATTCGGATAAAAGGGCTACCGGAATCTGTCGCCTTTGATGCTCTAAACAAGGCTGCAACTGAGACATTCCGATCACTCCTCTTGGAGCAAGACCCCCAGGACATTGAAATAGTCAGAATACATAGGGCGCTTCAACGTAAGTCTAGACAGGGAGATCCACCACAAGATGTTGTTGGATTCTTGGACTTTCGCATCAAAGATCTGATACTAAAACGCACTCGTGAAGCGCATGACATTAAATTTGAAGGGTCTCATCTCAAATTATTCCAGGACCTCTCAGCAATCACCGTAAAGAAACGACAATTACTTAAACCATTAACTGAAGCTGTTCTCCAGATAAAACTACAATACTGATGGCTATTTCCATTCGGGATCCAGATTATAACTGAAGATAAGAGATTACAAGCCAGATCTTCAGCTGAAGTTCAAAAACTATGCAAAGACTTAAATATATCCCTGGACTAATACTCAGACACAGAGACTTTCAATGCGGCCTCCATATTACAACCCCTCCCTCTCCCGTGTCCTTGGCACCCGTTCTCTACTCACAGAAGACAAGGCGTAAAGTCTCCAGATCAACCCCCACCAAAGATCCGGACACCTGAAGGGGACGTCCGTACCGGTGACAGAAGCAACTAGTTGTGGAAAAAAAATTCAGATAATTTAGTAATCGGTTCAAACAGGATACTGATCTTTTCTATGAATATACTTAAAGATCTTCTTCTTGCTAACCATTTGTGTGACATTTTTATGCTGTTTTAAAAGTAATGTTCCAGTTAATCAATATAAACATTTGCCTTCCCTACTAGCTGGCAGTGATTAGCTACTCCCAGCCCATTAGTTTTCAATATGTTACATATAGTTCAACATCATTTTGTGCTTTTTAATAATCTAAGGTCTCACCTTTGCAACCCTTCTATACCCTCTTTTTCCACCCCCACCCTTGCTTCTTCCTCCTCCTCTCCTTTCAATCAGGCACCTTGGGATGTCTTCCGTCGATGGATAATACGCTCTGTCACAGTACCCCCAGATGGCTAATAACCAGAAGGCATTTAAATTACTCAGTCTTAACACTAATGGGTTCAATTCCTCGGCAAAAAGGTATAGACCTGCTGCTCCTACATGAAACACACTTCACTGAGAACAAAATTCCCTCATTTGGGAAAGCATATTACGACAGATGGTTTCACGCCACCTCACCCCAAACAAAATCAAATGGAGTGTCAATAGCTATAGCTAAAGGTATTCCATTTTTCCTCCAAGATCAGTTAGTAGATACAGATGGCCGCTTTTTATTGATAAAGGGAATCATGGCTGGGGTGGCTATTACCATATGAAATCTTTATGCACCAAACAAAAAACAATTAAAACGGCCTTTGGCTATATTAAAAAAGATTAGATATTTCAGAGAGGGCACGCTCATTTTAGGTGGAGACTTTAATCTGGCTCTCGAGCCCTCCATAGATACAACAAAGAAAAATAGCGCGATCTCCCTGAGGGACTTGGCAAGATGAAGAGGTGCTCTCCACTCCCTAAACCTAATGGACCTATAGCGCTACATGCACCCGACTAAACGTGACTTCACATTTTTCTCACACCCACCACCCGACTAAACGCGACTTCACATTCTTCTCACACCCGACTAAACGCGACTTCACATTCTTCTCACACCCACATGGTTCGTACCATCTAATCGATTATCTGTTTGCCCCTAGATCTTTGTTACCCAATATCCAACAAACAGATATAGTCCCCTCCCTTTTTCTGACCACTTTTATGTAACAGCTGACTTCTCTCTAAACAATTCTCCCCATGCAGGTCATGGCAACTTAACGAGTCCCTTCTAGATAACCCCTCCACCAAATCTCATGTCAATAAGGCTATTCAAACATATTTTGTGCTTAACCCCTTCATGACCGGGGGATTTTTCGTTTTTCCGTGTTCGTTTTTCGCTCCCCTCCTTCCCAGAGCCATAACTTTTTTATTTTTCCGTCAATTTGGCCATGTGAGGGCTTATTTTTTGCGGGACGAGTTGTACTTTTGAACGACATCATTGGTTTTAGCATGTCGTGTACTAGAAAACGGGAAAAAAATTCCAAGTGCGGTGAAATTGCAAAAAAAGTGCAATCCCACATTGGTTTTTTGTTTGGCTTTTTTGCTAGGTTCACTAAATGCTAAAAATGACCTGCCATTATGATTCTCCAGGTCAGTACGAGTTCATAGACATCTAACATGATTAGGTTATTTTTTATCTAAGTGGTGAAAAAAAATTCCAAACTTTGCTAAAAAAAAAAAAAAAATTGCGCCATTTTCCGATACTCGTAGCGTCTCCATTTTTCATGATCTGGGGTCGGTTGAGGGCTTATTTTTTGCGTGCCGAGATGACGTTTTTAATGATAGCATTTCGGTGCAGATACATTCTTTTGATCGCCCGTTATTGCATTTTAATGCAATGTCGCGGCGACCAAAAAAAAGTAATTCTGGCGTTTCGAATTTTTTTCCCGCTACGCTGTTTAGCGATCAGGTTAATACATTTTTTTAATTGATAGGTTGCGATTCTGAGCGCGGCGATACCAAATATGCGTAGATTTGATATTTTTTTTATTGATTTATTTTGATTGGGGCGAAAGGGGGGTGATTTAAACTTTTATGTTTTTTTTATTTTTTTCAAATTTTTTTCAACTTTTTTTTTTTTACTTTTGCCATGCTTCAATAGCCTTCATGGGAGGCTAGAAGCAGGCACAACGCGATCGCCTCTGCTACATAGCAGCGATTTGCTGATCGCTGCTATGTAGCAGAAATGGAGGTGTGCTGTGAGCGCCGACCACAGGGTGGCGCTCACAGCCACCGGTCATCAGTAACCATAGAGGTCTCAAGGACCTCTATGGTTACAATATACAAGCATCGCCGACCCCCGATCATGTGACGGGGGTCGGCGATGACGTCATTTCCGGCCGCACGGCCGGAAGCGGTAGTTAAATGCCGCTGTCTGCGTTTGACAGCGGCATTTAACTAGTTAATAGGTGCGGGCAGATCGCGATTCTGCCCGCGCCTATTACGGGCACATGTCAGCTGTTCAAAACAGCTGACATGTCCCGGCTTTGATGCGGGCTCACCGCGGAGCCCTGCATCAAAGCAGGGGAGCCGGCATCGGACGGTATAGTACGTCCAATGCCGGTAAGGGGTTAATAACAATGCAGAGACATCGCCCTTAATACTATGGGAGACCCATAAAACCGTGATAAGGGGAGAATTCATTTCTATTGCGTCCTACTTAAATAGAATAAAAAAACAAGAATTGGACTCTTGTCATGGAGAAATAATACGGTTAGAATCTCTCCATAAAAGAACACTACTGCCACAAACTCTCCTAGAACTTACAGCCAAAAGGCAAAAATTAAAAGACCTCCTTAGAGAACAATCTGCTAAGTTTTTCCCATCTTGGAGAAACCATATATTTGTTCATGGAGATAAAGCCTCCAAATTAACCATGTCACTAATCAAGAAAAGGCAAGCAAGTACCTTTATACATGCCATTAAAACTAAAGCTGGCTCCAGAACCCAAAACTACTCGCCGATAGAAAAGGAATTATTACATTATTACAAATCTCTATACCAATTGCGCCCAAACGAGGGGGAACAGGAAAAAACTCAAAGAAGACAGGACATTAAATCCTTCTTAAAAAATTTAAATCTCCCAACCTTAACTATTACTCAACAACAACAACTTGCCAGACCATTCACTCTTGTGGAGCTCCAGTCTGCCCTGTCGAAGTGCCCAAAATGAAAGGCCCCTGGAACCAGACGGCTTCACAGCATACTATTACAGGTCCAATTCTGAAGCTCTACTTCCCCATCCTCTCAACAAGTGTAATTCTCTTCAAAGAGGTGAGAGGGCTCCGCGCCAATTTCTGGAGGCCAGAATCTCGCTGATTTACAAAGAAGGGAAAGATCAGGAACAATGTGGCAGCTACAGGCCCATTTCATTGTTGAATACGGACCTAAAGCTATATGTGAGAATGTTGGCTAACAGAGTTGCTGTCCTGCTGCCTCAATTAATCTCTTTAAACCAAACTGGATTTGTGAAAGAAGAGAGGGGAAAGATAACACATACAAGATTTTACATCTAAAGCAATATGCAAAAGTGCGGAACATCCCGCTAGCATTAATGAGTATAGATGCTGAAAAAGCATTAGACAGGGTAGACTGGCTCTTCCTACAAGAAACTCTATTAAAATTTGGCTTCCCTTCATCATCAATAACCGCAATTATGGGAATGTACTCAGTGCCCACAGCAAGAATCAGACTCAAAGGTTCCCTTACGGACTCGTTCCAAATTCTTAACGGAACGAGGCAGGGCTGCCCACTGTCTCCATTGCTTTTTGTCATGACATTACAACCGCTCTTATAGGCTATTCAACAATGTGTTGAAGTAGAAGGCCAGATGAATCAATTATGATACATAAATCCATATAGGTACACATTTACATATTTAATAATAAATAAAAAAGCTTGTCCATATAAGATCTATCATTTCCAGTATTTCCATGGACCATTATAGGAATGCAGTAGTGGCAAAATCACATCAAGCTTGCTCAGAGCGGTTCAGCATAATGTGTCAGCTGTAGTTAGAGCGGCAGGAGAGGTATACACAGGTATAAATGAACAACAGCATTGCAGGTGCCATACCTTGAGAAAGAGGGACGCGTCGGGATTGGCCTCTACACAAGTCCGTTATTCACGGACAGGTGACGTCACCGTTCAGCCACACCCCCCCATTCACCACGCTACTTCTACAGCGGCGCCATCAGCCCAGGCTAACCTTTGTGATTATCAGCGTCTCTAGGGGGGGGGGGGCTGCAGCTCTGGGAGGACGCTCCCTCATTTGACACACTCGGACATTGTGCAGCAAACCACCACGCAAGCCGGACCATCCCCCACAGGATCACAGGTGTACCTGTAAGTGCCTCTTAGCGCGGCAATCTTTCTTTCACTGTTCATTCATTTATTGTTTTCAAGGCAGTTTCACACACATCTGCCAGATTGCCTGCTGCTTTGGCTTCAGGCACAGTGTGAATAGCGCCATTGTGATTTATCTAGCATTTGCATAAAAGTTTAATGTACTAAAGGTACCGTCACACTAGACGATATCGCTAGCGATCCGTGACGTTGCAGCGTCCTGGCTAGCGATATCGTCCAGTGTGACAGGCAGCAGCGATCAGGCCCCTGCTGTGCTGTCGCTGGTCGGGGAAGAAAGTCCAGAACTTTATTTCGTCGCTGGACTCCCCGCAGACATCGCTGAATCGGCGTGTGTGACACCGATTCAGCGATGTCTTCACTGGTAACCAGGGTAAACATCGGGTTACTAAGCGCAGGGCCGCGCTTAGTAACCCGATGTTTACCCTGGTTACCATCCTAAAAGTAAAAAAAACAAACACTACATATTTACCTACAGCCGTCTGTCCTCCAGCGCTGTGCTCTGCTCTCCTCCTGTACTGTCTGTGAGCGTCGGTCAGCCGGAAAGCAGAGCGGTGACGTCACCGCTCTGCTTTCCGGCCGCTGTGCTCACACAGACAGTACAGGAGGAGTGCAGAGCACAGCGCTGGAGGACAGACGGCTGTAGGTAAGTATGTAGTGTTTGTTTTTTTTACTTTTAGGATGGTAACCAGGGTAAACATCGGGTTACTAAGCGCGGCCCTGCGCTTAGTTACCCGATGTTTACCCTGGTTACCAGCATCGTTGGTCGCTGGAGAGCGGTCTGTGTGACAGCTCTCCAGCGACCAAACAGCGACGCTGCAGCGATCCGGATCGTTGTCGGTATCGCTGCAGCGTCGCTAAGTGTGACGGTACCTTTAGGTATCCAGTTAAGTGCTTCTGATAAAGATCTCTTCACACTCAATTTTAATCATCTGCTAGAATCTATGACCACATGCCTATGCTCTTGGAAATAGAGATTTTTGTGTACTCACCATAAAATCCTTTTCTCTGAGCCATTAATTGGGGACACAGACCATGGGTGTATGCTGCTGCCACCAGGAGGCTGACCCTAAGTGATACAAAGAAAGTTAGCTCCTCCCCTGCAGTATACACCCTCCTGCTGGCTCCCAGCTAACCAGTTCAGTGCAAAAGCAGTAGGAGATCAATAACAACATATAAGCTTATAGCATGTCACATTATATATGAGAGTATAACATATCAAACAAGCACAAACTAATAATAGGGAGGGAGCTGTGTCCCCCAATGAATGGCTCGGAGAAAAGGATTTTACGGTGAGTACACAAAAATCCCTATTTCTCCTTTGCCTCATTGGGGGACACAGACCATGGGACGTCCCAAAGCAGTTCCTGGGTGGGGACAACATCAGATAGGCCATGTAGCCGCTACTTACAAGTGCGCCACCGTGGCCTGCAAAGTCCGCCTGCCCAGACTCACATCTGTGGAAGTGTGTGAATTATAGTGCTTCAAGAATGCATGCGGACTGGAGGAATTCGCAAGCTTGCGGTCGTGCTTGCCGACGTCTGGTGCCTAGAGCCCTCAGACAGGGAGATAGGCTGACATCTAGCACGGAAGGACTCCTGGATGGTGAAAAGAATCCACCAGGTTAACATGGCCAATGAAACGGCTAAACCCTTCCTGTGACCGTCAGGAAGCCTACTTACCATAGAGAAGCCCAAGTAAAGTGTCCAACCTTCGGAAGGACGCTGTCCTCGATACATGCCCACTCGGAGCACACACTTCTTCCAGATTATGGAGAACCCATTCCGTTTTGTGGACTGGAGCCGAAAGAGATGAGAGGACGATGCCCCTGCAACAGTGAGAATACAATACCCCCTTGGCAACAAGGGAAGGGGATGGCTTGAGGGCAACCTTGCCTTGATGGTAATAAGGAAAAAAGTCTGAAAGAACAGAGCGGCGAGCTCTGAAGACTCATTAGGATGACAAGAACGCAGAGAAAAAAGGGGAGTGACCTTCCCTGATAGTAAAGTCTGTCTGGATCAAAAAAGGAGTCTACTGTAAGATCGCCAGGACCATTAAGGTCCCACAGATCTAACGGTACGCGGTAGGGAAGAACTACAGGTGAAGGGTCCCTGCGAGAAAGTCCATATTTCAAGTTTTGTCGCAATAAGACGGAAAAATACTAGTACCGCAAGTGAGAAAACCTGACATGGTCAGTGCGGGTCTCCCGGGATCATTGGGGCCCTTCCTGCTTCGAAAAAGATCTCAGATGTAGTGGAAGAGTTATGGAAATTGGTACCATGGAAGAACAGAGCATGCACTGCGATGGTCTTGGATCTCGAGGCCAAACCATGAACTGGAGTACATTGGCGTTCAGCTTGGACGCTATCCGACCTACATCTGGAGTACTCCACTGAAGGCAGATCTGATGGAAGACTTCCGAGTGAAGTTCCCACTCACTTGAGGAGAAACCCTGACGGCTGAATATGTCAGCCGCCCAGTGTTCTACTCCAGGGATATGTACTGTTGAGATCACCGAATGATAGATCTCGGCCCATCAGAGAGTGCGAGGTACCTCAGCCATGGCACTTGACTGTGGGTACTTGCTAGATGGTTGACGTATGGCACCGCCGTGGCATTATCCAATTGAAGACGGATGGTTGACCCGCCTAAAGGCAGTGGACCTGCTGTAGGATTAGCCGTACCGTTTGGATCCCCACAGCAATGATCGGGAGAAGAAGACTGGCATTGGTATTTCCTAATAACCATTGGGCCAGGAGAAGGCTCTGGATGAGGAAGGAGCTCAGAGACTACCCTTTGAAAGCCTGATTGGCTTGCTGAAAACAAGCGGAGCAAAAGAAACTGCTTCCATTGACGTCTTTTTCCTCAGAACCCTCCTAGCGAATTGAATGAACCGTGGGAATGAGTGATCAAGTGCATGAGCTCCCTGTTGAAGGGCCACGACCTTGACTCGAGAGAATTACCATCCTTCTTGTGCAGATCATCCTCAAAAAAGATCTGCTGGGCTGGGAATGAGGAAAAAACTTGTCTATGTTTAGCTGCTAGCCCAAGTGAGAGGTTATTGTAAGTGATATAGACGACTCAGCGTAGTCCTTGAAGAGCAGCTAGAAAGTCGACCAAATAGGGCAGGACGACCATGCTTCTAGTGTGCAAGAAGCACATGACAACCGCCATGACCCTTGCGACCACTCTGGTGCGGGAGCCAGGCCGAAAGGCAAGGTCGTGACTTGAGAATGCTGTTCGCGAATGGAAAGGCGAAGAGATTATTGTAGAGGGGAAAAATAGGAATGTGAGGTCTGTTGAAGTAATGGCTGAGCGGAGGAACTCCATCTGAAAAAGGAGGACCTTGTCAAAGGTTATTAGAAGTTTGAGGTCCAGGAATGGTCTTACTTTTCATACCCTCCTTTTTGGAACCTAGATCCCTTAGATCTAGACTGTCCTGGACAACGCTTCCACTGCTGGTTGGGTCTGTAGAAAAGATACGATCCCTTGTTAGTCTCCCGCTCAGAAGATTTGATTGGCCAGCTATACTGTCTTCGGGGAAAGGCTACTTGTGTGAATCAAAGTAGTTAAGGTCTCTGACCAGGAGACTATTGGTCAAGCAACCCATGTGGTGGCTAAGGAAGGGTGGAGCGCTGAACCCGAAACCACAAGACGGAATGAACCAGATTTGCTATCCGACTGTCTGTGGTATTTTAATTCATGATACATCGGGCAGGGATACTGGTAGGTATACCACAAGAAATTCTACCTGGTTAGTCTGCCAAGTGGCAGAATGCGGGGCTGCAACCAGCAGGTCTCTTGCCATCGTCGTGCAGAGATGAAAATTAGGAACCCTCGATCCACCATCCTCTTAACAAGGACGTGGAGAGGAATCGTCCGCTTTCTTGCATCATCCGCTAAATAGTGGTGATACAAAGGGGGGTGTTCGGACGCCAAAAATGTGTGCCTCTGTACATCCCCAGAGTTGATGTCCCCGGGTGGACAGGGCAGGTTGTCTGGCGTTAGGCCTGGATGCAGAAGAGGATACATGGAGGTGACACTGCATGTGCTCGTCTGTAGGGGGGGAATCAGTGCCCTTTAAGGGACCCGTCGCCCATAAAAATCAGACCAGGTATGGCATCCCAATTAAGAGGTTTCTGTTCAGTGAATCGCTCGTTCAATTTGTTGATGGTATAAATAGGAAAGTCCCTCTTTTTCTGAAGCTCTGGCAATCCAAGGCAATATCCGATCCATATTCAGCGTTGTTCTCAACAAATCATAGGGGAGAGATCAGAAAATGAAAACTTCCATTTTCTAGACGCCTGTACGTTTTTCTAGAATACTTGCGGCCCCTGCTAGCCGACGGCTCCCATGTAGGAGAGGGACCATGTATATTGGTCCTGCGAGCACTCCGAGCCACAGAGGGTTCACAGAGGGATTCAATCTCTTGGTCAGAGAAACCATGGGTTGCGGTTAGTGACAAAGTCCACTGAGAGGGACTAGGTACTCTGAGATAAACTGGGATCAGCGGCGGAAGGCTCCAGAGCTCAGTTAGGGTGACCAGCTTCGGATTGATGATGTGCTCTTAAGACCAGTAAATACTGGTCATGCGCCTTTAAGACTAGGGAATACTGTTCATGTGCCTTTAAGACCAGGGCATACTGGTCATGTGCGTTTAAGACCAGGGCATACTGGCCATGTGCGTAAGACCAGGGCCTACTGGTCATGTGCGTAAGACCAGGGCAGACTGGTCACGTGCCTTTAAGACCAGGGCATACTGATCATGTGCCTTTAAGACCAGGTAAAACTGGTCATGTGCCCTTAAGACCAAGGAATACTGGTCATGCTCCTTTAAGACCAGGGAATACTGGTCATGCACCTTTAAGACCAGGGAATACTGGTCATGCGCCTTTAAGACCGGGAATGCTGGTCATGTGCCTTTAAGACCAGGGCATGCTGGTCATGTGCCTTTAAGACCGGGGCATTTTTCAAGGATTACGCCAGAGGTGAAGCCCCTTGAGGGGAACTAGGTACTCTGGGAAGAGCTGGGATCGGCGGTAGCGGAGGGCTCCTGAGCTCATTTGTTAAGTACTCTGGGAAAGGTGACCGGCTTCTGGCTGGTCATGACTCAAAGAGCAGATAATGCTGGTAATGTGCCCCTTTAAAACTAGGGAACCTTTAAGACCAGGGAATGCTGGTCATGTGTTTTTACAAAGCCAGGGAAAGATGGGTGCGTGCGGGGGAAGGGTGCGGATGGAGGATTCTCCTTACCGAGATTCTGAGTCCCCCGTCTGGAATAGCGCTGTCTTCAGCGCTGAATACCGCCGATGCGATGCAGCAGCCACTTCCAGATGAGCTCGTGTCCGGAGATGGCAGGAGGACGAAGATGGCCGCCAAGAATAGAGTTCTCGTCCTGAATGAGAGGCGCCTGAATGGGGGGGCGGAGCCTGAAGCGTGGCCTAGCATGGGCAGAGTTCCGGGTTGCGGCCTACACAAACCCGAAGCCGGGGGCTAAATAAGAAAGGATCCTGTGCTGTTGCTGCTGTTTGGACGGTGCAGGGATAAGAAAAGTCCTCAATCCATCGTCCCTTTGGAGGTGGAGACGAACCGTCCGCCTCCTTGTACCATCCGCTCTTAATAGTGGTGGTGCAGTGGGGGCTGCTCGGACGCCACGCTGAAAGGTGCCTCTGAACAGCCGAGGGTAAAACCTGATGGGCAGGGCAGAATGTCCGGCAATAGGCCTGGCTGCAGAAGAGGATACTGGAGGAGACACTCCAGTGCTCGTCTGATAAGGGTGGGGGGAGATCGGTGCCCTTGAAGGGGCCTGTCGCCCCTAGAATCAGCTCAGGCAGTGGCTTCCCACGTCGGAGAGGATACGGAGAGGTAAAACTCCCGTGCTCGCCTGTTGTTGGTTCGGGGAGATCGGAACATGAAAGAATCCGTCGCCCCATTTGTCCGTTGTAAAAGGTAAAAAGGTAAAAAGAGTTCTTTGGGTCTGAATAGCAGACCCGTCCGTGTGCCTCCTACGGACACTAAGCAAGAACTGGTTAGCTGAGAGCCAGCAGGAGGGTGTATACTGCAGGGGAGGAGCTAACTTTCTTTGTATCACTTAGTGTCAGCCTCCTGGTGGCAGCAGCATACACCCATGGTCTGTGTCCCCCAATGAGGCGAAGGAGAAAGATGTTTTTTTATCCTAGATAGGAAGAAAGAATATCCTAAAAAGTCTAATTCTACCAAAATGTATTTATATCTTTAACATGCTTCCAATTCACCTAATTTTTAACTAAAGTACACTCTCTATTCTTCAACTACATTTGGCAAAAGCGTAAACCACATATTAACTCTAAATCCCTTAGCTTACCAAAAGATATGGGCGGGATGGGAGCTCCGGACATTGTAAAATACTACCAAGCAGCCCATCTAACTAGGTCAACTGGGTTAGAGACTCTAAAGATAAACAGTGGCTCAATATAGAAGAAGCAATGTCTCCCCTTCCCCTGCGCTCCATTTTACTAGGACACAATAAAGACCCGACTCCAACGGAATACAAAAATATACACATACTAGCCACTATTAAAATCTGGAAAAAACTATGTTGTGCGTTAGCCCCTCCTCTCTCACCATTAACTAAAGTCACCGACCTAATAGATTCCCTTCCTCTTCGAGCCTCACATATTTCGATTGAGCAGCTATTTGAAGATGGACCCTCCTCACACTACAAGAAATACGCAAAATCCCTGGGCTATTGGGCCTTACCTTTCTGCAGCATGGAAAACTTTCCCACCTTTTTTGTCAACTAAACCACTTGATTGATTTCAATAGACCTTTAACCTCCTCGAGGTCTTATGTGCCAGGACAAAAAACCCTACTAAAACTCTCTTAACAATCTACCAGTCCTTACTTACAGTAAGATTGATATACTTTTGAAGAGGGCATATTTAGCTCCTTGGGAAAGGGAAATGTGTACCTCTTTTTCTGAATCTCAGATCAGACATATCTACAGAAACTCCCATGACCCATCAAAATGTCTTCAGGAAAACTCGTTCAAAATTATTACCAGGTATATCACACCTAAACGGATTCACAGATGGCACCACGCTGCAACCACTGATTGCTGGAGATGCGGAGCAAATGATGGCAGCTACATCCACATCTGGTGGTCCTGTCCGATACTTCGTCCATTTTGGAATAAGGCATCATTGGTCGTGCATAAGTTGCTGGGCAAACGTGCCATCTTGAAACCTGTAAATATCTTTCTAAACATACCACTTTGGCCAAATGATAGGTATGCTACTAAGTTAGCTCAATTCATAATGGAAGCCGGGAAATTATTGATCCCGACATATTGGAACTCTCCTACACACCACTTAACAGCTTTATTTTAAAAATCGACATACCATATAGAAGAGTTGGCAGCAAGAGTCAATCATACCTCTGCTAACTTTCATAACATCTGGACATCCTGGACCCGATTTAGGACACAGACTTCCTTTTACTCTGTAGTTTCGCCATAATTATCTTAACATCCCAAGGTGCTACTACAACCCCCCTTCTTTCCTACCCCTCCCTCTCTAACATTCTTTCCCCTCCCTCTCCAACATTCTTTCCCCTCCTCCACTTTTATTTGTATTCTTCCCAATTTCTATCTTCTCTGATGCTCACCCTTTCTTCAACAAAATTGAAAGATTCTGTTATTCCAAGGATTACGTTAATTAAGTTTCTACTTGTTAGATATTGACCTCTCATTTTACCTGTAATACAATGTATTTTGTTATGGTTACCTTTTCTGAAAATTACTTATATGATATTCTCTCAATAAAAAGAACATTGAAAAAATAATAGAGGGGTCCCCATGCCATTTGATGGGACTACTACTGGTCTACCGATGCCTGCTGCCGCTAATAACAGTGAGAGCAGGAGCGGCTGATGGGAGTATTCAGCAGGCGCCTGTATTGTAAATAAATTAAAAAAAAAAAACAGCTTGGGTTCCCCTGTATTTTTCATGATCAGTAATAGAGGGGTCCCCATGCCATTTTTTTAAACTATTTAATAAGTAATTAAAAAACAAATGGCGTGGGGTCCCCCCCGCCCATTCTTGACAACCAATCTTACTAAAGAAGACAGCTGGGGCCTGGTATTCTCATGCTGGCAAGGGGCCATGAATACTGCCCCCAGCCTAAAAATAGCAGCTCGTTTTTGCAATATATTATGCAACAGAGGCCCTCGGTGATTTGCCTTCAGGAAATGGACCTGGTCAGTGAAAATTTAGCTGTGCTACAGAAGAGATGGGTGAGGAAGGCATATATCTTAACGTTCTCGGACTGTGCTAGAGGGGTGTCAATGCTGGTACATACAAGCACCCCGTTTGAGGAGGTAGAGGTGGTGATAGACAAAGACGGTCAATATGTATTTCTAGTGTGTAAGATTTTCAATAGGCTATTATGCATTGTGTTTGTATATATTCCTCGAGGAAAAAGATGTAAGAAATTCTAGAAATATCAAGTAGATGGGTAGGGTAGAGTTCCTATGCTTATAGTTGGTGATGTAAACAATATTGTCAATGACCACTGGAATAAGGGAAGACATGCATTATTGAGGAGTGAGGGGAGTGATACAGTGTTTGGTAACTACTTAAAGGAAGAAGATATATGGCGGGTACGGAATGTGGATAAGTATTGCTACTCCTGCTATTCGGCAACATATGGCTCTGTCTCGTATAGAAGTAGCCTTGGGAAATGAGTGGATGGATAATTTGGTAAAGGAGGTGGAGTAGTTGCCGAGAGTGTTGTCGGACCACAGTCCTTTAGTGGTGCTGCTACAAATTGAGGACCAGGGGAGTAAATCGGGATTGGGATGGAAGATTCATCCTTTTTGGTTGCATCTCCTAGACATGGGGAAGATTGGTGATGAGGTCGCTGAATTTTTTAGGCTTAAGGAGGGTTGTGCAGATCAACACAGTGTTTGGGTAACTATGAAGGCATATTTTAGAGGGATTCTGTTCAGACATATCAAGACATAAGACTAAATCCAGAAACACTAATATAGCGGAAATGGAGGAATTGAGGGCAGCGGAGGAAGCGCTGAGTAACCAGTTTTCACAGGACGTGCAAAACCGCATGAAGACTACTCAAGAGGAGGTAAATAACTACATTTGCATAAGGCAGAGAGGTTGAGGGCATTTCAAAAAGAAGCTTTCTATGCAGAGGGTGAGAAAGTGGGACATCTGCTCAAAATGGTGCTTCTGCGCAGCAGGACTCGGCACATGTATAACCATTAAAACTAAAGAATGGCAGTGTAGTTACACAGGGGGAGCAAATATTGGAAGTCTTTAGGGGATTCTATAGGAAGTTATACTCCTCACAGTCGCAGCAGGTAGAGGGGGAGATTGATGCGTTCCTAAGGGAGGCCCATTTACCTAAGTTAAGCACCGAAGACAGATCAGCTAGATGAACCGCTGTCAGCGGAAGCATTGAGAGAGGCGGGCGAGGGCCAGGGCACAAGGGGCAGACGGCATCCCTTCTGAAGTATCAAAAAAACTTGGTGAGGAAATAATAAATAGATTGCTAGGGGTATTTAACAAGTTGTTGGAGATGGGAGTGTTGTCTTCATCTATGAGGGAAGCCATTGTTGTGGTCATTCCCAAAGCTGAAAAAGATCCACAGCTGCTGGAATCATATAGACCGATATCACTTTTGACAGCGGATATCAAAATACTGGCCAAGGCTCTGGCGAACAGACCAATCTAGGTAAAGACAAGGTGTCCTCTCGGACCAATCTGGCTTTATGTCAAATAAATCCACTTATGTCAATTTAAGCAGGTTATACTTAAACATGCAAATTCCTGCTGGAAATGCGGAAAAGAGAGCGGAGGTATCTCTAGATGCAAATAAAGCCTTTCACAGCGTGGAATGGAGCTACCTGTGGTCGGTGCTGTGTCACTTTGGGTTTGGGCCAGTGTTTACTTCGTGGGTAAAATTGCTATACTCCTCTCTCCAACAGCTAGAATTAAAGTGAATAATAAATTGTCGGGGAGTTTACTTCTGTTTAGGAGTACGAGGCAGGGGTGTCAGTAATCCCTGTTGCTATTTGCCCTGGCTGTGGAGCCATTAGATGCCAAAATAAGAAGATCGCAGGAGGTGTCTATGGGAAAGCAGAGGAGAAGATCGTTTTAAATGCCGATGATATTCTGCTATTTTTGGAAAATCCTGGGGAAGCCTTGAGAAATGTAGTGACACTAATTGAGGGATTTGGACGGATATCAGGGCTGCTCATTAACTGGGATAAGTTGTGTGTTTTGCCCATAGATGGAGAAAGTGACTGTACCAGGGAGGTGGAACTATACACCAAATTAAAGGTGGTTCAACAATTTAAGTACTTAGGGATTCATATAGTTCTCCCACTGACTAAATTTGAGGAGCTTAATCTATGCCCTTTATTACAAAGACTGCGCACTAAAATTACTGCGTGGAATAGTGTAAGTTACATTTATCGGTGGTGAACAGAGTGAATCTCCTCAAAATGATTGTTATGCCGCAACTGTTATACGTGTTGCATAATCCCCCATCTGGATCCCAATGAGCACGTTACACTAGACAAAATCACTATTTGGGGAGTTAGTGTGGGGTAAGAAGAGTCCGACACTTAAACAGGAAATACTGAAAGAGGAGGGAGACCCATCACTCCCTAATCCCTGGTCATACTTTCTTTCTGCACAAAGCCAACACCTCAAGGGTTGGGGAGAGACACTAGGAAAGGGACAGGTACCTATCAATTTGGAGCACTTAATAAAGATCGTGCCATTCAGTATGGGACTGGAGGCGGGACTGTTAAGAAATGGGATCACATTACCATACCATATATTTAATACATAAGGTGTGGCAGAAAATTAAGCAGATTAGGGGGCAACTCCCTTCACTAGGTTTTCACCTATCTGGGATAACATCTGTTTTCAGGAGTTCAGTAATATGAAGGGATTTGGTGAGTGGAAAGAAGTGGGTATTGGCCTGATCTGTCAGTTGATTTGCAGAGAGGAGCTTAAATTGTATGAAATGTTGCAGGAAGAATTTCAATTCCCAAGGCTAAATCTTTTTCAATATAGACGGGTTCAGCATGTATTGCAAACACAAGGCAGAAGAGGGCCTATAGAAACACAAATAGATCTCACGTTAGATTTCATACTTAAAAACAATGAAACAAAAGGGGCGATATCTGAAGTGTATAGAGACCTGCTGCACGCCTTTCTGGTAGGACACCCTATCAAAGCTAGAAGGAAGTGGGAGGTAGACTTGGGAGAGATACACACATGGTCAAAATTGTTGGTACCCCTCATTTAATGACCGTAAAACGCACAATGGTCACAGAAATAATTTGTATCTGACAAAAGTAATAAAACATTAGTTAATTTTCATAGATTTTTAATTTAAGTCAGACATTGCTTTCCAACCATGCTTCCACAGAATTAAAAAAATAAATAAAACTCATGAAATAGGCATGGACAGAAATGATGGTACCCTGAAAATATTGTGACAAAAGGGACATGTTAAATCAAGTTGTGACCACTAACTAGCATCACAGGTGTCTACAATCTTAGAATCAGTGAGTGGACCTGTATATTGGGCTACAGATACTCACTGTGCTGTTTGGTGACATGGTGTGTATCACACTCAACATGGACCAGAGGAAGCGAAGGAAAGTTGTCTCAGGAGATTAGAAAGAAAATTATAGACAAACATGTTAAAGGTACAAGTTATGAGACCATCTCCAAACAGCTTGATGTTCCTGCGACTACAGTTGCACATATTATTCAGAAATTTAAGATCTATGGGACTGTAGCAAACCTCCCTGGACGTAGCCGCAGGAGGAAAATTGTTGACAAATCAAAGAGACGGATAATACGAATGGTAACAAAAGAGCCCAGAAAAACTTCTAATAAGATTACAGGTGAACTTCAGGCTCAAGGTAAAATCATAAAAAAGCCAGACTGGAATTTGCCAAAATTCATGTTGACACGCCACAAAGCTTCTGGGAGAATGTCCTATGGACAGATGAGACAAAAATGAAACTTTTTGGCAAGGCACATCAGCTCTATGTTCACAGATGGAAAAATGAAACATATCAAGAAAAGTACACTGTCCCTACTGTGAAACATTGGGGAGGCTCTGTTATGTTCTGGGGCTGCTTTGCTGCATCTGGCACAGGGAGTCTAGAGTCTGTGCATGGTACAATGAAATCTCAAGACTATCAAGGGATTCTAGAGAGAAATGTGCTGCCCAGTGTCAGAAAGCTTGGACTCAGTCGCAGGTCATGGGTCTTGCAACAGGATAATAACCCAAAACACACAGCTAAAAACACCCAAGAATGGCTAAGAGGAAAACAATGGACTATTTTGAAATGGCCTTCTATGAGTCCTGACCTAAATCCTATTGAGCATCTTTGGAAAGAGCTGAAACATGCCGCCTGGAAAAGGCAACTTTCAAACACAAGACAACTGGAGCAGTTTGCTCTTGAGGAGTGGGCCAAAATACCTGTCGAGAGGAGCAGAACTTTCATTGACAGTTAAAGGAATCGTTTGATTGCAGTGATTGCCTCAAAAGGTTGTGCACCAAAACATTAAGATAAGGGTACCATCATTTCTGTCCAGGCCTATTTCATGAGTTTTATTTTTTACAAAAATCTGTGGAAGCATGGTAGAAAAGCAATGTCTGACCTTCATTTGTTCATTTTCATAGACTTTTAATTTATTATTACTTTTGTCAGATTCAATTTATTTATGTGACCATTGTGGGTTTTTCTGTCAATAAACGAGGGATACCAACAATTTTGACCACGTGTGTAGACGACGATAGATGGGATTCTATTCTAGAATATGTACCCAAGATATCCATGAGCGAGCCTGGGAGAATGTCTCAGCTGCCCAAGGTGCTCACAATCTCAGGCAGACATACTGCATATGTTTTGGCATTGTCCCAGATTATCCTCCTTTTGGATCATAGTGTTGAGCCATATTGGAATGGTGTATGGGTGCATTGTTCTATCGACCCAGTGACATGTATATTAGGGTACGCTGAGGAAATAACAGACAACATGACCAAAATAGCAATTGCGAGATTATTGTATATTGTTAGAAAATTGATTGTAAAATATTGGATTAGAAAGAAGTCCCCATGCAGATGCAAATTTATTGCTCAAATGAACCATAAAACTCAACATGAAAGAAGCATTTACACCAAGAGGAATAACCAGGAATACTTCCATAAACTATGGCAGCCATAGTTGGACAGGATCAATAAGAGTAACACCTGTTTGTACTATTGTAGTGCAAAACTCACGGTAAACTGTAATATTGTTGGATAATTGTTAATAATGGGCAAAGTGTTTGCACTTCCATGGGGAACAATACCCCCATAGGCACCAATTCAAATTTCACCCCTAGAGGCAATGGGGGCCTGAAATTTTGCTCTGTTAAATGGTCACAGTAAGGGGTAGAGGACTGCAACAGGAAGTAAAAAGAAGGTAAGAGCAGGACACCCCTCAACAAATGGGGATAGGGCATTGACTTTAAAATAAAAAATAATAATCTTGAACCAGGAGGCAGAGGTCCAAGTGGAGGTGATGATGCACGTGTAAGAGGCCAAGTAGGAGATACAAAAATAAAAAATTGTGTTGGCTATTTTTTAAGGGGAACTAATGGAAATATCAGAATAAAATGCAAAAAAAAGAATTATATTGAACCAGGAGGTCAAGGTCCAAGTGGAGAATGAGGTAGATGTTGTTATGTAGGTTTTACAGTCAAACAAAGTTATCCAACACTGTTTTTTGTATTGTTTTTGGTTATTTTAATTATTTTTAGTTTTTTTTCTATTAATTTATGGGAAGTGGGGTGGAAGTTGCAGAGGCGGAGAAGGAGGAAGACAACACATTTTTTTTTTCTTTGGGTGGGGTGGACCCAAAATTAAACGGATGGCCAATAGAGTCTAATCATGGTTGTGTGCGGCTGGTTTTTGTCTAGTCAGTCACCCAAATGTACGGACAAGTCCTTTGTGATCCACGCCTGGTTCATTTTTTATAAATGTGAGCTTGCCCACGTTGGCTGTGGACAGGTGCATGTGCCCGTCTGTGAGGACACCCCTTGCTGTGCTAAACACCCATTCCAACAGTACACTTGCTGCAGGGCAGGCCAGCACCTCTAAGCTGTAAAGGGCAAGCTTAGGGCATGGGTCCAATTTTGAGACCTTAAAGTTAAATGGGAGAGACCCAGTTATAATGTGGATATGTGTGGACAGGTACTTTTCCACTATATTGTGGATACGCTTATCTCTTGCTGATATGGACCATATCAGATAGTGGTTCCAGATGTTGTGACATGCGGAGAAAGTGTTTCCACATTTCGATCAGGGTGTATTCCGAGATGGTGGCAGTGCCCCAGCTGTATTGGCAACTTCCTCCTTTCTCCACTGCCTTGTTCTTCCACTAAGCCCTCAATGTTAGGTGAGAACACTGTAAATAGTGCCTCTAACAGCGTACGCTTGCAATCACGCATTTTGCAATCCCTGCAGAGGCACGGAAGTAAGGATGGTACATTGTCCTTGTAACGGGGATCCAGCGGGGTGGCAACCCAGTAATCAGAACTGATAATACGGGCAACTCAGCAGACATTGTGTAGGCACTGCAGCAGGTATTGGCTCATGTGTGCTAGGCTGCACAGAGGCAACGACAAGCTATCCTCGAAGGGAGGTGTACCGTCTGGGTCCTCTGTATCCCCCCAGTCACGCTCGAGCGATGCCCATGAGCAGCTTTGAGTGCCACCCTACGGGAAACACGGTTCCTCAGTGTCCAAAAACTGTCAATTGGCTGGACCCTTGCGTACCAGGCCGCTGTAAGTACAGGAACCCACCCTCCGAGCCATGTGTGATTGACAGGCCTGATAAAAGTGTGAATGTTGCCTTCTTCTGCGCCACCACCTCATTCATCATCGCCTGAAGGTTTTTTCAAGCAGACATAGAAGTTGGATAGAAATGCTAATGATGGTGCCATTAGTGCTGGCCATGTTGGTCAAGTACTCGAAGCAGTGCAACACATGTCCCGCATAGTAGCCCACTCATTTGTGGTAAAGTGGTGTTCCGCCGAGCGACTCGTGCATGTGTGCTGAAAGTGAAACTCTACTATTGCCTGCTGCTGCTCGCACAGTTTCTCCAGCATATGCAAGGTGGAGTTCCAACTTTTTGGTACGCCACATATGAGGCGGTGAGCTGGAAGGCAGAAGTGACGCTGTAGCGCATACACGTGTGCAGCAGCAGGGTAAGGACGCGGAAAGCGTACACATTACATGCACTTTCAGCAACAAACCAGACATATTTGGGCAATTCAGGAAGCTCTGCACCACCAAGTTCAGCAAATGCATCAGGATATGCGTCAAACCAGCTAGGCGCTGATCTGCTAACAGATTTCGTCCATTATCGAAAGCCACCAGGCCGTACTTCAGGTTCACGGGCACAAACCACTCATCTGTCTGCTGTTTGATCTCTGTCCACAGCTCTAACCTGGTGTATGATCTGTCCCCCAAACAAATGAGGTGCAGAACAGCTTTCTGGTATTTCCCACTGGCGTGGCTGAAGTTGATGGTGCGGGGCTCCCTGAGAATGGATGAGGAGGTGGTGGGGAAGCGAAGTAGGAGGAGGCAACATGGACCGAGACACGTGTGCCACTACATTGAACCAGTGGGCAGTTAGGGAGATGTAACGTTCCTGCCGTGCTTACTGGTCCACGTATCTTGTTACATGGACCTTGTCAGTGATGGAGTTGCACAGTGCACATCTTATCTGGTCAGAAAAGTGTGTGCATGGCAGGGATGGACTGCCTGGCAAAGTAGTGGCGGGTGGGAACAACACTGCGGGGCAGCCACAGACATCAGTTTTTTAACCCCTTTCTGACATTGGGCATATATTTACGCAGATGTCCACATCTTTCCTGGGGCATGTCAGCTGTTTTGAACAGCTGACATGTGCCCAGAACAGCCGTGGGTGGAATCGCGATCCACCCGTGGCTATTAACCCATTACATGCAGCTGTGAAACGCATTTAACAAGCGCTGTCGCCCCATTCAAAATAAATTAATTAAAAAAGAAAAAAAAAAATCAAACATACACATATTTGGTATCGCCAATTGGTATTGCCTGATCAATAAAAAAAGGGATTAACCTGATCGTTAAAGAGCGAAGGGGAGAAAAAAGTCAAAACGCCAGAATTAAGGTTTTTTTTGGCAGCCGCGACATTGCATTAAAATGCAATAACGGGCGATCAAAAGATCATATCTGCACCAAAAAGTTATAATTAAAAACGTCAGCTTGGCGTGCAAAAAATAAGCCCTCACCCAACCCAAGATCACAAAAATAGAGACACTACGAGTATCGGAAAATGGCGCAATTATTTTTTTAACAAAGTTTGGATTTTTTTTTACCACTTAGATAAAAAAGAACCTAAACATGTTTGGTTTCTATGAACTCGTAATGATCTGGAGAATCATAATGGCTGGTCAGTTTTAGCATTTAATGAACCAAGCAAAAAAGCCAAACAAAAAACAAGTGTGGGATTGCACTTTTTTGCAATTTCACCACATTTGGAATTTTTTTCCCGTTTTTTTTTTAGTACATGACATGGGAAAACCAATGGTGTCATTGAAAAGTACAACTCGTCCCGCCAAAAACAAGCCCTCACATGGTCATATTGATGGAAAAATAAAAAAAAGTTATGGCTCTGAGATGCGAAAAACAAAAACAAAATACCTCCAGAGGTTAAGGGGTTAATCAAGCTGTCTCCACTAGCTGGAATGGCAGCATTTCAAGCGCCAGTAATTTCGAAATGTTGACATTCAGGCACATGGCTCATGGATGGGTAGGGTGGAATCTAGAGCATCTGGAGAACTGAAAACTTTCATGCAGCGGTGTGGACATGGTCAGTGACACTGCTGGTGGTGTTCCTGTTGAACATGACCGAGAGGACAAGGCCGAGAGTACAGCAAAAGAGGGAGCAGGAGGAGGCTCAGATTTCTCATGCTTTTTAAGATGTGTACTCCACTACATTTCGTGCTTGGATTTAAGATGCCTTATGTGTGACTTTAGAACATTTATGCCTCGCTTGAGGCTCTGGTGGCACAGCCTGCAAACCACCCGTCATCAGTACACTGTGTGAAGAAATCCTATGCCAGGGAACTCCTTTGAGCTGGCTTCTGGGGGCTCATCCCCTTGACGTGGGGGGAGGCAGTAGTAGACGACGTACTGGCTCTGGGCCGGCCGCAGTGCTTTTCCATCATGCTGACCCTTTTGGTGTGCTCCTGAGCCAACGTGACCATCTCCTCTTCCTACGAACTGAACTCATCACTAGGATGGCCCCTGCCCTCCTTGGAACACTGCAGAAAGTCGCAACAGTTCGGAACTGTGTTTCCTCAGCTCAAGAAATGTGCTGTGATGGTACGCTGACTGTCCTCTAACAGAACCAGTGGTTGGGCTCTCAGTCTTTTCAATTTCTGGGGCAGAGCCAGGTGTATGGGCCACGGAACCTCAGCCAGTGGACTCATCAAACAGCAGAAGAGACTACTGAATGACTTGAGACTCACACTGCTTAGATGCTTTGCAAGGGGGTGAGGTGGAAGAGCGATGACCAAGATCTTTTATAGCACAGACCGATGAAGCTTTTATGGCACATACCACAGGGTTTTCATGGCACATACCAGGAGGCTTTTATGGCACACACCTACTTTTATGGCACGGACCTACAAGGCTTTTATGACAGTGCACCAGGAAACACAACAATGGTATTGCACACAGCAACATGCTTTTAGTGCAGTCTACACAACGCTGCTATGGCACACAGGAACAGTGTTCAGTGTTTTTGGACACAAAGCATGAGAGCACACAACAGGAGGCTGAAATGCACAGAGAGTCAGACTGATTGCGCACCAGGAACAGAATTACTTTATGCAGGCAGGGTCACATGGCGCGCAGGCCAATCACAGTCATGGCAGTAAACCACAGGAGCAGAATGGACGGCACTAGAGTGAATACTGATTCCACCAAGCGGAACTGTTAGCGGGCTGACTGAGACCAGGTACTCACGATTGCCTCTAGATTCGGGTGCTCAGCATAATAAGCAATAACAAGCAGTCCAAAGTCACCAAAAAAGAAAGAATATGCGGCACTCACCCTAGATTGGCAGTATGAATCGTGATTTATTTGAAGAAACTTTAACAGGAAAAGTCCATTAGAGCGTGCGGTACAACAGAGGGTGCGGCATTGGAGTCAGGACGACGGCCGTTTCGCACTCGCAGGTGCTTCGACGGGTCCAGCTAATAGATTACTAAACGTCATTTCCCTTTATAGGATCACTGACGAGTATATTGACACAACATGTGAACATAAAAAATACGTGGCTGTGACTATGTGTAATGAGTACGTACAATAAACATAATAATAATCTATATGCAAATTTGTAACACTGAAGGAATTATATGACTATATAACTACATCTTATAATGTTAATATTCAAACACTTTATATCAGTACATTGCCTAGAAAAAATATTTTATTTTATTACAAAAAGACAGAATAATCTAATCTATCATTTAGTCCGATAGGTCCCTGTGCGCAAGTATTTAGAATCCATTTGGCTTCTTTCTGTAATAAAATTTTATTTTGATCTCCTCCTTGCGGAGGGTATTTAACCATTTCAATGCCAGCAAAACTAAGCGCTTCAGGATTTGCTTCATGTTTCTCCCTCATATGTTCAATTAATCTCAAACAACCTTTACCAGTTTTTATAGAGTTATAATGCTCCTTAAACCTAGTGATTAATGGTCTTATTGTTTTTCCGATATAAAAATATCGGCAGGGACAAAACAAAATATAAACGACAAATCTACTTTTACAAGATATGAAATCTTTTACTGAATGGGCAACAGAACCTATTAACAAAGGATTATTTGTAAGATGTAGATGACAAAATCGACAATTGCCACATTTATGGTTTCCAGCTGGAACATAACTGGATAACCAAGTATTTCTAGGCACTGCAATTCTATTATGCACTAACAGGTCTGCTAGATTATGAGATCGTTTATAAGCAAACCTTGGGTTATTATTACAAACTGATGTAAGATCCTTATCAGTCCTTAAAACATGCCAGTTTTTTCTAATCGAAGTATGTATGACCTTGTCTAAGTTACTATGTTTAAAACAGAAGGAAAAATTTTTTCCTTCCGTTTTATCTGCCTGATTTCCATTAGTTCTTTTATTTTTTATTTTTAGGAGATCTTGTTGAGTAGACTTCTCTATACGTCTTTCAGCTTCGTTCAACAATTGCTCTGGATAACCCCTCTTAATAAACCGTGATTTTAATTCACTAATCTGATTATTAAACATCTCGTTATCATTATTAATTTTACGCAATCGTACCATTTGGCTGTATGGCAAACCCTTTTTTGTATGATGAGGATGAGCACTGTCAAAGTGTAAAACATTATTTGTTGCTGTCAATTTTCTGAACACTTTTGTGAATATCTGACCTTCAACAACATCGATTTTTACATCAAGATATTCTAAACTATTATGGCCATAGCAGGACGTGAATTTCATATTTTCTTCATTTGAAGTATTCAGATAATTTACGAAATCATTAAACTCCTCTTCATTACCGTCCCAAATTATCATGATGTCATCCACAAAACGAGTATATAAACGAATATGCTTAGGTGAGAGTGATGCTATCACACCAGTAAAAACCAAGTCGCCAATCCCTTTAGAAGAAAGATTAGACGAGGAAGGAGAAAGTGCAACCATCAGAAGAAAGCGCAAACAAGTGTCCTGGAGGAAATAATTCCAATTAGTTCGAATAATGAACTTGAAAGAGATGATTTACAAATATTGAACTTATCTAAAAGGACTTTGAGTGCGGATCATGTTGCTTTATTGTCCAAAGGTCTAAATTACTGTCTGCCTGAAAAATTTGATCTAACTGACTTTAAGATAGATTTATTTAAATGTACGAGAAAACTCCATCTTTATAAATACTTTCAGAAAGAAAAGCAACAAATTGTTAATAATGATATTTCCCAAATGACGTTGAGTAATACGATAAAATTAGAGAGCAGCCTAGGAACACTTGGCTTTATGGTTTATCCCTCAGAGGGAGATCTAGAAAGAAATGAAACAGAATTGCTATTGAGTTTAAGCGATCCTGAAATAAGTCAATCTGGTGATTCTATTGATATGCCTTGTTCTGATGTTAAACCCTTTAGGGGAGGTATTAAGTCTCGTTTTATCCCTCCCGTTGCTCCTGGTAACGCCATCGACCTTTTTCAAGATCTAGTTATCAAGGATGTAGAAGCCATTATTTATCAAAATCCTCCAAAGAATCTTAATGCTAAAGAACTAGTGGCACTGAAAGAACTGAAAACTTGGGACGATGTCGTTATCAGGAGAGCGGATAAAGGGGGTAACATAGTAGTTCTTGATAAAGAATACTATGTAAAAGAAGCCCTTTCACAGCTTGATGATAAGACAACTTATTGTGTATTGCCTAGTAATCCTACTCATAAATATATAAAAAAATTAAGAACGTTATTAAGAAAGTATGTGGAAAAGGGAGTATTATCTAGAAAACGTGCAGAAAGTTTATTATTAGAATATCCACAATTCCCATATTGGTATAGTATACCTAAAATCCATAAGGATATAAAGAAACCTCCAGGACGGCCGATAATTTCAGGCATTAATTCAGTCACTGAGGCATTGTCCCAATATATCGACTGGTTATTAAAACCAATATTACATACTATTCCTTCATTTATTAAGGACTCAGGAGAATTAATTTCTATCTTAAAAGACGTGGACTGGCAACCCACTTTTTCTTTAACATCAATAGATGTAGTAAATTTATACACCAGGATCCCAAAAGATAAAGGTATATTGGCAATACAGACTATTTTGCATAGAAGAAGGGTAGATCAAGAAATTATTTCTTTCATTATAGAAAGTCTGGATTTTGTTTTGTCTAATAATTCTTTTAAGTTTATGGATAAGTGGTACACACAACTAATTGGGACTGCAATGGGTACGCCCATTTCATGTACATATGCAAACCTTTTTTTGGCTATTTTTGAGGATGTTTACATTAATAATATTAATAATCCATATATTAAGCATATTCGTTTATATACTCGTTTTGTGGATGACATCATGATAATTTGGGACGGTAATGAAGAGGAGTTTAATGATTTCGTAAATTATCTGAATACTTCAAATGAAGAAAATATGAAATTCACGTCCTGCTATGGCCATAATAGTTTAGAATATCTTGATGTAAAAATCGATGTTGTTGAAGGTCAGATATTCACAAAAGTGTTCAGAAAATTGACAGCAACAAATAATGTTTTACACTTTGACAGTGCTCATCCTCATCATACAAAAAAGGGTTTGCCATACAGCCAAATGGTACGATTGCGTAAAATTAATAATGATAACGAGATGTTTAATAATCAGATTAGTGAATTAAAATCACGGTTTATTAAGAGGGGTTATCCAGAGCAATTGTTGAACGAAGCTGAAAGACGTATAGAGAAGTCTACTCAACAAGATCTCCTAAAAAGAAAAAATAAAAGAACTAATGGAAATCAGGCAGATAAAACGGAAGGAAAAAATCTTTCCTTCTGTTTTAAACATAGTAACTTAGACAAGGTCATACATACTTCGATTAGAAAAAACTGGCATGTTTTAAGGACTGATAAGGATCTTACATCAGTTTGTAATAATAACCCAAGGTTTGCTTATAAACGATCTCATAATCTAGCAGACCTGTTAGTGCATAATAGAATTGCAGTGCCTAGAAATACTTGGTTATCCAGTTATGTTCCAGCTGGAAACCATAAATGTGGCAATTGTCGATTTTGTCATCTACATCTTACAAATAATCCTTTGTTAATAGGTTCTGTTGCCCATTCAGTAAAAGATTTCATATCTTGTAAAAGTAGATTTGTCGTTTATATTTTGTTTTGTCCCTGCCGATATTTTTATATCGGAAAAACAATAAGACCATTAATCACTAGGTTTAAGGAGCATTATAACTCTATAAAAACTGGTAAAGGTTGTTTGAGATTAATTGAACATATGAGGGAGAAACATGAAGCAAATCCTGAAGCGCTTAGTTTTGCTGGCATTGAAATGGTTAAATACCCTCCGCAAGGAGGAGATCAAAATAAAATTTTATTACAGAAAGAAGCCAAATGGATTCTAAATACTTGCGCACAGGGACCTATCGGACTAAATGATAGATTAGATTATTCTGTCTTTTTGTAATAAAATAAAATATTTTTTCTAGGCAATGTACTGATATAAAGTGTTTGAATATTAACATTATAAGATGTAGTTATATAGTCATATAATTCCTTCAGTGTTACAAATTTGCATATAGATTATTATTATGTTTATTGTACGTACTCATTACACATAGTCACAGCCACGTATTTTTTATGTTCACATGTTGTGTCAATATACTCGTCAGTGATCCTATAAAGGGAAATGACGTTTAGTAATCTATTAGCTGGACCCGTCGAAGCACCTGCGAGTGCGAAACGGCCGTCGTCCTGACTCCAATGCCGCACCCTCTGTTGTACCGCACGCTCTAATGGACTTTTCCTGTTAAAGTTTCTTCAAATAAATCACGATTCATACTGCCAATCTAGGGTGAGTGCCGCATATTCTTTCTTTTTTGGTGACTTTGGACTGCTTGTTATTGCTTATTATGCTGAGCACCCGAATCTAGAGGCAATCGTGAGTACCTGGTCTCAGTCAGCCCGCTAACAGTTCCGCTTGGTGGAATCAGTATTCACTCTAGTGCCGTCCATTCTGCTCCTGTGGTTTACGCTATTCAATGACTCGTTGTTTGTGGACTGAGCACAGAATATAGTGATACGATAGAAGATTTTGTGTACCACACAGGATTATTCTTATGGAAGACAATATGGACACAATTGATGACACAGGTATGGAGAAACATGGAATACTAGCAGGTCGTGAGGGTGCGGTGGAGTTTTTTGCAGATTGTAACCTGAAGGATGAATTACAAATTATCAGTACCAAAACCTTAGAAAATAAAATTAATTCGCTTGCTGAAAAAGAAATGCGTTTATTCTGGACAATAAAATCTCTTAAGTCTTATATAGAGTGCGATAGAGTACCTAGAGGACTTCGTGTTTTTAAAGAAATATCTCAATTTCAACACGACATATTGTTCCAAAAAGAATGGGAGAAAATACATCTGCAATGCTCCCGTAACCTTTTGATGTTGGTAACTAATCAGAATGAAAAAGAATATTCTTTATTATGTCAAGAACTTGAAAAAGCTAAGAAAGAATTGGCATCTCGAGTTACAGAGAACCAGAACAAAAGCTTTATTAATAAATTGGAAAGAAAACTAACCCTTTTACAAATAGACATTAAGCAACAAAAGAAAGAAAAATTTTTGCGAGATAAAACTGATTATGATATGGGACTTATTTTTAAATGGAACAGAAATAAAGGACAGTCTACTTTTTATAACAGAAATCGTTTTCAAAAAGGAAATAAAACTTATAAGAAAAAGAAACAGGATGGGTGGATTACTGATTCTGAGTCCAGTGCTTTGGAGGACTCAGGTGAGAGTGATGCTATCACACCAGTAAAAACCAAGTCGCCAATCCCTTTAGAAGAAAGATTAGACGAGGAAGGAGAAAGTGCAACCATCAGAAGAAAGCGCAAACAAGTGTCCTGGAGGAAATAATTCCAATTAGTTCGAATAATGAACTTGAAAGAGATGATTTACAAATATTGAACTTATCTAAAAGGACTTTGAGTGCGGATCATGTTGCTTTATTGTCCAAAGGTCTAAATTACTGTCTGCCTGAAAAATTTGATCTAACTGACTTTAAGATAGATTTATTTAAATGTACGAGAAAACTCCATCTTTATAAATACTTTCAGAAAGAAAAGCAACAAATTGTTAATAATGATATTTCCCAAATGACGTTGAGTAATACGATAAAATTAGAGAGCAGCCTAGGAACACTTGGCTTTATGGTTTATCCCTCAGAGGGAGATCTAGAAAGAAATGAAACAGAATTGCTATTGAGTTTAAACGATCCTGAAATAAGTCAATCTGGTGATTCTATTGATATGCCTTGTTCTGATGTTAAACCCTTTAGGGGAGGTATTAAGTCTCGTTTTATCCCTCCCGTTGCTCCTGGTAACGCCATCGACCTTTTTCAAGATCTAGTTATCAAGGATGTAGAAGCCATTATTTATCAAAATCCTCCAAAGAATCTTAATGCTAAAGAACTAGTGGCACTGAAAGAACTGAAAACTTGGGACGATGTCGTTATCAGGAGAGCGGATAAAGGGGGTAACATAGTAGTTCTTGATAAAGAATACTATGTAAAAGAAGCCCTTTCACAGCTTGATGATAAGACAACTTATTGTGTATTGCCTAGTAATCCTACTCATAAATATATAAAAAAATTAAGAACGTTATTAAGAAAGTATGTGGAAAAGGGAGTATTATCTAGAAAACGTGCAGAAAGTTTATTATTAGAATATCCACAATTCCCATATTGGTATAGTATACCTAAAATCCATAAGGATATAAAGAAACCTCCAGGACGGCCGATAATTTCAGGCATTAATTCAGTCACTGAGGCATTGTCCCAATATATCGACTGGTTATTAAAACCAATATTACATACTATTCCTTCATTTATTAAGGACTCAGGAGAATTAATTTCTATCTTAAAAGACGTGGACTGGCAACCCACTTTTTCTTTAACATCAATAGATGTAGTAAATTTATACACCAGGATCCCAAAAGATAAAGGTATATTGGCAATACAGACTATTTTGCATAGAAGAAGGGCAGATCAAGAAATTATTTCTTTCATTATAGAAAGTCTGGATTTTGTTTTGTCTAATAATTCTTTTAAGTTTATGGATAAGTGGTACACACAACTAATTGGGACTGCAATGGGTACGCCCATTTCATGTACATATGCAAACCTTTTTTTGGCTATTTTTGAGGATGTTTACATTAATAATATTAATAATCCATATATTAAGCATATTCGTTTATATACTCGTTTTGTGGATGACATCATGATAATTTGGGACGGTAATGAAGAGGAGTTTAATGATTTCGTAAATTATCTGAATACTTCAAATGAAGAAAATATGAAATTCACGTCCTGCTATGGCCATAATAGTTTAGAATATCTTGATGTAAAAATCGATGTTGTTGAAGGTCAGATATTCACAAAAGTGTTCAGAAAATTGACAGCAACAAATAATGTTTTACACTTTGACAGTGCTCATCCTCATCATACAAAAAAGGGTTTGCCATACAGCCAAATGGTACGATTGCGTAAAATTAATAATGATAACGAGATGTTTAATAATCAGATTAGTGAATTAAAATCACGGTTTATTAAGAGGGGTTATCCAGAGCAATTGTTGAACGAAGCTGAAAGACGTATAGAGAAGTCTACTCAACAAGATCTCCTAAAAAGAAAAAATAAAAGAACTAATGGAAATCAGGCAGATAAAACGGAAGGAAAAAATTTTTCCTTCTGTTTTAAACATAGTAACTTAGACAAGGTCATACATACTTCGGTTAGAAAAAACTGGCATGTTTTAAGGACTGATAAGGATCTTACATCAGTTTGTAATAATAACCCAAGGTTTGCTTATAAACGATCTCATAATCTAGCAGACCTGTTAGTGCATAATAGAATTGCAGTGCCTAGAAATACTTGGTTATCCAGTTATGTTCCAGCTGGAAACCATAAATGTGGCAATTGTCGATTTTGTCATCTACATCTTACAAATAATCCTTTGTTAATAGGTTCTGTTGCCCATTCAGTAAAAGATTTCATATCTTGTAAAAGTAGATTTGTCGTTTATATTTTGTTTTGTCCCTGCCGATATTTTTATATCGGAAAAACAATAAGACCATTAATCACTAGGTTTAAGGAGCATTATAACTCTATAAAAACTGGTAAAGGTTGTTTGAGATTAATTGAACATATGAGGGAGAAACATGAAGCAAATCCTGAAGCGCTTAGTTTTGCTGGCATTGAAATGGTTAAATACCCTCCGCAAGGAGGAGATCAAAATAAAATTTTATTACAGAAAGAAGCCAAATGGATTCTAAATACTTGCGCACAGGGACCTATCGGACTAAATGATAGATTAGATTATTCTGTCTTTTTGTAATAAAATAAAATATTTTTTCTAGGCAATGTACTGATATAAAGTGTTTGAATATTAACATTATAAGATGTAGTTATATAGTCATATAATTCCTTCAGTGTTACAAATTTGCATATAGATTATTATTATGTTTATTGTACGTACTCATTACACATAGTCACAGCCACGTATTTTTTATGTTCACATGTTGTGTCAATATACTCGTCAGTGATCCTATAAAGGGAAATGACGTTTAGTAATCTATTAGCTGGACCCGTCGAAGCACCTGCGAGTGCGAAACGGCCGTCGTCCTGACTCCAATGCCGCACCCTCTGTTGTACCGCACGCTCTAATGGACTTTTCCTGTTAAAGTTTCTTCAAATAAATCACGATTCATACTGCCAATCTAGGGTGAGTGCCGCATATTCTTTCTTTTTTGGTGACAGTCATGGCAGTACTTGGCATGGATGTGATGTTTTCAGAAGTGCCCACAGCCTAAAACCTTGTTGACTAGCTGCGCTGCAGCCTTTCAACGAGTCTTATTCGGCTTGCAAACCCAAACAGGAAACCGGATTTCCGTTTACAAGTCCAACCAGGCAACCCCCACATGTACTTATGCTGGCTAACAGATGTAAATCATTCAGCTGCGGCAAGAAAAACTGAAACGCCGAGTACTAAAAAATACTCGGAGGACCTCCGAGCGTGCTCGAGAAATCTCGGGTAACGAGTATATTCGTTCATCACTAATCTTAAGTCTGGAGGACAATGGGTTGTTTGGACTGCCCGATAGGAATATGTATGGTTAACTGTTTGTCTGATTTACTTTGATATGATCTCAATTCAAAGGCATAATAAATCAACATGAAAAGGACTATTTATTGTTACCCATTTTTACCAATTCAAGACTGGGCCATTTATCCCTATATCTGACCAAGCAAATTTTGGGATTTTTTAATACATGCTGTTTAACCTCTTAACCATCCAACCTGAATTCTCCTTCCTGACCAGGCCATTTTTTTTAAATTCTGACCAGTGTCACTTTATAAGGCAATAACTATGGAATGCTTCAAAGGATCTTACTCTTCCCGAGACTGCTCTTTTAACCCCTTTCTGACATTAGACGTACTATCCCGTTGAGGTGGGGTGGGCCCCTATGACCACCGACGGGATAGTACGTCATACGCGATCGGCCGCGCTCACGGGGGGAGCGCGGGCGATCGCGGCCGGGTGTCAGCTGCCTATCGCAGCTGACATCCGGCACTATGTGCCAGGAGCGGTCACGGACCGCTCCCGGCACATTAACCTCCGGCACACCGCGATCAAACATGATCGTGATGTGCTGGCGGTATAGGGAAGCATCGCGCAGGGAGGGGGCTCCCTGCGGGCTTCCCTGAGCCCCCCGCAGCAACGCGATGTAATCGCGTTGCTGCGAGGGTCTCACTACCTCCCTCCCTGCTGCAGGCCCGGATCCAAGATGGCCGCAGCATGCGGGTCCTGCAGGGAGGGAGGTGGCTTACCAAGTGCCTGCTCAGAGCAGGCACTGTGAAGCCTGCAGCACTGTAAGTCAGATCGGTGATCTGACAGAGTGCTGTGCAAACTGTCAGATCACCGATCTGTGATGTCCCCCCCGGGGTAAAGTAAAAAAGTTAAAAAAAAATATTTCCAAATGTGTAAAAAAAAATTAAAAAAAATATTCCTAAATAATGGAAAAAAAAAAATATTATTCCCATAAATACATTTCTTTATCTAAATAAAAAAAAACAACAATAAAAGTACACATATTTAGTATCGCCGCGTCCGTAACGGCCCGACCTATAAAACGGGCCCACTAGTTAACCCCTTCAGTAAACACCGTAAGAACAAAAAAAAAAAAAACAAGGCAAAAAACGCTTTATTATCATACCGCTGAACAAAAAGTGGAATAACACGCGATCAAAAAGACAGATATAAATAACCATGGTACCGCTGAAAGCGTCATCTTGTCGCGCAAAAAACGAGCCACCATACAGCATCATCAGCAAAAAAATAAAAAAGTTATAGTCCTGAGAATAAAAATAAAATAATTATTTTTTCTATAAAAGTTTCTATTGTATAAAAGCGCCAAAACATAAAAAAATGATATAAATGAGGTATCGCTGTAATCGTACTGACCCGAAGAATAAAACTGCTTCATTGATTTTACCAAACGCGGAACGGTATAAACGCCTCCCCCAAAAGAAATTCATGAATAGCTGGTTTTTGGTCATTGTGCCTCACAAAAATCGGAATAAAAAGCGAACAAAAAATGTCACGTGCCCGAAAATGTTACCAATAAAAACGTCAACTCGTCCCGCAAAAAACAAGACCTCACATGACTCTGTGGACCAAAATATGGAAAAATTATAGCTCTCAAAATGTGGGAACGCTAAAAATATTTTTTGCAATAAAAAGCGTCTTTCAGTGTGTGACGGCTGCCAATCATAAAAATCCGCTAAAAAACCCGCTATAAAAGTAAATCAACTTTATCACCCCCTTAGTTAGGGAAAAATTAAAAAAATATATTTATTTCCATTTTCCCATTAGGGCTAGGGTTAGGGCTAGGGTTAGAGCTAGGGTTAGGGCTACAGTTAGGGTTGGGGCTAAAGTTAGGGTTAGGGTTGGGGCTAAAGTTATGGTTAGGGTTTAGATTACATTTACAGTTAGGAATAGGGTTGGGATTAGGGGTGTGTCAGGGTTAGAGGTGTGGTTAGGGTTACCGTTGGGATTAGGGTTAGGGGTGTGTTTGGATTAGGGTTTCAGTTATAATTGGGGGGTTTCCACTGTTTAGGCACATCAGGGCCTCTCCAAACGCGACATGGTGTCCGATCTCAATTCCAGCCAATTCTGCGTTGAAAAGTAAAACAGTGCTTCTTCCCTTCCAAGCTCTCCCGTGTGCCCAAACAGGGGTTTACCACAACATATGCAGTATCAGCGTACTCAGGACAAATAGGACAACAACTTTTGGGGTCCAATTTCTCCTGTTACCCTTGGGAAAATACAAAACTGGGGGCTAATTTTTGTGGGAAAAAATTTGTTTTATTTTTACGGCTCTGCATTATAAACTTCTGTGAAGCCCTTGGTGGGTCAAAGCGCTCAAAACACATCTAGATAAGTTCCTTAGGGGGTCTACTTTCCAAAATGGTGTCACTTGTGGGGGGTTTCAATGTTTAGGCACATCAGTGGCTCTCCAAACGCAACATGGCGTCCCATCTCAATTCCTGTCAATTTTGCATTGAAAAGTCAAACAGCGCTCCTTCCCTTCCGAGCTCTCCCATGCGCCCAAACAGTGGTTTACCCCCACATATGAGGTATCAGCGTACTCAGGACAAATTGTACAACAACTTTTGGGGTCCATTTTCTCCTGTTACCCTTGGTAAAATAAAACAAATTGGAGCTGAAGTAAATTTTTTGTGAAAAAAAGTTCAATGTTCATTTTTATTTAAACATTCCAAAAATTCCTGTGAAGCACCAGAAGGGTTAATAAACTTCTTGAATATGGTTTTGAGCACCTTGAGGGGTGCAGTTTTTAGAATGGTGTCACACTTGGGTATTTTCTATCATATAGACCCCTCAAACTGACTTCAAATGAGATGTGGTCCCTAAAAAAAAATGGTGTTGTAAAAATGAGAAATTGCTGGTCAACTTTTAACCCTTATAACTCCCTAACAAAAAAAAAATTTTGGTTCCAAAATTGTGCTGATGTAAAGTAGACATGTGGGAAATGTTACTTATTAAGTATTTTGTGTGACATATCTGTGATTTAATTGCATAAAAATTCAAAGTTGGAAAATTGCGAAATTTTCATAATTTTCGCCAAATTTCCGTTTTTTTCAGAAATAAACGCAGGTACTATCAAAGAATTTTTACCACTATCATGAAGTACAATATGTCACGAGAAAACAATGTCAGAATCACCGGGATCCGTTGAAGCGTTCCAGAGTTATAACCTCATAAAGGGACAGTGGTCAGAATTGTAAAAAATGGCCCGGTCATTAACGTGCAAACCACCCTTGGGGGTAAAGGGGTTAATGACGTAGCAGAAGAGATAGCCCATGACCAGACAGGCCGTTCTGACATTTGCCATAATTGCCGGATGGCCATTCCGGCGCGGAATGAGGGGATGAGTGACCAAGTGCGGGGGCTCCCTGTTGAAGGACCACGGCCTTGTCTCAAGGGAGGATTCCAACCCTCTGGAGGTGTCCAGGATCATCCTTAAAAAGGAGGACCTTTTCAAGCTTGTTAGAAGTTAGAGGTCCAGGATCGGTCTTACTTTTCGGTCCCCTTTTTGGAACCAAGATCTCTTAGATCTAGACTGTCCTGAACAACCCTTCCACTGTTGGTTGGATCTATAGGACACCTGCGATCCTTTGTTCCTAAGTGGGGAACACCCCCAACTACTCACCGAATAAGCGACCACTCTGTAAGGGAGTGATGTCAGAAGTTTTTTGAACGCAGAGTATGCTTCCGTTCTCTGATCCATAAAGCTCTTCTGAATGAAATGGCATTCGCTGCAGACAGCGCAGCGCAAATAGCTGCGTTCAAAGAGGCGTACTGTCTCCGGAAAGAGAGAGAACTGTTCTGAATCAAACAAATATAGACCAACACTGGAACCATCAGTAACAAAAGCTACATAGACCAAACACCCTGTGGCGAGGTGTATAGCACATTTACATAGGACACTCCTATGTGTTGCGGACACTACTCTAATTTTTTCTGTTATTGCGAATCAAAGTAGCTAAGGTCTCTGGCCCGTAGACCATTGGTCTGGCAGCCCGTGCGGGGCTAAGGAAAGGTAAAGCGCTGAACTCGAGGCCACAAGATGGAACGAGTCATTGTCTGACAGTCCATGGTATTTTCAAAAAAATGACCCATCGGGCAGGAATACTGGTAGGTATACCACAGGAGTTAAGCTGCAAAGGTAGCAAAGTGCGCAGCTGCATCCGCCAGGTGAGGAAAAAAAACATCTCTTGAGTTGCTGCCGCCATTGAACATGCAGAGATAAAAGGATGAACTCTCAATCAACCATCCTCTTAACAGGGAGGTGGAAAGGAATCGTCCGCCTCCTCGCATCATCCTTTAAATAGTGGCGATGTAGAGGGGAACTGCTCAGACGTCAAAAGGAGGGCATCTGTACATCCACGGAGTTCAAGTTCCTGGGTGGACTGGGTTGGCATTAGGCCCAGCTGTAGAAGAGTATATGTGGAGGTGACACTCCATGTGCTCATTTGATGATGGTGTGAGGAGATCGCTGTCCTTTGAAGGACCCGTCGCCCAGGGTATACGTGGAGGCGACACTCCATGTGCTCATTCGATGATGGTGTGAGGAGATCGGTGTCCTTTGAAGGACCCGTCGCCCTTAAAAACAGTTAAACCAGGCATGGCATCTGGTGTCGCTTGAAGAGGCGTCTGTTTCAAGAGCAAGTCCATTTGCGATTGTTCATGGTGGGGCCAGAACCCTGGACTCCAATGCTGTTAAAAAAACACCAGTGTTTACCACTGCGCTACCATGGTGCTCACCAGTGAATCGCTTATCCGGACGCTCGCTGTTCAGAAAAATGGCGAATGCACTACTAAGGATTTTATCTCCGTTTGGAGTCCTTGTCAATCCACAGATATTGGATGATGGTCTAAATAGGCGAATCCAGCTTGTGCTGAGGCTTTGGAGAGTCCAGATCCAAGGTCACCTCCGATTCAGATGCGGAGTCTAGTTCTCAGCAAATCATTGGCGAGGAAGATCAAGAAATGAAGCTCCGGTTTTCTAGACGCCTGTAAGTTTCTAGAATACTTGTGGCCCTTGCTAGCCGACGGCCCCCGTATAGGAGAGGATCCATCCGTATTGGTCCTGCGAGCACTCCGAACCACAGTGGGTTCACATAGGGATACAATCTCTTGGTCAGAGAAGCCATGGATTGCGGCAGTGACGAAGCCCACTCAGGGGGACTAGGTACTCTGGGGAAAAAACTGGGATCGGCGGTGGCGGAAGGCTCCTGCGCTCATTTGAACTAGGTACTCTGGGAAAAGTGTCCGGCTTCGGGCTGGCTATGTGCCTTTCAGACCAGGGAATGCTGGTCATGTACCTTCAAGACCAGGGAATGCTGGTCATGTACCTTTAAGACCAGGGAATGCTGGTCATGTACCTATAAGACCAGGGATTGCTGGTCGGGAGCCTTTAAGACTAGCTTTAGGACCAGGGAATTCTGGATCTAGCGGTTAAACTGGTCGTGTGCCTTTAAGACTAGCTTCTGTTCCTGGGAATACTGGACATAGCCTGTATGCTGGTTGTGTGCCTTTAAGACCAGCTTTGAGGACCAGGACATAGTTTTCCAATCCATTATCCCCCTCTGCATGCTGCCGGAGGTGTGTGGGGAAAGGAGAGCAGGGGGAGGGATGGAGCAGCGTCTCCCTACTCGGTTCCTGAGTCTCCCGTCAGCGCTGGATTAGTGTCTCCAGCGCTGAATACCGCCGGGTCCGATGTAGCAGCCACTTCTGGGTGTACACAGCTCGTGTCCGGAAGCGGCATGAGGATGAAACATGGCCGCTGAGAATATGCTGTGTTCTCGTCCTGAACAAGAAGCGCCTGAATAGGGGGTGGAGCCATAACATGCGCCCTAGCATGAGCGGAGGCTAAATTTTCGGTGCAGGCCAGCGTCGAGCAGGAAAAAAAGGGGGAACGACCCGTCGTTGCAAAAAAAGAAAGGGGGAAAAGCGCACGATTGCCCTCCAGCCGCTCGAGTCCCAGCACTTACCTAGGAATCTGCCGCAAGGCAGAGTATGCAGCTCTGTTCAGCAGGTCAATAAGAAGAGATCCTCTGCTGTCGCTGCTGTTTGGACGGTGCAGAGATAAAGAGAAAAAACTTCAATCCATCGTCCCTTTAGCAACGAGGTGAAGAGGTACTGTCCGCCTCCTTGTACCATCCGCTTTCAACAGTAGTGGTGCAGTGGGGGCTGCTCGGATGCCACGCTGGAGAGTGCCGCTGAACATCCGAGGGTAAAAGCTGGTGAGCAGGGCAAAGTGTCTGGCAAGAAGGCCTGGCTGCAGAAGAGGGTACGTGGAGGCGACACTCCATGTGCTTGTCTGTTAAGAGATGCGGGGAGATCGGTGCCCTTGAAGGGGCGAGTCGCCCCTAGAATCAACTCAGGCAGTGGCATCCCAAATCGCAGGCGAGGATACGGAGAGGCGACACTCTCCGTGCTTGCCTGTTGATGGTTAGGGGAGATCAGAGCCTTGAAAGGATCTGTCGCCCCTTCGTCCGTTGTAAAAGGTAAAAAGATAAAAATAAAATAATAAAGAGTTTTGGGTCTGAATAACAGACCAGTCCGTGTGCCTCCTACGGACACTAAGCAAGAACTGGTTGGCTGAGAGCCAGCAGGAGGGGGTATACTGCAGGGGAGGAGCTAACTTTTTTCTGTATCACTTAGTGTCAGCCTCCTAGTGGAAGCAGCATACTCCCCCACGGTCTGTGTCGTCAAATGAGGCGAAGGAGAAACATGTGTTCAGAAACGCCCGATTAAAACATAAAGTAAATTAATCCAATCAATAAACGGCGTAATGAGGAAAAAAACACCACAATTAAGGGGTTTCTTGTTTCCGCAACATTGCAATAAAATACAATAACAGGCGACTAAAACATCATATCTACCCCAAAATCATATCAGTAAAAACGACAGCTCAGTGTGCAAAAAATAAGCCCTCACTCAGCCAAGGATACCAAAAAATGGGGATGTAACGAGCCTTGGAAAAAAACGGGTTTTTTTGTTTTGTTTTTTTTTAACAAAATTGATGAATTTTTTTCACTACTTAAATAACAAAGAACCTATACATGTTTGGTATCTGCAAACATATACTGTTGGGATTAGGATTGTGTCAGGGTTAGAGGTGTGGTTTGGGTTATGGTTGGGATTAGGGGTGTGTTGGGGTTAGGGGTGTGTTGGGGTTAGGGATGTGGTTAGTGTTGGGATTAGGGTTAGGGGTGTGTTGGGGTTAGGGATGTGGTTAGAGTTGGGATTAGGCTTAGAGGTATGTTGGGGTTAGGGTTGGAGTAAGAATTGGGGGGTTTCCACTGTTTAGGCACATCAGGGGCTCTCGAAACGCGACATGGCTTCCGATCTCAATTCCAGCCAATTCGGTGTTGAAAAAGTAAAACGGTGCTCCTTCCCTTCCGAGCTCTGCTGTGCGCCCAAACAGTGGTTTACCCCTACATGTGGGGTATCAGCATACTCAGGACAAATTGGACAACAACTTCTGTCATCCAATTTCTCCTGTTACCCTTGCGAAAATAAAAATTTGGAAGCTAAAAAAATGATTTTTGTGGGAAAAAATGATTTTTTTTATTTTCATGGCCCTGCATTAAACTTTAGGAAAACACTAGGGGGTTCAAAGTTCTCAAAAAATTTTGGGCTAAGAGTCGTTTTTGTGGAAAAAAATGATTTTTTAATTTTCACAGCTCTACATTATAAACTTTAGTGAAACAATTGAGGGTTCAATGTGCACACCACACATCTAGATCAGTTCCTTAGGTGGTCTAGTTTCCAAAATGGTGTCACTTGTGGGGAGTTTCCACTGTTTAGGCACATCAGAGGCTCTCCAAACGCGACATGCCATCTGATCTCAATTCCAGCCAATTCTGCGTTGGAAAAAGTCAAACGGTGCTCTAGTCTATGGCCCCATCGGCGTATACGTCCAAACCCTGTTTTACAGAGGTGGTTGGGAAATGAACTAACAGCACTCAAGAACACAATAGGAAAGCACCCTAAAAAGAGCACCAAAATGTTATCACACCATTTCTGCTGAACATGACAGTATATGTCCCATATGTGGATGTACAGTACTGCTTAGCCATACGGCAAGTCTCGGGAGGGACAAAGCGCTATTTGCCTCCTGGAGCACAGATTTTCCTAGAATAGTTTGCAGACATCAAATACAGAGCCCCTAAGTGTTAGACGATCAGAATAGCCCACTCAAGTAACCCCATTTTGGAAATGATACACCTTTTTCACTTTATCTATAGGAGTAGTGATGAATTTGACTCCATCAGTGTTTTCTGCTATTGCAAAGCCCAGTACATTCTAGTGCCCATACATTAGGTCCAGTTCACACTTCAGGAGACACGCAAACTGTAAATTAAGCAGGCTCTCATCGCTAGAGAAAAGCCAAACATGTGGGCAATAAAGGGTGTTTAGGCAGACTGTGGGCCTCAGAAAGGGGGCATTTGGATTTGGGAGTGCAGAACTTGCTGAAATTTTTTTGGGGCGAAGCGAGGAGCCATTTAGCTTTTCCGGAGCCTTTGTACTACACATTTATCCGGCGCTCTACGCTGAGAACTTACATTGGGGTTTTCATCTAAATCTATGAGTGATGTGATTGAGATGAAACGCTCGAGGGATCCATTCATTTTAATTCGGCAGCAGATTTACTCTGGACTCCATCTGGCCTCAGTTCAGTGGTGTCCTTCTTTTCACCAGATTACAGGTCAGACAGCGTCCACAGTGCCTCCATCTGCCTCAGCCTAAACTTACTGGGATCTTTGGGAGGCAGAATGATCAAATCAATAGTAGGTCGAGAATAGATTTCATTCATTTTTTACTCCGTTCCTCGTGCGGTATAAGTGATTACACGACTTTATTCTTCGGTTTAGTGCGATTACATCAATACCAGATTTATATTAGGTTTTTATATTTGGCTGTTGTCACCCACTAAAAGATGTGTTTTTTTGTTGAAAAAACAAGTTTTGCATCCCCATATTCGGAGAGATATAATTTTTCCATATTTCTGCACAGTCATGTGAGATCTTGTTTTTATTTTTGCGGGACGAATTAATGTTTTTATTCCTACAATTTTCGGGCACATTAAATTTTTTGATCAGTTTTGTATTCCAATTTTGAGGAGGCAGAATGAATAAAATCCAAAAATTCAAGAATTGTCTTTTCTTTATTTATGTCAAACACAGTGTGGAAAAAGTGAAGACAACTTCATTCTTCTGGTCAGTACGATTACAGCGATACCAACTTGCTTAACTGTTGACATTAACAGTAATTTCAAACAGAAGTGCCCAAACTTTTATATGCTGCTGTAAAAGACCTTTCGTGGGTATTTCATTGATGAATTACTCTTTTTTTTTTAAATCCTAGCATATTTGTCTCAACTACAGTGGAATTGTAGCCTCCTGATTGCATAGCAGAGCTGACTGGGTCTTCTTGGATCCAGCAGCTCTTGCCCCTTTCCTCCATCCAGTGATCACATAACTGCTGGGCCTGGAGGAGTAAGTTAGTTATTCCTATTTCTGTACATACAGCCAGGGCCGTATTTAGAGTTTCTGTTGCCCTAGGCACTTATAGTGCTGCCTCCTCCATTGTTGAGTATGACACTATCGGCAGTGGCTTTAGCAAAAATCGCTGATGAGAAAGTAGCCTTTTGTAGCAGATCCAGCAGTTTTTCTGCATCTGCCGCGTAATGGATCACTTACGGCAACTACGTTCGGCCTCATTCATTTCCTATGGGACTCGCGATCCTGCAAATGCGGTACTTGCAGCAATGGAAAAAAACACAGCAGTACAAGCAGTGTTTTTTTTGTCTCACCGCAAGTGCAAAACCGCTAGTGCCGCACGTCTCCAAGTAGCCATCACTACCTGTCCCTGCACCTTGCTAGCTCATCCCTAACCATCCCTCCCTGTCCTAAAAGTACACTATAAAGCTTTAGAGAAACAATTTATTAACAGACATATTCCAATGATAATGAGGGCTCCAGGCTACGGTGTAGACTGGGACGGGCAGTCTCCGAGCCTCCATTCTCTCTGTGCACACCCTCAGTCCCTGCCTCACTGCCTGTGCACAGACATCCCTCCACTGAACCCGGTAATCACCGCTCGCAGTAGCATACCGGCAGAGGTGTATCTAAGTTTTCTGGCACCTGGGGCAAGAATTTATTTTGGCACATCCCCCAGCACACATGCGATTTGCACTTAGTCATGTACCCACAAGCTCCTCTTCCCAATGCTCTCAATGTTCAGTGAAAAACAGAGAAGCAGAAGAGAAGTTCGTTGTCACAGGACCAGAAGTGTGAAAGTCGCATATGAGTGAAGAGTCCATGTGATGAATAATGGAACCTGCAGAGCTGAATCCTGACATCGCAGGCTACTGAATTCTCACAACTCATGCACTGCACACTTTTAGGATTCTCCCTTGCCGGTGGACAGTCATGTCAGCACAAGCATGTGATTTGTATACTTCTGACCACATTCCGACTAGACGTGCCCAGCCTCGCTCAGTTCATTTTCATTGAGTGAGACCACACATGTCTAGTCAGTACGTGACCGCATGTATGTAAATCGCCAGCACTAGAAAATCCTGACAGCGTGCAGTGCGAACTGTGAGAATTCAGAAGTCTGCAGTCACATGAATGACTGCAGACTCATTACAAACCTGGACATTCCCTTTAATGCTCCTAAAATGAATAAAAACATGAGAGTTAGTCAGTATCACAAATAACATTTACATCCAGATACCTTAAAGATGACGTCATCTCTGGAGCCTTCTTCTTTTCTTCATCTTGTCCAGACCCCATGGTGAGTTTTCTCATCCACAGCCATCTCTGCAGACCTCCATCTTCTCCGCTCTTTTGCAGAAAATCTCCACATGATGCCCTTAAAGATAGCCGTGTCATTAAAATGCTCCTGAATAAAAAGTTGCCCCTCACTATATTGTCTGCACAAAATATGACCCCCACATTGTCCCTCTTATGGTGCATGCTCTGCACACTGACCTCTCCTTACCATACCGGCCCCCTCTTCAGACTGTCCTCTCACACTGTGTCCCCCCTATAGGGCCCAGTATTTATACTGTACTCTCTCATCACCCTCCCCCTCCTTGTTATACTGTCCCCTCCTGGCTGTGCCCTTACATCGTCCCCCATGCTACGCCCCCCCCCCCACTCAAGTTTCTATTCTGTGCCCACTCACTTTTCTTCCCCCATACTGTCTCCTCACACTATTCCCCTCCATCCTCATACTGTCTCCTCTCACATCCCCCTCTTCACCATACTGTCTCCTCATATATTTACCCCCTCACTTTCTATACTGCATGCTCACCCGACTCCCCATACTGTGTCTGCACACATCCCATCACCCTCACTCCCCGTTCTCTGTCCACATCCATTTTTCACATCGCTACTCATACTGTGTCTGCATACATTCCCCCGTTCTCTCCCCATACTGTCTGCACCCATCCCCCATACTGTTTCCTCATACACGCCCCCTAATCCCCAGTACTGTTTCCTCCTACACGCCCCTTATTCCCCAGTACTGTTTCCTCCTACACACCCCCCATTCCCCAGTACTGCTTCCTCATACACGCCCCCCATTCCCTCGTACTGTTTCTTCATACATGCCCCCCCACCCTGTATGCATGGCTCCCCCATACTCCCACCCTGTATGCATGGCTCCCCCATCCTCCCACCCTGTATGCATAGCTCCCCCATGCTGTATGCATGGCTTCCCCATCCTCCATGCATGGCTCCCCCATTCCTCCCATCCTGTATGCATGGCTCCCCCATTCCTCCCATTCTGTATGCATGGCTCCCCCATCCTCCCACCCTGTATGCATGGCTCCCCCATCCTCTCACCCTGTATGCATGGTTCCCTCATCCTCCACGAATGGCTTCCCCATCCTCCCACCCTGTATGCATGGCTCCCCCATCCTCCCACCCTGTATGCATGGCTCATCCATCCTCCCACCCTGTATGCATGGCTCCCCCATCCTCACATCCTGTATGCATGGCTCCCCCATCCTCCCACCCTGTATGCATGGCTCCCCCATCCTGTATGCATGGCTCCCCCATCCTCCCATCCTGTATGCACGGCTCCCCCATCCTCCCACCCTGTATACATGGCTCCCCCATCCTCCCACCCTGTATGCATGGCTTCCCCATCCTGTATGTATGGCTCCCCCATCCTCCCACCCTGAATGCATGGCTCCCCCATCCTCCCCACATCATACTGACCTTTCTCACACCGCGCGGCGCTGAACTTTCCGGCATCTCTGTCCCAGCGCTTCTTCCTGTATGAGTGGTCACGTGGTACCGCTCATTAAGGTGATGAATATGCGTCCATATTCATCACCTTAATGAGCGATACCACGTGACCGCTGAGGACAGGATGAGCTGCCGGAGCTGAGACGGAGTTGCAGGCACCGCTGGAGGAGAGTGAGCATGACGTCTTCAAGGAGGTGGAGGGGGGGATGGCGGGGACGGGGAGAGAGGGAGGGAGGTGGGTGTGGGAGAAGGCAGTTGACCCCGGGCTTTATAAAAAAAAAAACTTGCTCCAGTGCGCCCCCGACATCCTGGCGCCCTAGGCATGTGCCCTCAAGAGCCTAGTGGCAAATACGGCCCTGTACACAGAGCTTGTGAAGTCCTAACATACAGGCAATCCATGCATGGGTTGTGGCTGTCGAACAGCCGCTTGACATACAGCCATAGCGACTCGAATATAGAGTATCTTCGGTGTGTTTGAATATTATTAGAACACGAGCGTACTCGGATAACACCTTATCCGAGTACGCTAGCTCATCACTAATAGTTTTACAGCACTTCGGAAGTAGTGGTGAATCTAAGACCACAGAGCTCACACAAAAATGGTAAAAGCCATTGACTGAGGAGAATCTGTGACATCTCTGCATTTATTGGTTACTACTCACCTGGGTAGTCATATGTAGGAATCTCCTCTTTACACCACTCAACACCCCTCACATAGGTCTCTATAGTATTAATATGGGTCAGATTTTCATCCTGGAAAAAATATTGTAAAAGTCACAGACAGATGGAGAAGTCACATCTATGATCAGATCTAATCCTGCCATCTCCACCGTTCTCATTACACAAGTATAAAACATATAATACTGGTGGATAAAAAGACTGGGCACAAGACGTTCACAGCTGTCTACACATCATAGGGAAGATCTCATGACATCTTCTCTCCATCTACCTGATGATCCTGAGGAACATCGAGATTTTCTTGTTTGCAGTCCTGTGGAAGAAGAGGACGGGGACATCTCTCTGGTGTTGTCCTCTTACTGGATAGAACTGGAGGAAACACATACAGGGACTGAATTAATTTTTTTACATACAGATAATTATAGGCTGTGTGTATTTAGCCCTGTCTATTACCTGGTGATGTGAGGGGTTGGGGAACCTCCATCATGACGTCCCTGTACAGATCTTTGTGTCCTTCTAAATACTCCCACTCCTCCATAAAGAAATAGACGGTGACATCCTGACACCCTATTCCGTCCTTGTGACCCGGGCCCTAATTTCCATGGACGGAATAGTACGTCGTGATTGAGGTGAAACCCTCGAGGGATCCATTCACTTTAATTCTTAAGCAGATTTACTCTGGACTCCATCTGGCCTCAGTTCAGTGGTGTCCTTCTTTTCACCAGATTACAGGTCAGACAGCGTCCAGTGCCTCCATCTGCCTCAGCCTAAACTTACTGGGATCTTTGGGAGGCAGAATGAACAAATCAATAGTAGGTCAAGAATAGATTTCATTCATTTTTTACTCCGTTCCTCTTGTGGTGTAAGTGATTAGAATACTTTATTCTCTAGTTTAGTGCAATTACATTGATACCAGATTTATATTAAGTTTTTATATTTGGCTGTTGTCACCCACTAAAAGATGTTTATTTTGTTGAAAAAACATGTTTTGCATCCCCAAATTCGGAGAGATATAATTTTTCCATATTTCTGCAGACAGTCATGTGAGGTCTTGTTTTTATTTTTGCGGGACGAATTAACGTTTTTATTCCTACAATTTTCGGGCACATTACATTTTTTGAGCAGCTCTATATTCCAATTTTGGGGAGGCAGAATGAATAAAATCCAAAAATTCAAGAATTGTCTTTTGTTTATTTATGCCGATCACAGTGTGGAAAAAATGAAGATAACTTCATTCTTCTGGTCAGTACGATTACAGCGATACCAACTTGCTTAACTGTTGACAATAACAGTAATTTCGAACAGGGGTGCCCAAACTTTTATATGCTGCTGTAAAAGACTTTTGGTGGGTATTTCATTGATGAAATACTCTTTTCTTTTTTAAATCCTAGCATTTTTGTCTCAACTACAGTGGAATTGTAGCCTCCTGATTGCATAGCAGAGCTGACTGGGTCTTCTTGGATCCAGCAGCTCTTGCCCCTTTCCTCCATCCAGTGATCACATAATTGCTGGGTCTGGAGGAGTAAGTTAGTTATTCCTATTTCTGTATACACAGCCAGGACAGTATTTAGAGTTTCTGCTGCCCTAGGCACTTATAGTGCTGCCTCCTCCATTGTTGAGTATGACACTATTGGCAGTGACTTTGGCAAAAATCGCTGATGTGAAAGTAGCCTTTTGTAGCAGATCCGGCAGTTTTTCCACATCTGCCGCGTAACGGATCACTTACGGCAACTACGTTCGGCCTCATTCATTCCCTATGGGACTTGCGGACATGTGCGGCACTTGCGGTTTTGTAGCGATCCGGCAAATGCGGTACTTGCAGCAATGGAAAAAACACTGCTAGCAGTATTTTTTTGTCTCACCGCAAGTGCAAAACCGCTAGTGCCGCACATGTCCACAAGTAGCCATCACTACCTGTCCCTGCACCTTGCTCGCTCATCCGTAACCATCCCTCTCTGACCTAAAACTACACTATAAAGCTTTAGAAAAACAATTAACTGACATATTCCTAAGATAATGAGGGCTCCAGGCTACGATGTAGACTGGGACAGGCAGTCTCCGGGCCTCCATTCTCTCTGTGCACACCCTCAGTCCCTGCCTCACTGCCTGTGCTGCACTGTGCACAGACATACCTCCACCGAACCCGGTAATCACCGCTCGCAGTGGCATACCGGCAGAGGTGTATCTAGGGTTTCTGGCACCTGGGGCAAGAATTCATTGTGGCCCCCCCCCCCCCCCCCACCAAGGACATATGCGATTTTCACACTTAGTCATGTACCGACGAGCTGCTCTCCCTAACGCTCTCAATTTTCAGTGAAAAACTGAGAGAAGCAGGAAGAGAAGCTTGATGTCACCGGACCACAAGTATGAAAATCACATATGAGTGACGTGTCCATGTGACGACTACTGGATCCTGCAGAGCTGAATCCTGACATCGCAGCTTCTGAATTCTCACATTGCATGCACTGCACACTACTAGGATTCTCCCTTGCCGGTGGACAGTCATGTCAGCACAAGCATGTGATTTGTATACTTCTGACCACATTCCGACTAGACGTGCCCAGCCTCGCTCAGTTCATTTTCATTGAGTGAGACCACACATGTCTAGTCAGTACGTGATCGCATGTATGTAAATCGCCAGCACTAGAAAATCCTGACAGGGTGCAGTGCGCACTGTGAGAACTCAGAAGTCTGCAGTCACAAAGAATGACTGCTGACGCCTTACAAGCCTGGACATCCCCTGTTATGCTCCTAACATGAATAAAAACATGAGAGTTAGTTAGTATCACAAATAACATTTACATCGAGGTACCTTATAGATGACGTCGTCTCTGGAGCCTTCTCCTTTTCTTCATCTTGTCAAGATCCCAAGATGAGTTTGCTCATCCACAGCCGTCTCTGCAGACCTCCATCTTCCCCGCTCTTATGCAGAAAATCTCCACATGATGCTCTTAAAAATATCTGTCATTATAATGCTCCTGAATAAAAAATTGCCACTCACTATATTGTCTGCACAAAATATGACCCCCACACTGTCCCTCTTATGGTACATGCTCTTCACACTGACCTTTCCTTTCCATACCGGCCCCCTCTTCAGACTGTCCTCTCACACTGTGTCCCCCCTATAGGGCCCAGTATTTATACTGTACTCTCTCATCACACTTCCCCTCCTTGGTATACTGTCCTCTCCTGGCTGTGTCCTTACACTGTCCCCCATGCTATGCCCCCAATACTCAGTTTCTAGTCTGTGCCCACTCACTTTTCTGACCCCCATACTGTATCCTCACACTATTCCCCTCCATCCTCATACAGTTTTCTCTCACATCCCCCTGTTCACCATACTGTCTCCTCATATATTTACCCCCTCACTTTCTATACTGCATGCTCACCTGACTCCCCATACTGTGTCTGCACACATCCCATCACCCTCACTCCCCGTTCTCTGTCCACATACATTTTTCACATCGCTACTCATACTGTGTCCGCATAAATTCCCCGTTTGCTCCCCATACTGTCTGCACCCATCTCCCATACGGTTTCCTCATATATGTCCCCCATTTCCTCATACTGTTTCGTCATACACGCCCCCCATTCCCAAGTACGGTTTCCTCATACACGGCCCCCATACCCCAGTACTGTTTCCTCCTACATGCCTCCCATTCCCCAGTACTGTTTCCTCATACACTCCCCCACTTCCCCGAAACTGTTCCCTCATACACGCCCATTCCCCCGTACTGTTTCCTCATACACGCCCCCCCATTCCTCATTACTTTTTCGTCAGAAACGCCCCCCATTCCCCCTGTTTCCTCATACATGCCCCCCCCCCCCACCCTGTATGCATGGCTCCCCCCCACCCTGTATGCATGGCTCCCCCATCCTTCCACCCTGTATGCATGGCTCCCCCATCCTCCCACCCTGTATGCATGGCTCCCCCATCCTCCCACCCTGTATGCATGGCTCCCCCATCCTCCCACCCTGTATGCATGGCTCCCCATCCTCCCACCCTGTATGCATGGCTCCCCCATCCTCCCACCTTGTATGCATGGCTCCCCCATTCTCCCATCCTGTATGCATGGCTCCCCCATCCTCCCACCCTGTATGCATGGCTCCCCCATCCTGTATGCATGGCTCCCCCATCCTCCCACCCTGTATGCATGACTCACCCATCCTCCCACCCTGTATGCATGGCTCCCCCATCCTCCCACCCTGTATGCATGGCTCCCCCATCCTCCCATCCTGTATGCATGGCTCCACCATCCTGTATGCATGGCTTCCCCATCCTCCCACCCTGTATGCATGGCTCCCCCATCCTGTATGCATGGCTCTTCCATCCTCCCATCCTGTATGCATGTCTCCCCCCGTCCTCCTCCATCCTCCCCCCGTCATACTCACCTTTCTCACACCGCGCAGCGTTGAACTTCCCGGCATCTCAGTCCCGCAGCAGCTTCTCCCTGTATGAGCGGTCACGTGGTTCAGCTCATTAAGGTGATGAATATGCGTCGCAGGCGGTTGACCCCGGACTTATATATATATATATATATATATATATATATAAAGAAAACTTGCTCAATACGCCCCCCTGCATTCTGGCGCCCTAGGCACGTGCCCTCAAGTGCTTAGTAGCAAATACGGCCCTGTACACAGCGCTTGCGAAGTCCCAACAAACAGGCAATCCATGCATGGGTTGTGGCTGTCGAACAGCTGCATGACATACAGCCACAGCGAAGAGAATAGAGATTATCTTCGGTGTGTTCGAATACCATTAGAACACGAGCGTGCTCGGATAACACCGTATTCGAGCACGCTCGCTCATCACTAATATTTTTACAGCACTTCGGAAGAAGTGGTGAGTCTAAGACCACAGAGCTCACACAAAATGGAAAAAGCCATTGACTGAGGAGAATCTGTGACATCTCTGCATTTAGTGGTCACTACTCACCTGGGTAGTCATATGTAGGAATCTCCTCTTTACACCGCTCATCACCTCTCAGATAGTTCTCTATAGTATTATCATGGGTCATATCTTCATCCTGAAACAAATATTGTAAAAGTCACAGACAGATGGAGAAGTCACATCTATGATCAGCTCTAATCCTGCCATCTCCACCGTTCTCATTACACAAGTATAAAACATATAATACTGGTGGATAAAACAAGACTGAGCACAAGACCTTCACAGCCATCTACACATCATAGGGGAGATCTCATGACACCTTCTCTCCATCTACCTGATGATCCAAAGGAACATCAAGATCTTCTTGTTTACAGTCCTGTGGAAGAAGAGGACGGAAACATCTCTCTGGTGTTGTCCTCTTACTGGATGGAACTGGAGGAAACACATACAGGGACTGAATTAATTTTTTTACATACAGATAATTATAGGCCATGTGTATTTAGCCCTGTCTATTACCTGGTGAAGTGAGGGGCCAGGGAACCTCCATCATGACGTCCTTGTACATATCTTTGCGTCCTCCTAAATACTCCCACTCCTCCATAAAGAAATAGACGGTGACATCCTGACACCCTATTCCGTCCTTGTGACCCGGGCCCTAATTCCCATGGATGGAATAGTACGTCACATGCGATCAGCCGCGCTAAAGGGGGGAGCGCGGCTGATGGCTGCCGGGTGTCAGCTGATTATCACTGATGACATCCGGACTATGTGCCAGGAGTGGTCACGTACCACTCCCGGCACTTTTACCCCCGGAACACCGCGATCAAAGAAGATTGCAGTGTTCCGGTGGCATAGAAAAGCATCGCGCAGGGAGGGGGCTCCCTGCATGCTTCCCTGAGGCCCCCAGAACAACACAATGTGATCGTGTTGTTCCGAGGGTCTCCTCCCTGCAGGTCCCTGGATCCAAGATGGCCGCGGGGTCCTGCAGGGAGGTGGCTTGTCGGTGCCTGCTGAGAGCAGGCGCCGGCAAGCCTACTGCACTGCCTGTCAGATCACTGATCTGACACAGTGCTCTGCAAAGTGTCAGATCAGCGATCTGACTTTATACAGTGATCTCCCACCCTGGGACAATGTAAAAAAGTAAAGAAATAAATTAAACTGTGTAAAAATATTTAACAAAAAATTCCTAAATAAATTAAAAATAAATATTGTTCCAATAAACACATTTCTGTATGTAAATAAAAAAAACATTAAAAGAACACATATTTAGTATCGCCGCGTCCGTAACGACCCGACCTATCAAACTGTCCCACTAGATAATCACTTCAGTGAACACCGTAAAATAAAAAATAAAAAAGGAGACAAAAAAAACAATGCTTTATCATCATACCGCCAAACAAAAAGTGGAATAAAACGCGATCAAGAAAGACGAATGTTACAGAACCCCCAGCACCAAGAATATGTTATGCTATTTATATATTATGTATAATAGGTTCCATGTGAAATGCATCAGTCCACAGGCTGCATCCCTGGGCAGAGGGGACAAGATATTCTCCTTCTGACCTCCCCCACCTTTGTAAGTCCCACAGTAAATACCAGCAGGCTCCAGCCCCCTGCGGCTATTGTAATGTATGTCTGGCCTGTTTTTTCTATTGGCCTGCCCTCTGTATCTGTGTTATATATTCTGTGTCTTGTAAATAAAGTGTGTTATTTTAGACTGGAAATACCTGGAGTAGCAGTCAGCTTTTATATGCTCCTATGTAATCAAGAAATTCTAGCCAGTGTCCTTCATTCAGAATCCAGCAAAAGCAGACTGGACCTCCTGAAACACGGGGGTGCTGAAAGAGGTACTACAGCACAGTAGACCCCGTTACACTGGTGGCAGACAGCGGGATATGATACCCCTTCTACAGGAGGAAAGGAATGAATGGAAGACAACTACCAGAAGTTAAAGAGGACTACACTAAAAGATCTGGTGGAAGCCCGAGGGTTGATCGCCAGCAACAAAATAAAAGCGGATTTGATAGCAGCCATCATGGAACACGAAAGTGCAGCGCCCCCCAATGTGAACGTGGAGGAGACTGAATTCCAGAGGGAGGTAAAGAACAGACTGGCGTTCTATGGCCCAAACTCTGCAGTAGAGATCATACGAGAGGTGATGGCTGATGTGCGTACTGATCTGAAGGAAGAGATGGCCGAGCGGACCAGGATAGAGCTAACCAAGATGGAGATGGCAGAGGACCAAAGTGGAGCTGGCCAAGATGGAGATGGCAGAGCGGAGAGAGGAGAGTCAGCAAGCAAGGTGAGCTCTGGCCTCCGCCCAGGTACCTTCAACCGTAAGCCACAAAAAGATCCAGTATAATGCCTTCCGACAGTTGGGGGAGGCAGAGGAAGACATCGATGGCTTTCTGCAGGACTTTGAGCGGCAGTGTGCCCTTCATCAAGTGAAGCCGGAGGAATGGGTTCAAATTCTGGCCAGCAAGCTGACAGACCGGGCAGCGGACGCCTATCGCACGGTACCTGATGAGGACTGTATGGACTATGAGCGGATCAAAGAAGTGATCTTGGCCCGGAATGCGCTGACACCAGAGGCATACCGCCAAAAGTTCAGCGGACTTATAAAACGAGTAACCGATACCCACGCTGAATGGGCCTGTAAATTACATCGGTCACTGCTACAGTGGGTACAAGGGAGCCAAGCAACCACTAAGGAGGATGTCCTCCAGCTCTTCTTGTTAGAACGATTCTTTAATGGACTAAACCCCGAGACACAGGAATGGCTTCAGGACAGGCAGCCAATGACTCTTGAGGAAGCCGCTCGTCTGGCCGATGAACATCATGACGCCAGGAGGCCTCAGTTGTCCGGATCAAAGATGGTCACTAGGGGTCCGCCCATGGACCTGGAGGACCCCAAACCACCGAAGATTGTAGGGGGACCAGCTAGAAACCCGGCCTACCACAGTTCCCCTGGGGCGCGATGCCACACCTGCCGTCAGCTGGGCCACCTGCAAAGACAATGTCCCAACCGGACTCAGCATACCCAGTGGCCAAAGGCGGGAACAGCTACCTTCCGCCGGGCCGCTGTATACTGCTACCAAGGCGAAGCTGACCCGGCATCAGGGGCTACAACTAACCAAGGGGTGGAAGACATGGAGGAAGTGCTGCATGAAGTAGACCCCGTGCAGGCAGCCCGGGGAGATAATCGACAACAGCATCGACAGGTCGTGTGGGTTAATGGGAAACGCATGCAGGGACTAAGAGATTCCGGAGTAACTTTGACCCTTGTGAAGCCTCATCTCGTCCGTGACCAAGAGAAGACGGACCGGACAGTGGCAGTCCATGTAGCAGGGGGAGCCATACATCGACTGCCCACTGCCAGGATTCACCTGAACTGGGGAGTTGGGGATGGCCTTGTTGAGGTCGGCTTGATGGAGGATTTGCCTGCAGACGTTTTGCTGGGAAATGACTTGGGGCCCATGTTGTCTGCCTTCTCGGTTGCCCCTCTGGCTGAGACATATCCTGTGACCACCCGGAGACAAGCTCGAGCTGCGGAGGCGGAATCACACTCAGAGGAGGCCCAGGTAAGACATCCCAGCCCTACACGTATTCCCATAGCCAGACACATTTCTTGGGCCACCCCAGATGAATTTAAGAGGGAGTTACTTGAGGATCCTTCATTGGAGGGATATCGTGGGAAAGCACAGGAGGGGAGAGGGGTACTGGAAGGGGAACAGTTTATATGGAAGCAGAGACTCCTCTACCAGATCACAGAGCAGCACCACACAGGGACGAGCCCCACTATAAAACGACAGCTGGTAGTTCCCAAGAAGTATAGGCAGGAGTTACTGCGAATCTCTTGTGACATACCCTTGGCCGGGCACTTCGGCGTCAGTCGCACCAGGCATCGTCTGACACAAAACTTCTTTTGGCCGGGGGTAACCTATGATGTTCGTCAATACTGCCAGACCTGTGACAGTTGCCAGCGCATTGGCAAGAGGGGAGATCGATACAAGGCCAAATTACGCCCCCTCCCCATTGTGGAGGAACCATTTAGCCGAGTAGCGGTCGATCTGATAGGACCGTTAGCCAAACCCAGTCCGTCAGGGAAAAGGTATATATTGACAGTGGTAGATTATGCCACACGGTATCCAGAGGTGGTTGCGTTACCTAACGTACTGGCAGAGACAGTGGCGGCTGCCCTGCTCCAGGTTTTCTCACGGGTTGGATTTCCCCCGGGAGATTATCTCAGACCAGGGTACCCAGTTTACAGCAGAGGTGACAACCAACTGTGGAAGCTGTGCGGCGTAAAGTCCATTAGAAGCGCCCCGTACCACCCGCAAACCAATGGGTTGTGCGAACGCTTTAACGGGACGTTAAAACAACTCATTGGGACTTTTACCAGGCCCTACAGGGACTGGGAGAAATTCTTGCCTCACCTCCTGTTTGCCTATCGAGAGGTGCCCCAAGAATCCACAGGGTTCTCCCCATTCGAACTGGTATACGGGAGACGGGGAAGGGGACCCCTAGACTTAGTGCTAGAACACTGGGAAGGGGAGGGCATCATAGAAGGGGTTCCTATTGTACCCTATGTGCTGGAATTCCGGGACCGCCTACAGAGGCTGACCCAGGCTGTACGTGGGAACATGCAGGTGGCCCAGTGGCGCCAGCGCGTATGGTACGATCGGGAGAGGACTCAGTCTAAAACATGGGACCAGGTATACTGGGGTGAAGACTTAGGTCCCCGGGAGAGACAGCAGGTGGAGGAGTTGTTGAGGCAGCGACAGAGGATGTTTTCGGGGAAACCCAGGTACACTCACCTGGCACAACACAAGGTTGAGACCCAGGATCAGACCCCCCTGCGACAACCCCCCTTCTGCGTCCCTGAGTCTGTACGAGAAGGGATGCGACAAGAGATACAAAAGATGTTGCGTTTGGGGGGTCATTGAAGAGTAAGATAGTCCCTGGGCATCCCCCGTAGTGTTAGTGCCCAAGAAGGATGGGACTACACGGTTTTGTGTAGACTATCGTAAGCTCAATGAGAAAACAGTGACGGATGCGTATCCCATGCCGCGTGTGGATGAGTTGTTAGACCGGCTGGCGGGGGCAAAGTATTTGACCACCATCGATCTATGCAAAGGCTACTGGCAGATTCCCCTTTGTCCTGATGCTATTCCCAAGTCTTCATTTGTCATCCTGTTTGGCTTATTCCAGTTTCGAGTTACGCCATTCGGGATGAAGACTGCCCCGGCGACCTTCCAGAGGCTGGCTGACCGGCTTCTGGATGGTCTCCAGGACTATGCGTGTGCCTACCTGGATGACATCACCATCTACAGCGCGACATGGGAAGAGCATCTAAATCACCTAGAGACAGTATTAGACAGGATCCACAAGGCCGGAATCACCCTGAACCCAAACAAGTGTCACGTGGGCAAAGCAGAGGTTCAGTATTTAGGGCATTGGGTGGGAAGTGGGAAACAGAGACCAGAACCAGCCAAGATTGAGGCCATAGCCAAATGGCCCACCCCACGCACGAAAACCCAGGTCATGGCGCTTCTAGGGACAGCGGGGTATTACAGGAAATTCGTTCCCAATTACAGCAGCGTGGCCAAGCCCCTCACTGCTCTGACCCGTAAGAACCAACCCCGCCAGGTAACCCGGACCCCAGAGTGTGAGGAAGCCTTCCGCCAGCTAAAGGACGCCCTCACCAATACCCCTGTATTGGCCGCACCCGATCCAACTAAACGTTTCCTGGTTCACACAGACGCTTCTATGTTTGGATTGGGGGAAGTACTAAGCCAAGTCGGGTCGGACGGCCAAGAACACCCGGTAGCTTACCTGAGTCGGAAACTACTGCCCCGTGAAGTAAGCTATGCGGCCATCGAGAAGGAGTGCCTGGCAATAGTATGGGCACTCAAAACGTTACAACTATATTTGTATGGACGACAGTTTTCCCTCCTAACGGACCATAATCCCCTAGTCTGGCTTAATCGGGTCTCCGGAGACAACGCCAGATTACTGCGGTGGAGTTTAGCCCTACAACCTCTGGACTTCACCATCCACTACAGACCCGGCAAACAAAACGGTAATGCCGATGGACTAAGTCGACAAACGGAACTTGTACCAACCCCATAAACTTCGGTCATCCCCAAACCGATCCGTTAAGGATCAGACTGTGTATGCCGATCGCGTCGCTGAAAAGGGGAGCAGTGTTACAGAACCCCCAGCACCAAGAATATGTTACGCTATATATATATATATTATGTATAATTGGTTCCATGTGAAATGCATCAGTCCACAGGCTGCATCCCTGGGCAGAGGGGACAAGATATTCTCCTTCTGACCTCCCCCACCTTTGTAAGTCCCACAGTAAATACCAGCAGGCTCCAGCCCCCTGCGGCTATTGTAATGTATGTCTGGCCTGTTTTTTCTATTGGCCTGCCCTCTGTATCTGTGTTATATATTCTGTGTCTTGTAAATAAAGTGTGTTCTTTTAGACTGGAAATACCTGGAGTAGCAGTCAGCTTTTATATGCTCCCATGTAATCAAGAAATTCTAGCCAGCGTCCTTCATTCAGAATCCAGCAAAAGCAGACTGGACCTCCTGAAACACGGGGGGTGCTGAAAGAGGTACTACAGCACAGTAGACCCCGTTACAACGAATATAAATAACCATGATATGGCTGAAAACGTCATCTTGTCCCGCAAAAAACTAGCCACAACACAGTGTCATCAACGAAAAAATAAAAAAGTTATAGCCCTCAGAATGAAGAGATACAAAAATAATTATTTTTTATATAAAATAGTTTTTATTGTATAAAAGCGCAAAACATAAAAAAATGATATAAATGAGGTATCGCTGTCATTGTACTAATCCGAAGAATAAAACTGCCTTATCAATTTTACCACACACGGAACGGTATAAACGTCCCCCCTCCTCAAAGAAATTCATGAATTGCTGGTTTTTGTTCATTTTTTTCATCAAAAAATGTCACGTGCCCGAAAATGTTACCAATAAAATGGTCAACTCGTCCCGCAAAGAACAAGACCTCAAATGACTCTGTGGACCAAAATATAGAAAATTATAGCTCTCAAAATGTGGTGATACAAAAACTATTTTTTGCAATAAAAAGCGTCTTTTAGTGTGTGACAGCTGCCAAACATAAAAACCCACTATAAAGGTAAATCAAACCCCCTCTTTATCACCCCCTTACTAAAGGAAAAATAATAAAATAAAAACATGTATTTATTTCCATTTTCCCATTAGGGTTAGGGCTAAAGTTAGGGTTAGGGTTGGGGCTATAGTAGGGGATAGGGTTTGGATTACGTTTACGGTTGGGATTAGGATTAGGGGTATGTCAGGGTTAGAGGTGTGGTTAGGGTTATGGTTGTGATTAGGGTTAGGGGTGTGTTGGGGTTAGGGATGTGTTGGGGTTAGGGATAGGGGTGTGTTGGGGTTAGGGGTGTGTTGGGGTTAGGGATGTGGTTACAGTTGGGATTAGGCTTAGGGGTGTGTTGGGGTTAGGGCTGGAGTTAGAATTGGGGGGTTTCCACTGTTTAGGCACATCAGGGGCTCTCCAAATGCGTCATGGCGTCCGATCTCAATTCCAGCCAATTCTGCGTTGAAAAAGTAAAACCGTGCTCCTTCCCTTCCGAGCTCTGCTGTGTAAACAGTGGTTGACCCCCACATATGGGGTATCAGCATACTCAGGACAAATTGGACAACAACTTCTGCCATCCAATTTCTCCTGTTACCCTTGTGAAAATAAAAATTTGAGGGCTAAAAAAATCATTTTTGTGGGAAAAAAATATTTTTTATTTTCATGGCTCTGCGTTATAAACTTTAGTGAAACACTTGGGGGTTCAAAGTTCTCACAACACATCTAGATAACGTCCTTGGGAGATCTAGTCTCCAATATGGGGTCACTTGTGGGGGGTTTCTACGGTTTAGGTACATCAAGTGATCTGCAAAAGCAAGATGACGCCCGCAGACCAATCCATCAAAGTCTGCATTCCAGAACTCCGCTCCTTCCTTCCGAGCTCTGCCATGCACCCAAACGGTGGTCCCCCCCCACATATGGGGTATCACCATACTCAGGACAAATTGCACAACAACTTTTGGGGTCCAATTTCTCCGGATACCCTTGGAAAAATTAAAAATTGTGGGCTAAAAATCATTTTTGTGGAAAAAAAATTATTTTTTAATTTTCATAGCTCTACATTATAAACTTTAGTGAAACAATTGAGGGTTCAGTGTGCACACCACACATCTAGATCAGTTCCTTAGGTGGTCTAGTTTCCAAAATGGTGTCACTTGTGGGGGCTTTCCACTGTTTAGGCACATCAGGGGCTCTCCAAACGCGAAATGGCATCTGATCTCAATTCCAGCCAGTTCTGCGTTGAAAAAGTCAAACGGTGCTCCTTTCCTTTCTGAGCTCTGCCATGCGCCCAAACAGTGGTTTACCCCAACAAATGGGGCATCGGCGTACTCAGGATAAATTTTACAACAACTTTTGGGTCCAATTTCTCCTGTTACCCTTGGTAAAATAAAACAAATTGGATCTGAAATAATTGTTTTGTGAAAAAAAGTTACGGTAAATGTTCATTTTTATTTTTTTTTAACATTCCAAAAATTCCTGTGAAGCACCTTAGAATGGTGTCACTTTTGGGTATTTTCTATCATATGGACCCCTTAAAGTGACTTCAAATGTGATGTGGTCCCTAAATAAAATGGTGTTGTAAAAATGAGAAATTGCTGGTCAACTTTTAATCCTCATAACTTCCAAACAAAAAAAAAAATTTGGTTCCAACATTGTGCTGATGTAAAGTAGACATGTGGGAAAAGTCACGGATTAAGCATTTTGTGTGACTTATCACTGTGATTTAAGGGCATGAAAATTTAAAGTTGGAAAATTGCAAAATTTTCACCAAATTTGTTTTTTTCCATAGATAAACGCAATTAATATCAAATTTTTTTTTACCACTATTATGAAGTACAATATTTCACGAGAAAATGTCAGAATCACCAGGATCCGTGGAAGCGTTCCAGAGTTATAACCTCATAAAGGGACAGCGGTCAGAATTGAAAAAAATTGGCCCGGTCATTAACGTGCAAACCACCCTTGGGGGTAAAGGGGGTAAAGGGGTTAAAGGGACTCTGTCACCTGAATTTGGAGTGAACAATCTTCAGCCATAGGGGCGGGGTTTTCAGGTGTTTGATTCACCCTTTCCTTACCCGCCGGCTGCATGCTGGCTGCAGTATTGGATTGAAGATCATTCTCTGTCCTCCATAGTACATGCCTGCACAAGGCAAGATTGCCTTGCGCAGGCGTGTACTTCGGAGAACACAGCATGAACTTCAACCCAATATTGCGGCCAGCAAGCAGCCAGCGGGTAAGGAAAGGGTGAATCAAACACCCGAAAACCCCGCCCATATGACCGCAAACCTGTCCCGCCAAATTCAGGTGACAGGTTCCCTTTAAGTAGGCAGACACTCACGAAAACGATACATGTCAGATCACACGTTGGCTCTGCCGTCACCATTAGGCTAGGTTCACATTGCGTTAGGGCAATCCGTTAAGCGCATAGCGCTAGTGGATTGCGCTAACGCAATGTTTATTTTGGGTCCACGTTTGCCGTCCCCGCTAGCGCAGATCCCCGATCTGCGCTAGCGAGGGATGGACTTCGGTTGCACCTCAGATGCTGCAAGCAGCGACCGAGGTCCGTCACAAAAGAACGGCACATCGCTAGCGCGTGCCAAAAATGGCATGCACTAGCGAAGCGCTACAGGCAAAAATCCCATTGCTGTCAATGGGTGCGCTAACGGACCCTTTGCACGGCGTTAATTGCGACATTTTCACCGTGCAACGCAGTCCGTTAGCGTTAACCCATTAACGCAATGTGAACCTAGCCTTACAGTTTATGGCCCCGTCGGCGCATACGTCCAAACCCTGTTTTGCAGAGGGGGTTGGGAAATATGAACCAACGAGACCCAAGAACAATAGGAAAGTACCCTAAAAATAGCACCAAAATTTATCACACAATTTCTGCTGAACATGGCAGTACCCCATATGTGGATGTACAGTACGGCTTAGCCATACGGCAAGTCTCGGGACGGACGAAGCGCTATTTGCCGCCTGGAGCACAGATTTTCCTAGAACAGTTTGCAGACATCAAATACAGAGCCCCTAAGTGCTAAAAGATCAGAATAGCCAACTCAAGTGACCCCATTTTGGAAATTATGCCCGTTTTTCACTTTATCTATAGGCATAGTGATGAATTTGACTCCATCAGTGTTTTCTGCTATTGTAAGGCCCAGTACATTCTAGTGCCCATACATTAGGCCCAGTTCACACTTCAGGAGACAAGCAAATAGTAAATTAAGCAGGATCTCATCGCTAGAGAAAAGCCAAACATGTGGACGCTAAAGGTTATTTAGGCACACTGTGGGCCTCAGAAAGGGGGCATTTGGATTTGGGAGTGCAGAATTTGATGAATTTTTTTTTTTTTTTTTGGGGGGGGGGGGAGCGAGGAGCCATTTAGTTTTTCCGGAGCCTTTGTACTACCAGTAACTGGGATCTTTGGGAGGCAGAATGAACAAATCAATTGGTCAAGAATAGATTTCATTCATTTTTTATGCCATTTCTCGTGCGGTAGAAGTGATTAGACGACTTTATTCTTTGGTTTAGTGTGATTACATCGATACCAGATTTATATTGGGTTTTATATTTGGCTGTTGTCACCCACTAAAAGATGTTTATTTTGTTGAAAAAACAAGTTTTGCATCCCCAAATTTGGAGAGATATAATTTTTCCATATTTCTGCAGACAGAGTCATGTGAGGTCTTGTTTTTATTTTTGCGGGACGAATTAATGTTTTTATTGCTACAATTTTAGGGCACATAACATTTTTTGATCAGTTCTGTATTCCAATTTTGGGGAGGCAGAATGAATAAAATCCAAAAATTCAAGAATTGTCTTTTGTTTATTTATGCCGACCACAGTGTGGAAAAAGTGAAGACAACTTCATTCTTCTGGTCAATACGATTACAGCGATACCAACTTGCTTAACTGTTGTCAATAAAGTAATTTCGAACAGGGGTGCCCAAACTTTTATATGCTGCTGTAAAAGACCTTTGGTGGGTATTTCATTGATAAATTACTCTTTTTTTAAATCCTAGCATATTTGTCCCAACTACAGTGTAATTGTAGCCTCCTGATTGCTTAGCAGAGCTGACTGGGTCTTCTTGGGTCCAGCAGCTCTTGCCCCTTTCCTACATCCAGTGATAACATAACCGCTGGGTCTGGAGGAGTGAGTTCTTCCTATTTCTGTATACACAGCCAGGACAGTATTTATAGTTTCTGCTGCCCTAGGCACTTATAGTGCTGCCTCCCCCATTGTTGAGTATGACACTATCGGCAGTGACTTTGGAAAAAAAATCGCTGATGTGAAAGTAGACTTTTGCAGCAGATCCAGCAGTTTTTCCGCATCTGCCGCGTAACAGACCACTTACGGCAACTACGTTCGGCCTCATTCATTCCCAATGGGACTTGCGGACATGTGCAGCACTTGTGGTTTTGCCGCCATCAGTCAAGTGCGGTACTTGCAGCAATGGAAAAAAAAACTGCTAGCAGTGTTTTTTTGTCTCACCGGAAGTGTGAAACCGCTAGTGCCGCACATGTCCGCAAGTAGCCAGCACTACCTGTCCCCAGTGACGCAACTAGAAAGTTGTGGGCCCCGATGCGAACTTTCAAATGGGGCCCCCCCAACCATGCAAAAATATTTTCCACCCAAATTCAGATTTTATCTATTCATTTCGCACACTATAGCTTTATTGCAAAGTTGTATAGTGTGACCTCAGTGGCGTAACTATCCGGTGCCCCATCCTGGTATATAGCTGTCCCCCGTACTGCCATTGTTATGTAATTTATAAAAGAAAATAAACCATTATACTCATCAGGGGCTTACATAGAAGTCATGGGGATCCATATAAGAAGTATAATGCACCCCCATAGTACTCCTTATAATATAATGCACCCCCACATAGTATAATACACTCTCCACAGTCATCCATATAGTATAATACACTCTCCATAGTCCTCCACATAGTATAATACACTCTCCATAGTCCTCCATATAGTACAAAAGTATAATACACTCCCCATAGTCCTCCATATAATATTATACACTCCTCAGTCCTCCAGATAGTATAATACACTCCTCATAGTCCTCCATATATTAAAATACACTCCTCATAGTGCTCTATATAGTGCAATACACTGCTCAGTACTCCATATAGTATAATACACTCCTCAGTCCTCCATATAGTATAATACACTCCTCATAGTGTTCCATATAGTATAATGCACCGCCATTGTCATCCATGTCGTACAATTCACTTCTCATAGTATATTGCACCCCATAGTTCTTCATATAGTATAATGTATTCCCCATAGTCCTCGATACAGTATAATGCAGCCACCCCAGAGTATAATGCAGCCACCCCACAAAAGTATAATGCAGCCCCACCATACAATATAATGTAACCCCCATAGAATATAATGCAGCCCCCCTCATATTATAATGCAGCCCCTCCATACAGGTGCAGTGAGAAAGACACGGGCAAATGGTGACTATGGGGCAGGGGAGAAGGACACAAGGGGGCTAGGGGAGACAGGCACAATGGTGACACAGGGGGGCTAGGGAGCAAGGAAGACAGGCACAAGCAGGCTAGGAGGCAGGGGAGAAGGGCACAAAGGGACTAGTGGGCAAGGACTGACAAGGGGACACACGGGGACAAGTTACACAAGCACAAGGGGACAAAGGAGACAGGCACAAGGGGACACAGGGACTAGTGGGCAAGGGAGACTGACACAAGGCTACACACGGGAACCAGGGACACAAGCAAAAGGGGACTCATGGGGACCAGGAAGAAGAGAAGAAGGGCACAAGGGGACACACGGGGACTAGGGGGCAAGGGAGACAGGCACAAGAGGACACAAGGGGACACCGAGGGCAGAATAGATAGGGACGCAAGTAAACGGAGTTGCAAGGGGACAGGGGAAGACTTGGAAGCAGGGAAGGGGGCACAGGGATTACAAGGACAGGGTAGATGGGGAACACACGGTGAGAAAGGGGACAGGGGAGACTTGAGAGCAGGGCAGATGGATCACATGGGGACAAGGGGCTGCATGGGGGGAGCAGGAGGACTCAGGGCATGGGAGATAGGGAGCATTGGGGGACCAGGGGAGGAGTGACAAGGCGCATACGGGGGCCTGGAGGAGCACAATGACCTGAACCTGGGGACCTACCAGGACATGGGGCACGGGAGAGCAGGGAGGAAATGGGGCTGGTGTCACAGGGGGCGGGGGACGCTGGGGGCCGAAGACGGCGACACACTGGCAGCAGACACACCTCACTGCCGCCGGTCCCGTACACCTCCATGTTCATCCCTGGATCCTCCACATGGCTGAGCGGCTGCGGCATGCCCCTCCTAGGCGGATCGGTCCATGTGCCCCCCGCCAGATCCGAAGCCGAATGTTCCTCGGACCCAGCAGCCACCACAGGCTCTGCCAATATGGCGGCCGCCATCACCTGTGCAGATGCTGCACTGCCTGGGTCCTGCAGACAGCGGGTGCGCAATGAAGTGATGTCATCACGCACCGGCAGTGTCAGAGGCAAATGATGGGAGAGGGAGCGTCAGCTGACGCTCTCTCCTCCATCATTGCTTTGAACTGTACCGACGTCATAGACGCCAGTATAGTTCAATGCGGCGGCGGGGGGAGTCGGGTGCCTTTGACCTGCCGGCCCTCTGACCTGCCGGCCCAGTCTCAGCGGCGACCACTGCAACCGTGGTTACACCCCTGCCTCACAAACATACTACAGATCACACACACACACATATACTACAGATCACACACATATACTACAGATCCACACACACATGCGGTACTACAGATCACTCACACACACACACACACACACACACTATAGATCACACTACAGATCACACACTCTCCTCTCTGGTACAGGAGAGGCTGATATAAACCAGCTCCTCAGGTTCTCCTGACTACAGCAGCTCTGTCCTGTCCTGCACCTCCCCCTGCTCTCGCCTTCTGTCCCAGGGTTGCAGAGCAGAGAAGCTGTCTCACCTGCTTCCTATCTCTCACATGCCCTGGCTGCCCCCTCCCCCTAGATACACCTCTGACTGTTGCCGTGAGGGAGAAATCCTGCAATGCAACTTGGTGTCGGGTGCCTCGGACCTTCCGGGCCCCTGACCCGTGGGCCCGGTCGCAGCGGCGACCGCTGCGACCGTAGTAATTACGCCCCTGCACCTTGCTAGCTTATCCCTAACCATCCCTCTCTGACCAAAAACTACACTATAAAGCTTTAGAAAAACAATTTATTACCTGACATATTCCAATGATAATGAGGGCTCCAGGCTATGGCGTAGACTGGGATGCGCAGTCTCCGGGTCTCTCTCTGTGCACACCCACAGTACCTGCCTCACTGCCTGTGCTGCACTGTGCACAGACATCCCTCCACCGGACCCGGTAATCACCGCTCGCAGTAGCATACGGGCAGAGGTGTATCTAGGTTTTCTGGCACCCGGGGCAAGAATTCATTTTGGCGCCCCCCCCCCCCCACCAAGGACATATGCTATTTTCACACTTAGTCATGTACCCACGATCTCCTCTCCCTAATGCTCTCAATGTTCAGTGAAAAACTCAGAGAAGCAGAAGAGAAGCTCGATGTCGCAGGACCATAAGTATGAAAATCGCATATGAGTGAAATGTCCATGTGATGACTACTGGAACCTGCAGAGCTGAATCCTGACATTGCAGGCTTCTGAATTCTCACAACTCATGCACTGCACACTTTTAGGATTCTCCCTTGACGGACAGTCATGTCAGCACAAGCATGTGATTTGTATACTTCTGACCACATTCCGACTAGATGTGCCCGGCATCACTTAGTTTATTTTCATTGAGTGAGGCCACACATGTCTAGTCAGAAAGTGACCGCATGTATGTAAATCGCCAGCACGAGAGAATCCTGACATCATGCAGTGCGCACTGTGAGAAATCAGAAGTCTGCAGTCACAAAGAATGACTGCAGATTGATTACATGTCCCCCATTTCCCCATACTGTTTCATAGTAACATAGTTATTAAAGTTGAAGGAAGACTAAAGGTACCGTCACACTAGACGATATCGCTAGCGATCCGTGACGTTGCAGCGTTCTCGCTAGCGATATCGTCCAGTGTGACAGGCAGCAGCGATCAGGCCCCTGCTGTGCTGTCGCTGGTCGGGGAAGAAAGTCCAGAACTTTATTTGGTCGCTGGACTCCCCGCAGACATCGCTGAATCGGCATGTGTGACACCGATTCAGCGATGTCTTCACTGGTAACCAGGGTAAACATCGGGTAACTAAGCGCAGGGCCGCGCTTAGTAACCCGATGTTTACCCTGGTTACCATCCTAAAAGTAAAAAAAACAAACACTACATACTTACCTACAGCCGTCTGTCCTCTAGCGCTGTGCTCTGCACTCCTCCTGTACTGGCTGTGAGCGCCGGGCAGCAGGAAAGCAGAGCGGTGACGTCACCGCTCTGCTTTCCGGCCGCTGTGCTCACACAGACAGTACAGGAGGAGAGCAGAGCACAGCGCTGGAGGACAGACGGCTGTAGGTAAGTATGTACTGTTTGTTTTTTTTACTTTTAGGATGGTAACCAGGGTAAACATCGGGTTACTAAGCGCGGCCCTGCGCTTAGTTACCCGATGTTTACCCTGGTTACCGGCATCGTTGGTCGCTGGAGAGCTGTCTGTGTGACAGCTCTCCAGCGACCAAACAGCGACGCTGCAGCGATCCGGATCGTTGTCGGTATCGCTGCAGCGTCGCTAAGTGTGACGGTACCTTAAGTTCATCTAGTTCAACCCATAGCCTAACCTTACATGCCCTAACCTGTTGATCCAGAGGAAGGCAAAAAAACACCCCATGTGGCAAACAGTAAGCTCCACATTGGGGAAAAAAATTCCTTCCCGACTCCACATACGGCAATCAGACTAGTTCCCTGGATCAACACCCTATCAAGGAATCTAGTGTATATACCCTGTAACATTATACTTTTCAAGAAAGGCATCCAGTCCCCTCTTAAATTTAAGTAATGAATCACTCATTACAACATCATACGGCAGAGAGTTCCATAGTCTCACTGCTCTTACAATAAAGAATCCGTGTCTGTTATTAAGCTTAAACCTTCTTTCCTCCAGACGTAGACAATGCCCCCTTGTCCCTGTCTCAGGTTTATGATTAAAAAGATCATTAGAAAGGTCTTTGTACTGTCCCCTCATATATTTTTCCAAACTAAATAGCCCCAAGAGTAATTACCTATCTTGGTATTGCAGACCCCCCAGTCCTCTAATAACCTTGGTCGCTCTTCTCTGCACCCGCTCTAGCTCAGCTATGTCTTTCTTATACACCGGAGACCAGAACTGTGCACAGTATTCTAAGTGTGGTCGAACTAGTGACTTGTATAGAGGTAAAATTATGTTCTCCTCATGAGCATCTATACCTCTTTTAATGCATCCCATTATTTTATTTGCCTTTGTAGCCGCTGCCTGACACTGGCCACTAAATGTGAGTTTGTCATCCACCCATACTCCCAGGTCTTTTTCATTGAAGGTTTTGACCAGAGTTTTAGAATTAAGCACATAGTTATACATCTTATTACTTCTACCCAAGTGCATGACCTTACATTTATCCCCATTAACCCCTTTCTGCCATTGGATGTACTATTCCGTCCATGTGGGGTGGGCCTTACTTCCCAAGGACGGAATAGTACGTCCAGCGCGATCAGCCGCGCTCACGGAGGGAGCGCGGCCGAGTGTCAGCTGACTATCGCAGCTGACATCCGGCACTATGTGCCAGGAGCGGTCAAGGACCACCCCCGGCACACTGCGATCAAACATGATCGCAGTGTTCCGGCGGTATAGGGAAGCATCGCGCAGGAAGGGGGGGCTCCCTGCGTGCTTCCCTGAGACCCTCGGAGCAACGCGATGTGATCGCGTTGCTCCGAGGGTCTCCTACCTTCCTCCCTGCAGCAGGCCCAGATCCAAAATGGCCACGGGGCTGCATCCGGGTCCTGCAAGGAGGTGGCTTACAAGCGCCTGATCTGACACAGTGCACAGCAAAGTGTCAGATCAGCAATCTGTCACTTTACTGTGATGTTCCCCCCCCCTTTCCCCCCCGGGGCAAAGTAAAAAAAAAAGTAAAAAAAAAAAAAAAAAATCCTAAATAAATAATAATAATAAAAAATATATATATTGTTCCAATAAATACATTCCTTTATCTAAATAAAACAAAAAAAACAATACAATGAAAGTACACATATTTAGTATCGCCGCGTCCGTAACGACCCGGCCTATAAAACTGTCCCACTAGTTAACCACTAGTTAAAACAACGCTTTATTATCATACCACCGAACAAAAAGTGGAATAACACGCAATCAAAAAGACGGATATAAATAACCATGGTACCGCTGAAAACGTCATCTTGTCCCGCAAAAAACAAGCTGCCATACAGCATCATCAGCGACAAAATAAAAAAAGTTATAGTCCTCAGAATAAAGCGATGCAAAAATAATTATTTTTTCTATAAAATAGTTTTTATCATATAAAAGCGCCAAAACATAAAAAAAATTATATAAATGAGGTATCGCTGTAATCATACTGACCCGAAGAATAAAACTGCTTTATTCCTTTTACCAAACACAGAATGGTATAAATGCCCCCACTCCCCCCAAAAGAAATTCATGAATAGCTGGTTTTTGGTCATTCTGCCTCACAAAAATTAGAATAAAAAGCGATCAAAAAATGTCACGTGCCCGAAAATGTTACCAATAAAAACGTCAACTCGTCTCGCAAAAAACAAGACAAGACCTCACATGACTGTGGACCAAAATCTGGAAAAATTATAGCTCTCAAAATGTGGTAACACAAAAAATATTTTTTTGCACTAAAAAGCGTCTTTTAGTGTTTGACGGCTGCCCGTCATAAAAATCCACTAGGAAACCCGCTATAAATAGTAAATCAAACCCCCCTTAATCACCCCCTTAGTTAGGGAAAAATTAAAAAAAAATTATTTATTTCCATTTTCCAGTTAGGGTTAGGGCTACAGTTAGGGTTGGGGCTAAACTTAGGGTTAGGATTACATTTAGGGTTGGGAATAGGGTTGGGATTAGGGTTAGGGGTGTGGTTAGGGTTACCGTTGGGATTAGGGTTAGGGGTGTGTTTGGATTAGGGTTTCAGTTATAATTGGGGGGGTTTCCACTGTTTAGGCACATCAGGGGCTCGCCAAACGCGACATGGCGTCCGATCTCAATTCCAGCCAATTCTGCATTGAAAAAGCAAAACAGTGCTTCTTCCATTCCGAGCTCTCCCGTGCGCCCAAACAGGGGTTTGCCTCAACATATGCAGTATCAGCGTACTCAGGACACATTGGACAACAACTTTTGGGGTCCAATTTCTCCTGTTACCCTTGGGAAAATACAAAACTGGGGGCTAAAAAATAATTTTGTGGAATAAAAAGGATTTTTTATTTTCACGGCTCTGTATTATAAACTGTAGTGAAACACTTGGGGGTTCACAGTTCTCACAACACATCTAGATAAGTTCCTTGGGGGGTCTAGTTTCCAATATGGGGTCACTTGTGGGGGATTCTACTGTTTAAGTACATTAGGGGCTCTGCAAACGCAATGTGACGCATGCAGACCATTCCAACTAAGTCTGCATTCCAAATAGCGCTCCTTCCCTTCCGAGCTCTCCCATGCGCCCAAACGGTGGTTCCCCCCACATATGGGGTATCAGCGTTCTCGGGACAAAAAGGACAACAACTTTTGGGGTCCAATTTCTCATGTTACCCTTGGGAAAATACAAAACTGGGGGCTAAAAAATAATTTTTGAGGGAATAAAAAAGATTTTTTAATTTCACGGCTCTGCGTTATAAACTGTAGTGAAACACTTGGGGGTTCAAAGCTCTCACAACACATCTAGATAAGTTCCTTAGGGGGTCTACTTTCCAAAATGGTGTCACTTGTGAGGGGTTTCAATGTTTAGGCACATCAGGGGCTCTCCAAACGCAAAATGGCGTCCCATCTCAATTCCAGTTAATTTTGGATTGAAAAGTCAAACGGCGCTCCTTCCCTTTCAAGCTCTCCCTTGCACCCAAACAGTGGTTTACCCCCACATATGGGGTATCAGCGTACTCAGGAGAAATTGTACAACAACTATTGGGGTCCATTTTCTCCTTTTACCCTTGGAAAATAAAACAAATTGGAGCTGAATAAATTTTTTGTGAAAAAAGTTAAATGTTCATTTTTATTTAAACATTCCAAAAATTCCTGTGAAACATCTGAAGGATTAATAAACTTCTTGAATGTGGTTTTGAGCACCTTGAGGGGTGCAGTTTTTAGAATGGTGTCACACTTGGGTATTTACTATCATATAGACCCCTCAAAATGACTTCAAATGAGATGTGGTCCCTAAAAAAAAAAATGGTCTTGTAAAAATGAGAAATTGCTTGTCAACTTTTAACCCTTATAACTCCCTAACAAAAAAAAATTTGGGTTCCAAAATTGTGCTGGTGTAAAGTAGACATGTGGGAAATGTTACTTATTAAGTATTTTGTGTGACATATCTCTGTGATTTAATTGCATAAAAATTCAAAGTTGGAAAATTGCAAAATTTTCGCCAAATTTCCGTTTTTTTCACAAATAAGTGCAGGTAATATCAAAGAAATTTTACCACTATCATGAAGTACAATATGTCAAGAGAAAACAATGTCAGAATCACCGGGATCCATTGAAGCATTTCAGAGTTATAACCTCATAAAGGGACAGTGGTCAGAATTGTAAAAATTGGCCCGGTCATTAACGTGTGAACCACCCTTGAGGGTAAAGGGGTTAAAGCTCATTTGCCATTTATCAGCCCAAGCTTCTAGTTTACATAAGCCGGATTACGTACCGGTAATGCTCTTTTAATGAGTCCACGACAGCACCCCACATGAGAGAGAGGGATCCGCCCATAGGAACAGGAAACCTACAGAATAAAAGGAGGCGGTCCCCTCTCCTCCTCAGTTTAGTTACAGAGTATAAAAAGGGGAACCGCAAAAGTGTTAGTATTCATTCTTATTCAGTCACATAAATTTCTTAACTCTATACAACCATTATTTGTGACCTTAAAGGAAAGAGCTGTGCATAATTTAGGGAGGGTAATACATGGGTGCTGTCGTGGACTCATTAAAAGAGCATTACCGGTACGTAATCCGGCTTTTTACCCTTCGCCACGACAGCACCCCACATGAGAGATTTTCAGAGAGTCATTATTTGGGTGGGATTACTGTATTAAGAACAGCTCTACCAAAGGTCAGATCAGAAGACGTGGACAGATCAAGTCTATAATGGTTGTAGAAGGTAGAAGGTGTAGACCAAGTTGCAGCCTTACATATTAAATGGATCGGTACATCTGCTTGTTCCGCCCAGGAGGAAGCCATGGCTCGTGTTGAGTGCGCTTTTATACCCACTGGAGGAATCTCGCCTTTTGACGTATAGGCCAAGCAGATAGCCTCTCTGATCCACCGAGATATGGTAGCTCTCGTGACCCCATGTCCTTTCTTGTGGCCCTGAAAGGAGATAAACAGAGCCCTACTCTCCCTCCATGTCTGACACCTTTCTATATAAGTCAGGATGGCTCTTCTGACATCTAAGGTGTGGAACTTATGATGTTCTGGAGTTACAGGTGAATCAAAAAAGGAAGGGAGAAATATTTCTTGTGACCTGTGGTAGGTGGACGCTACCTTAGGGAGGTATGAGGGGTCTGGTTTCAGGACTATCCGATCATGAAATATCAGTAAGAAAGGTGGGTCTACTGATAGGGCCTGGATGTCACTAACCCGTCTAGCTGAGGTTAGGGCTACTAGTAAGGCTACTTTATATGTTAGGATTTTTAAAGGTATTGAATCTAATGGTTCAAATGGAGAGCTTGTTAAGGCCTCTAATACTAGATTTAAATCCCACGGAGGTAGACGGGGAATATGGACCGGTTTACTACGTTCACAAGATTTTATGAATCTGGAGATCCACCTATTAGCTGCTATATTGCATCCATATAGGGCTCCTAATGCCGAGACCTGAACTCTTAAGGTATTTACAGATAGTCCTAACTCTCGGCCTTTTTGCAAGAACTCTAGGATAGGTGTGAGTGGAACTTGCTTAGTGAACGGTACCGTGTAAAAGTCTAAAAATTTATTCCATACCCTACTATATATTAGGGTGGTAGATCTTTTCCTGCTCAATAAGAGGGTGTTTACTAGTTCTGTTGAGAACCCTCTGGAACTTAATAGTTGCCTCTCAAATTCCACGCCGTCAAGTGAAGACCTTTCACTTGCGGGTGGAAAAAGGGGCCTTGGTACAGCAGCTCCTTGTCTGATGGGAGGATCCAAGGATCGCATAGGCACATGGTCTGGAGACAAGAGAACCATGGTCTTTTCGGCCAGAATGGTGCAATGAGGATTACTCTTGCCTGTTCCCTCCTGATCTTTCTGATCACTAGAGGAATCAGAGACATTGGAGGAAAGGCATATGCCAGTCTGAACCGCCAAGGATGGTGGAGAGAGTCCAACATATCTGGGTGATCCCTGGTGTTCAGGGAAGCGAACCTTTGTACTTGCCGGTTGTCTCTTGTGGCAAATAGGTCGATTTGTGGTATCCCCCATGCTTCTGTTATCCTTCTGAATATGGATTTGTTTAAGGTCCATTCTCCTTGACGCAACTCGTTTCTGCTGAGGTAGTCTGCCCTGATGTTCTCTACACCTTTGATGTGCAGGGCTGTTAAGGATGTTAGATGAGCCTCTGCCAGCTGAAAGATGTTTGCAGCTATGGTCATCAGACTTCCTGACTTTGTACCACCCTGACGGTTCAAGTATGCCACTGCGGTGGAATTGTCTGAGTAAATTCTTACATTTGTTCCATGAATCTGCGGAAGAAAATGATATAAGGCACATTCTATTGCTTTTAACTCCTTCCAGTTGGAGGAACATATTAATTCTGTCTGATCCCAAGTATTTTGGGCCAGATTGTCTTCCATATGTGCTCCCCACCCAATAGGGCTGGCGTCGGTGGTAATTATTTTAGACGGGTCTATTATCCATGGCACACCCCGTGATAGGTGGTCCATGTCTAGCCACCAGGATAGCGATTCTAAGACATTACTGGAAAGAGTTATTCTACTTTCTAAATAACCGTCTTTCCCCTGAGCCGACAATACTTCGTACTGCAATTGACGGGTATGGAATTGTGCCCAAGGTACAGCAGGGATACATGATGATAATGACCCCAGTAAGGACATGGCCTTTCTTAGTGTCATGTAGGGTTTGCGTATTGCGTCTGATACCTTTGATTGTATAGTCAACCTCTTTGACTGAGGAAGAAAGCATTTCTGACTTACGGAGTCTAGCTGGATTCCTAGAAATGTCTGAACGGTTTCTGGATTCAGCCGAGATTTTTCGAAGTTGACGATCCAACCTAACTCCTGTAGGGACGAGATCGTATTAGATAAACGAGTTTTACATTGAAGTGCAGAGCTTCCTACCACTAGAAAGTCATCTAGGTAGGGTATTATCAAGGTATCTCGTTGGCGTAGATGAGCCATCACTTCTAGTATCACCTTAGTGAAGACGCGGGGAGCCATAGAAAGCCCAAATGGCATTGCAACATATTGAAAGTGACGAACCTTTCCCTCCAGGGTGACTGCTACCCTTAGGTACTGCTGATGTTCGGCATGTATGGGAAGATGGTAATAGGCGTCCTTTAAGTCTATTCCGGCCATGACACACCTAGGGAATAAGAGTTTTATGGTAGAACTAATGGATTCCATTTTGAAGGTATGATTACGCAGGAAAGAATTTAATTTTTTAAGATTTATGATGGTTCTAAATGAACCATCTGGTTTATTAATCAGGAATAAAGGGGAGTAGAACCCTTTCCCTTTTTGATCCTGGGGAACTTCAATCAGGACTTTCTTAGATAGAAGAGATAGGATCTCTATTTCTAGAGCCCTCTGTTGGTCCTGACCTTTTGGAGATGTTATTATGAAGGAATCCCAAGGGATTCGATCAAATTCTAATTTAAGGCCGTATTGCACAATGTCCAGAATCCACTGGCTGGATGTTATCTGTCCCCATTGGGGAAGAAAAAATTTTAATCTGCCGCCTACTTCCTGGTTAGCGGTATTTACGTCTCGGATTATGGGACCCGCTAAAAAAGGCACCTTTTTGCTTTGGGTCCTTCGACTCCCATCGCTCTCTTTGTTCAAGCGGCTTGTTCCTAGTAAAGGGGCGTCTCCTGAAGGCTCTCCTGTAGGATGGAAGATACTGGTTAGGGAAGCCTTTCTTCCTTTCACCTGCTTTATTCAGGAGTTCATCCAGCGTCTTCCCAAAAAGGAACTCACCCTGACAGGGAATCGCACAAAGTTTCGCTTTAGCTTGTGCGTCCCCCTTCCAATTCTTTAGCCAGAGTGCACGCCGGGCTGTGTTGACTAGGCCGGCTGACCTGGCTGCAAGACGTAGCGAGTCCACTGAGGCATCAGCTAGGAATGCTACTGCTTCTTTAATTTGAGGCAATTTCAGCAGGATAGATTCCCTCGAAGTTTTGCCTCTAATCTGTTCCTCCAATTGCTCCGTCCATACTAGTAGAGATCTTGCAGTACAGGTACTAGATATGGCGGGCCTGAACGCCCCCGTATTGACTTCCCATGACCTCTTTAGTAAAGCTTCTGCTTTACGGTCCAGCGGGTCTGTTAGGACCCCTGAATCCTCCACTGGTAGGACCGACTGTTTGGTTGTGGAGGCTACCGCAGCATCAACTTTTGGCACCTTTGACCAGGTGTTTAGGTCTTCATCGCTGAAGGGATAGCGCCTTTTAGAGGATGATGGTAAAAACCCTCTATTCTGCTTGTCCCACTCCTTTTTGACAATATCTTTGATGGTTTGTATGACGGGGAAGGACCTACGTTTCTTCTGTCCTAACCCCGCAAACATTATGTCCTGTGCTGATTTCTTTTCTTTCCCATCTGGGCACCCCATCGTGCTCCTGACAGATTTTATTAAATTGTCCACATTACTGTTGGGAAGACAAAGTCCCCCTTCAGTCTCGGATGAGCTCGGCTGAGATCCCTCTTCGTCTGAAGAAATACATACACCCTCTGACTCCGAACTAACCGGAGACCGGGACCTGCTAGGCTGACGGGTACTGGCGCTACTTGTCTGCGCCAAACCCTGCATCTCTTCTCGGATAATAGCTCTGACATCTGAGGGAGTCATGATATTTTCCTGCCGTAGAGTTTGCATGATACACTCTGCACACAGTTTTTTGGCATAATCATCCGGGAGGGGCTGCGTACATAAAGCACACTCTTTATGCTTAGATTTGTGTGTCCTTTTCTTAGTCTAGAGGAAGGATACAGGAGGAACATATATCAGCATATAGGAAGAGACTCTTTCAAAAACTCACCCAGTGAAGCTGACAGGTACCGGTTCTGGAGGCGGAATTCGTTTGGTGGTAGAACTCTTCTCTGGAGGTCGGCCACCACTCTTTGTGCTGCTCCTCGTGCTTCTCTCCCTGCTGGGAGAGCGCTGTTGCACTGCGGGCAGGTGCGCTTCGTCGGCCGGTGAAGCCATTTCACACACACCGGCCCGACGCTAGCGCTGCATTTTTAAACTTGCCGCCCATTCTCCTGCCTCCCCGGACCAACCCGGAAGTGCTCCCGCGACTTCCGGGTTAGACGCGCCGCTCTCACCACCATGCGGCCGCCAGAGGCTATTAAGCCGGCCGCTGCAGCGCGCGCGTCCTCACAGTGCCGGCCGGACCTACGGTGACCGGACCCGGACCGTGGATGTTTGGCCAGACGAGGGGGGAGGCTGCAAGCAGGGGCTCCCCCGCCGCTGCTTCTGGTACCGCAGCCCCTGCCGTTCCCACAGAAACCGGCGCAGGCGGGTGCATGGCCCAGGGATCCTCTTCATCTGTAGGTAAGCCGGGTCCCTGTAGGAACAGGAAACCTAAACTGAGGAGGAGAGGGGACCGCCTCCTTTTATTCTGTAGGTTTCCTGTTCCTATGGGCGGATCCCTCTCTCTCATGTGGGGTGCTGTCGTGGCGAAGGGTAAAAAATCATCCTGTAATATAAAATTGTCCTCCTCTGTATTGATTACCCTGCAGAGTTTAGTGTCATCTGCAAATATTGAAATTCTACTCTGTATGCCCCCTACAAGATCATTAATAAATATGTTAAAAAGAAGAGGGCCCAACACTGACCCCTGTGGTACCCCACTGCTAACCCAGTCAGAGTGTGCTCCATTAATAACCACCCTTTGTTTCCTATCCCTGAGCCAGCTCTTAACCCACTTACACATATTTTCCCCTATCCCCATTATTCTCATTTTATGTATCAACCTTTTGTGTTGCACCGTATCAAAAGCTTTTGAAATGTCCATATACACTGCGTCCACTGGGTTCCCTTGGTCCAGTCCAGAACTTACCTCTTCATAGAAATTGATCAGTCTGACAGGAACAGTCCCTAGGAAACCCATGCTGATATTGGGTCATGAGGTTATTCTTGGGTCATGAGGTTATTCCTCTTCAGATACTCCAGAAAAGCATCTCTTAGAATACCCTCCTGGATTTTACCCACAGTAGAGGTTAAGCTTACTGGCCTATAATTTCCGAGTTCAGTTTTTGTCCCCTTTTTGAATATTGGCACCACATTTGCTATACGCCAGTCCTCTGGTACAGACCCGGTTATTATGGAGATTTTTTATGGAGATTAAAAATAATACATGCCCCCCATTCCCCTGTACTGATTCCTCATACACGCCCCCATTCCCCAGTACAGTTTCCTCATACACGCCCCCCCATTCCCCAGTACTGTTTCCTCATACACGCCCCCATTCCCCCATACTGATTCCTCATACGTACCCCCCCACCCTGTATACATGGCTCCCCTATCCTCCTACCCTGTATGCATGGCTCCCCTATCCTCCCACTCTGTATGCATGGCTCCCCCATCCTCCCACCCTGTATGCATGGCTCCCCCATCCTCCATGCATGGCTCCCCCTTCCTCCCATCCTGTATGCATGGCTCCCCCATCCTCCATGCATGGCTCCCCCTTCCTCCCATCCTGTATGCATGGCTGCCCCATCCTCCCACCCTATATGCGGGCAGTTGACCCCGCACTTTAAATTAAAAAGAAAAAAATACAAACACACACACTTGCTGAAGTGCGCCCACCCGCATCCTGGCGCCCTAGCAATGTGCCCTCAAGTGTCTAGTAGCAAATACGGCCCTGTACACAGCACTTGTGAAGTCCTAACAAACAAGCAATCCATGTATGGGTTGTGGCTGTCAGCCGCATGACATACAGCCATAGCGAATCGAATATAGAGCATCTTCGGTGTGTTCGAATACTATTAGAACATGAGCGTGCTCGGATAACACCTTATCCGAGCACGCTCGCTCATCACTAATATTTTTACAGCACTTCTGAAGAAGTGGTGAATGCAAGACCACAGAGCTCACACAAAATGGTAAAAGCCATTGACTGAGGAGAATCTGTGACATCTGTGCATTTAGTGGTTACTACTCACCTGGGTAGTCATATGTAGGAAACTCCTCTTTACACCACTCATCACCCCTCACATATGTCTCTGTAGTATTAATTTGGTTCAGATCTTCATCCTGGAACAAATATTGTAAAAGTCACAAAAAGATGGAGAAGTCACATCTATGATCAGCTCTAATCCTGCCATCTCCACCGTTCTCATTAAACAAGCATAAAACATATAATACTGGTGGATAAAACAAGGGGAGAGCTCATGACACCTTCTCTCCATCTACCTGATGATTCTGGGGAACATCGATATTTTCTTGTTTACAGTCCTGTGGAAGAAGAGGAAGCGGACATCTCTCTGGTGTTGTCCTCTTACTGGAAAGAACTGGAGGAAACACATACAGGGACTGAATTCATTTTTTTACATACAGATAATTATAGGCGACGTGTATTTAGTCCTGTCTATTACCTGGTGATGTGAGGGGCTGGGGAACCATCATGACATCCTTGTACAGATCTTTGTGTCCTTCTAAATACTCCCACTCCTCATTATTATTTATTATTATTATTATTATTTATTTATTTATATAGCACCATTAATTCCATGATGCTGTACATGAGAAAGGGGTTCCATACATGGTTATATCATTTACAGTACACAAATTTATGATGACAGACTGGTATAGAGGGGAGAGGACCCTGTCCTTGCAGACTTACATTCTACGGGATACTGGGGAAGAGACAGAAGGTCGGGGATGCGGCTGCTCTGGTGGTGGTGAGGCGGCAGCTCGGGCGGTTGGTGAGGCGGCAGAATGGTTATTGCAGGCTGTAGGCTTTCCTGAAGAGATGGGTTTTCAGGTTCCGTCTGAAGGATCCGAGGGTGGTGGATAATCGGATGTGTTGAGGCATGGAATTGGGGGATATATTCGGGAGAAATCTTGGAGGTGGTTGTGTGAGGAACGAATAAGTGCGGAGGAGAGTAGGAGGTCTTGGGAGGATCGAAGATTGTGTGAGGGAAGATAGTGGGAGATTAGTTCAGAGATATAGAGAGGGGACAGGTTGTGGATGGCTTTGTAGATCAGTGTTAGTAGTTTGAACTGGACTTGTTGGGGAATTGGGAGCCAGTAAAGGGATTTGCAGAGGGGAGAAGCAGGGGAGTAGCGAGGGATCACACCTTCCTCTTGACTTCTGGATGAGGGCTTGAAGGAAACAGTTGTGAACTATAAAAAGGGGATATGCCTCTATAACAAGAGATCCAAAGAATTGGAGACTTTACAAAACCACACCCAGAAGCACTCTACAGAATAGTAGGCAGTGCATCATGGCTCCATCACGAGGGACACAGATTTGACATTCTATAGGATGCCAGCTTAGGGGACCATGGCCCCAGCCGAAAGAATACAGATCTGCTCCAGTGACCATCACTCAACCCATGGATACGTTTGGGAAAGCCAGGAGAAGTAGACGGTGACATCCTGACATCCTATTCCGTCCTTGTGACCCTGGCCCTAATTCCCATGGACGGGATAATACATCACATGCGATCAACCGCGCTCCCCCCGGCCGGGTGATTATCACAGCTGACATCGGGCACTTTAACTCCCGGAACACTGCGATCAAAGAAGATTGCAGCGTTTCGGTGGCATAGAGAAGCATCGCGCAGGGAGGGGGCTCCCTGCATGCTTCCTTGAGACGCTCAGAACAACGCAATGTGATTGCGTTGTTCCGAGGATCTCCTCCGTTCTCCTCCCTGCAGGTCCCTGGATCCAAGTTGGCCGTAGGGTTCTTCCAGGTCCTGCAGGGAGGTGGCTTGTCAGTGCCTGCTGAGAGCAGGCACCGGCAAGCCTACTGCACTGCCTGTCAGATCACTTATCTGACACAGTGCTCTGCAAAGTGTCAGATCAGTGATCTGACTTTATACAGTGATCTCCCACCCTGGGACAATGTAAAAAAAAAAAAAAAATTATACTGTGTAAAAATATTTAAAAAACAGATTCCTAAATAAAAAATACTGTTCCAATAAATACATTTCTGTATGTAAATAAAAAAAACAATAAAAGAACACATATTTAGTATTGCCGCGTCAGTAACGACCCGACCATTTAAAACGGTCCCACTAGTTAATCCCTTCAGTGCACACAGTAAAAAAATAAAATACGAGGCAAAAAAATAGGGATTTTTGTGTACTCACCGTAAAATCATTTTCTTCGAGCCACTGATTGGGGGACACAGGACCGTGGTGTATGCTGCTGCCACTAGGAGGCTGACACTAAGTAAATACAAAAAAGGTTAGCTGCTCCTCTGCAGTATACACCACCCACTGGCTTCGGATAATTCCAGATCAGTAACAAAGCAGTAGGAGATTAACAAAACTAACCATAGGTACAACATGTCAGAGACTAAAAACACTCATCATAGGCAACAGGCCAAAAAAGGGTGGGTGCTGTGTCCTCAAATGAGTGGCTTGGAGAAAAGGATTTTACGGTGAGTACACAAAAATCCCTATTTCTCCATTGCCACATTGGGGGACACAGGACTGTGTGACGTCCAAAAGGATTTCCTGGGTGGGAAATAACATAACAGTGTAAACTCATGGCACCTGCTGTCTACAGGTGCACTACCGCTGCCTGCAGAATACGCCCACCCAGGCTTGCATCTGCAGATGCCAGAGTATGGACATTGTAATGCTTTGAAAAATTGTACAGGCTAGACCAGGTCGCAGCTTTACAAACTTGCACTGTAGATGCTTGATTCCGAATGGCCCAGGAAACACCCACTGACCGAGTGGAGTGTGCCCTGAGACCCGCTGGGATAGGCTTGCCTCTGATGCGATAAGCCTCTTGAATAGTCGACCGAATGCATCTGGCGATTGTCGACTTAGAAGCGGCCAGTCCCTTCCGGTGTCCTGCCGGGAGCACGAACAGAGCTTCCATCTGTGGAAAAGGTGCAGTCCTAGACACGTACTTCCTGAGAGCCCTGACAAGATCCAAGGAGTGAAGGGCCTTCTCCACGCAATGCATCAGAGCAGGAGTAAACAACGGAAGTACGATATCCTCGTTAAGGTGGTAGGAAGACACCACCTTGGGAAGGAAGGTAGGGGACGGTCTGAGAACCACCTGGTCTCGGTGGAATGTAAGGAACGGTGTTCAGCAGGAAAGGGTAGCCAACTCCGACACTCGTCTGATCGAAGTAATAGCGACAAGAAAAAACACTTTCCCAGAAAGAAGAGATAGAGAGATGTCCTGCAACGGTTCAAAGGGAGATTCCTGCAGGACACCTAGGACCAGATTGAGGTCCCAAGCCTCTAAAGGTGCTCTATAGGGAGGCACCACGTGGGAGACTCCCTGAAAGAACGTTCTGACCTAGGGTTTGGAAGCTATTTTTGGTTGAAAAAGGACTGACAAGGCCGAGATCTGCCCTTTAAAGGGAACTCGGCAAAAGCCCCAAGTCCAGACCGGATTGGAGAAAGTCCAGGATGGTAGGGATGTTGAAAACCAACAGAGGGTGACCTCTACTTCTGCACCATTCAAAGAAAGTCTTCCAGGTCCGATGATAGATGCGCGATGACACCGGTTTTTGGGCATTGATCAAGAGGAAACTACTTCGCGGGAGAAACCTGCTTGAGTCAGAACCCAAGATTCAACGGCCAAGCCATCAAACACAGGGCCCCTGAGTTCTGGTGGTAGATCGGGCCCTGGGAAAGTAGATCCGAATGATCTGGTAGATGCCAAGGAACGTCTGCGATGAGTTGGACCAGCTCTGCATACCACGCCCGGCGAAGCCAATCCAGAGCGATGAGAATCACCGGCGCACCCTCCGCCCTGATCTTCCTGATGACTCTGGGAAGCAGGGGAAGGGGAGGAAACAGATAAGGAAGGTGAAACAGACTCCAAGGAAGGACCAGCGCGTCCACCCCGATTGCTCTCGGGTCCCGAGACTGAGCTACAAACTGAAGTACCTTGGCCTTGAACAAGGAAGCCATCAAGTCTACGTCCGGAGTACCCCAACGAAGGTAGATTTGTTGGAATATGTCCTGATGGAGAGACCACTCTCTTGAGGCAAGACCTTGCCGGCTGAAGAAGTCCACGGCCCAATTTTCCACTCCTGGAATGTGAACGGTCGATATGACCGAGTGGTTGTTTTCGGCCTAGTGAAGGATGTGCAGCTCTGCTGCGGGTGCCCCCCTGATGATTTATATAGGCCACAGCCGTGGCATTGTCCGACTGGATACGGATGGGGCGGCCTGCTAGGAGATGATGGAACCGCTTTAAGGACAGCCAAATCGCACGTATCTACAGGATATGGATTGGAAAGCGAGACTCGTAACGAGTCCAGGTTCCCTGCGCAGTGTGATGGCGAAAGACCGCTCCTCAGCCGAGGAGGCTGGCAAAGGTAGTGACTACCAGCCAATGGACTGGGAGGAAGGACCTCCCTTGGAGAAGAGAGGTTCGGCGCATCCACCATTGGAGTGCCTGCTTGACCCAAGGAGAGAGAGGACACAGTTGGTCGAGGGAAAATGGACTCCCGCCCCATGCGTCTAGCAGAGCGGGCTGGAGGGGACAGAGGTGTAGTTGCACAAATGGAATTGCCTCCATTGCGGCCACCATCTTCCCAAGAATCCTCATGCCGAAATGGATGTAACAGGGAGATGGCTGGAGAAGCTTCAAGACCCCCTGTTGAAGAGCCAGGACCTTGTCCCGAGGAAGAAGCACCAACCCTCGGGAGGTGTCAAGGGTCATGCCCAGGAAGGAGATCCGTTGAGCTGGAACTGTAGATGACTTTTTTAAGATGATCAACCAGCCCAGCCAAGAAAAAGAATCCAAGGAAATGCGGACGCACTCCTCGCAGGCTTGGAAAGATGGGCCTTTGACCAGTAAGTCGTCTAGGTAGGGAAGCACGACTAGACCCCGAGAATGTAGAATGGCCATGACCGCCGCCATGACCTTTGTGAAAACTCTGGGGGCGGTGGCGAGGCCGAAAGGCAAGGCCGTAAACTGAAAATGTTCCCCTCTGACGGCGAAGCGAAGAAACCTTTGGTGAGGTGGGAAGATTGGGATGTGGAGGTACACATCCCGGATGTCGATGGAGGCTAAGAATTTGCCTTGTTCCCTCGAGGCGATGACGGAACAGAGGGACTCCATCCTGAAATGTCGGACTTTGACAAATCTGTTCAAGGGCTTAAGGTCCAGGATGGGCCTGACCGTTCCATCCCTCTTGGGGACCATGAACAGATTTAAATAAAAACTGCGGAACCTTTCGTCCTCTGGGACAGGGACAATGACCACATCTCGGCGGAGCAACTCGATGGCCTGGGAAAAAGCCCGAGCACGCGATCCCGCTTTGGGAGGGCAGGAAGCGAAAAACCGGGTTGGAGGAGGGGTAGGGGGGAGGAAAAAAAATCGATTTTGTAACCGGAGGACACCAGATCTCTGACCCACTCGTCGTGAACGACTGTGAGCCAGGTATGACGAAACAAGAGAAGGCGTCCGCTTACTTTGCTTGTGTTGTCCGGACGAGGTTGCGAGTCATTTAGAAGATGGTTGGGGTTTGGATCCCCTGGACCTAGACTGCGTGGTGCGGCCCCTAAAGGAATGGCTGGGCCTGTACGAGGACTGTGGGCTTTTGTCTCTGCCGGCACAGCGCCCCGAACCAGGAGAAATGGCTGAGGAGAGTCATGCATAGTTTTCATGAAAGGACCGAAAACGAGCCTGCGGCTGTCGACGGAACGGTTGTCTGAATCTCTGCTGGGAAAGGGAAGTACTTTTCCCTCCTGTAGCGTCTGAAATCAGCTTGTTCAGATTTTCACCAAATAAGCAGCCACTGAGATATGGAAGGGATGTGAGGGACTTTTTAGATGCGGAGTCCGCTCGCCAGTTTATCAAGCATAGTGCTCTCCTAATCGCCACAGCGTTTGAAGCCGTAAGTGCAGAGCAATTGGCCGCATCCAGGGAAGCGTTTACTAAGTAATCACCAGCCAAGGAAATTTGATTTGCTAGCTCCGCTATGTCAGAGGGAAGATCACTGTTCTGTAAGGCCTTATGCAGAGAGTCTGCCCAAAAAGTCACGGCTTTGGCTACCCAGGTAGCAGCGAAGGAGGAAAAAATTGCTGAGCTGGAAGCCTCAAACACTGAACAGGCGAGACTGTCAACTAGGCGATCTGTGGGATCTTTGATAGAAGATCCGTCTGGCACGGATAGAAGAGTTTTAGAGGACAAACGTGAAACAGGAGGATCCACAGGAGGGGATTCTGTCCATTGTTTGCGGAGATCAGGAGAAAAAGGATATTTGGACTCCAGAGATCTCTGGCCAGCAAAGCGTTTGTCCGGATGCTCCCTATGTCGCTGGGCTATGCCAATCACCCGGACTTCCAGGACAAACACCCTATGAGGACACTTGGTCCTTTTGAAGGACATCGAATTATCCGTATAGGAGGTCGCAGGCTCCTCATCAACCTGAAGAGACTGGTTGACGGCCTCAATGAGACTATCTATAGTACTCTGATAACCTGGCGACTCCAGATCAAGAGGCCCATCAGACTCAGGTTCAGAGTCCTGGTCGGAACAGGTGCCTGGGGAGCGAGAGCGGGAGGCATAGTTAATGGACGCGCTTCCTAGATGGCCGCTTGTGCCTAGAATGAGAGCGGCCCCTGCAGGCTGAAGATTCCGCAGCCATAGGGGAAGTTTCCTGAATAGGCGGATTAGTGGTCCTGCTCCTGAATGGATCCTGGAGGGACTCGATAGCTTTAGTCAAAGAAGCCATAGATTGCGAAAGTGACAAAGCCCACTCAGGGGGGACTGGTCACCGCAGGCTCGTTTGCGGTGGGGAGCTCCTAAACGCATTTAGGGTAACAAGCATTACAAAGCGGAGCAGTGTGCCAGCTTGGTAGCGCAGCCTGACAGGAGGTGCAAGAAGTGAAGAACACCGTAAGCGTTTTTTGCAGATTTTTTGGAGGGTTTAGGCAGAGACATGTTGTACCTGCTAACCTCCGTGCAGGGCTGATGTGGGGCACTTATGTGCAGCTAAAATAGCAGAGCACTGTGTGTGCGCATGATGAGGAGGGCCTGTGTTAGCGTGCAGAGCACCTACCCAGGTCCTGTCGCAGCGCTGTGCCGACCGGGAGGAGAGTAGTGCAGCCGATGTCCAGAAGCTCCTTGCATCAAAGATGGCCGCCGAGATTATGTGGAGCGCTTCCCGCAGTGTGCGAGAAGCGCTAAACTGGTAGGCGGGGCCTCGCGTGTGACGCGCGCTGTGGGCGCCGCGGCCTAGCTGGGGCCGAAGCCGGGGACTAAATTAGCGGTGCCCGGACACAAGATGCAGCCGAGCCCTCGGTGCACTCGTGAGCTCCCCCACCCCTGCAAGACTCACCGCTGATGGTCCTCTTCAGGCGAGGTATGAGGGGAGGTGCAGTAATCCTCGATCCGCCACCCTCTTGACGAGGAGGTGGAGACGGACAGGGGAGCTCCATGCAGCACCGCTGTTCTTCAGTGGTGGTTCAGAGGGAGGGCGGCCGGACTGTGCATATGAAAGGTGGCCTATGTGTATCCTAAGGCTCCCCTAGGATTTCACAGAGCTAGGTCTCGGCCGTAAAGCCCACGTAGCAGGAGAGGGTACGGGGAGGTGAAACTCGCCGTGCTCGCCTGTTGATGTTTTGGGGGAGATCAGCCCCCTTAAAAGGGTCCTTCACCCCATCCTCCTCTTGCGCAAAAAGGTAAAAAAAATAAAAATAAAAAAGTCTGAAAGAAAAAACAGACGCAGTGTGCCTCCTACGGACACTAAGCAAGAACTGATATTATCCGTAGCCAGTGGGTGGTGTATACTGCAGAGGAGGAGCTAACCTTTTTTGTAATTGCTTAGTGTCAGCCTCCTAGTGTCAGCATACACCATGGTCCTGTGTCCCAATGTCGCAATGGAGAAACAATGCTTTATCATCATACCGCCAAACAAAAAGTGGAATAACACGCGATCAAGAAAGACGAATATAAATAAACATGGTACCGCTGAAAACGTCATCTTGTCCCACAAAAAACGAGCCACCACACAGTGTCATCAGCGAAAAAATAAAAAAGTTATAGCCCTCAGAATAAAGCGATGCAAAAATAATTATTTTTTATATAAAATAGTTTTTATTGTATACAAGTGTTAAAACATAAAAAAATGCTATAAATGAGGTATCGCTGTCATTGTACTGACCCAAAGAATAAAACTTATCAATTTTACAAAACATGGAATGGTATAAACGTCCCCCCCCCAAAGAAATTCATGAATTGCTGGTTTTTGTTCATTCTGCCTAACAAAAAAATCAGAATAAATAGCGATCAAAAAATGCCATGTGCCCGAAAATGGTACCAATAAAAATGTCAACTCGTCCCAGAAAAAACAAGACATCACATGACTCTGTGGACCAAAATATGGAGCAATTATAGCTCTCAAAATGTGGTAATGCAAAAACTTTTTTGCAATAAAAAGCGTCTTTTAGTGTGTGACAGCTGCATAAAACATAAGAACCCGCTATAAATAGTAAATCAAACCCCCACTTTAATCACCCCCTTACTTAAGGAAAAATAATAAAATAAAAACATTTTTATTTCCATTTTCCCATTAGGTTAGGGCTAAAGTTAGGGTTGGGGCTAGAGTAGGGGTTAGGGTTTGGATTACGTTTACGGTTGGGATTAGGATTAGGGGTGTGTCAGGGTTAGAGGTGTGGTTAGGGTTATGGTTGGGATTAGGGTTAGGGGTGTGTTGGGGTCAGGGATGCGTTGGGGTTAGGGATAGGGGTATGTTGGGGTTAGGGGTGTGTTGGGATTAGAGATGTGGTTAGGGTTGGGATTAGGCTTAGGTGTGTTGGGGTTAGGGATATAGTTAGGGTTGGGATTAGGCTTAGGGGTGTGTTGAGGTTAGGGCTGGAGTTAAAATTGGGGGGTTTCCACTGTTTAGGCACATCAGGGGCTCTCCAAATGCGACATGGCATCAGATCTCAATTAAGTAAAACGGTGCTCCTTCGCTTCCGAGCTCCGCTGTGTAAACAGTGGTTTACCCCCACATATGGGGCATCAGCATACTCAGCACAAATTGGACAACAACTTCTGCTATCCAATTTCTCCTGTTACCCTTACCCTTGTGAAAATAAAAATTTGGGGGCTAAAAAAATCATTTTTGTGGTAAAAAAATTATTTTTTTATTTTCATGGCTCTGCGTTGGGGGTTCAAAGTTCTCACAACACATCTAGATAACTTCCTTGGGGGGTCTAATTTCCAATATGGGGTCACTTGTTTAGGTACATCAGGGGATCTGCAAACGCAAGATGACGCCCGCAGACCAATCCATCAAAGTCTGCATTCCAAAACGCCGCTCTTTCCCTTCCGAGCTCTGCCATGCGCCAAAACGATGGTCCCCCCACATATGGGGTATCAGCGTACTCAGGACAAAATGCACAACAACTTTTGGGGTCCAATTTCTCCAGATACCCTTGGGAAAATTAAAAATTGTGGGCTAAAAATCATTTTTGTGGAAAATATGATTTTTTAATTTTCACAGCTCTACATTATAAACTTTAGTGAAACAATTGAGGGTTCAATGTGCACACCACACATCTAGATCAGTTCCTTAGGTGGTCTAGTTTCCAAAATGGTGCCACTGTTTAGGCACATCAGGGGCTCTCCAAATGCGACATGGCATCTGATCTCAATTCCAGCCAATTCTGCGTTGAAAAAGTAAAACGGTGCTCCTTTCCTTTCCGAGCTCTGCCATGCGCCCAAACAGTGGTTTACCCCCACATATGGGGTATCAGCGTACTCCGAACAAATTGCACAAAAACTTTTGGGGTCCAATTTCTCCTGATACCCTTGGTAAAATAAATTGGGGTGAAAAGATCATTTTTGTGAAAAAAATATGATTTTGTATTTTTACAGCTCTACATTATAAACTTCTATGAAGCACTTGGAGGTTCAAAGTGCTTACCACACATCTAGATCAGTTCCTTAGGGGGTCTACTTTCCAAAATGGTGTCACTTGTGGGGGTTTCCACTCTTTAGGCACATCAGGGGCTCTCCAAATGCGACATCGTGTTCAATCTCAATTCCAGCAAATTTTGCGTTGAAAAGTCAAATGGTGCTCCTTCCCTGCCATGAGCTCAAACAGTGGTTTACTCCCACATATGGGGTATCAGCGTACTCAGAACAAATTGCACAACAACTTTTCGGGTCCAATTTCTCCTGTTACCCTTGGTAAAATAAAACAAATTGGATCTGAAGTAATTGTTTTGTGAAAAAAAGTTAAATGTTCATTTTCTTTTTTAAACATTCCAAAAATTCCTGTGAAACACCTCAAAAGTTAATAAACTTCTTAAATGTGGTTTTGAGCCCTTGAGGGGTGCAGTTTTTAGAATGGTGTCACTTTTGGGCATTTTCAATCATATGGACCCCTTAAAGTGACTTCAAATGTGATGTGGTCCCTAAAAAAAATGGTGTTGTAAAAATGAGTCATTTCCTCATAACTTCCAGCCAAAAAAAAAATTTTGGTTCCAACATTGTGCTGATGTAAAGTAGACATGTGGGAAAAGTCATGGATTAAGCATTTTGTGTGACACATCTGTGTGATTTAAGGGCATGAAAATTCAAAGTTAGAAATTTGGTGAAAATTTTGAAAATTTTACGTTTTTTTTTCACAGATAAGTGCAGGTAATATAAAAGAAAAATTTAACCACTATTATGAAGTACAATATGTCACGAGAAAAAGTCAGAATCGCCAGGATCCATGGAAGCGTTCCAGAGTTATAACCTCATAAAGGGACCAGTGGTCAGAATTGAAAAAATTGGCCCGGTCATTAACGTGCAAACAACCCTTGGGGGTAAAGGGGTTAAGGATTATAGAGGCCACTGTGCTCTTAGGAACCTTGACTACTGCACAAATAACCTTGGTCAGATCTGTGCCTTGCCATAATTCTGTCTCTGAGCTCCTTGGCCAGTTCCTTTGACCTCATGATTCTCATTTGGTCTGACATGCACTGTGAGCTGTGAGGTCTTATATAGACAGGTGTGTGCCTTTCCAAATCAAGTCATATCAGTTTAATTAAACACAGCTGGACTCCAATGAAGGAGTATAACCATCTCAAGGAGGATCACAAAGAAATGGACAGCATGTGACTTAAATATGAGTGTCTGAGCAAAGAGTCTGAATACTTATGACCATGTGATATTTCAGTTTTTCTTTTTTATTAAATTTGCAAAAATGTCTACATTTCAGTTTTTTTTCAGTCAAGATGGGTTGCAGAATGTACATTTTTTGAATTTGCCAACTGACTGCAATGAAACAAGAGTGAAAAATGGGGTCTGAATACTTTCTGTACCCACTGTATAAGCTGATGGGGCCATAGACTTTGATGATGATGGCAGAGTAAATGTGCGTTCTGACTTGCATTATTTTTGGGAGTGTCCACCAGTTTACTACTTCGGAGTGTCCGCCTTCAGTAGGCAGACACCCACGAAAACGATACATGTCAGAGCACACGTTCGCTCTGCCGTCACCATTACAGTCTATGGCCCCGTCGGCGCATACGTCCAAACCCAGTTTTGCCAAGGGGGTTGGGAAATATGAACCAATGGGACCCAAGAACACAATAGGAAAGCACCCTAAAAATAGCAAAAAAATTTATCACACAATTTCTGCTGAACATGGCAGTACCCCATATATGGATGTACAGTACTGCTTAGCCATACGGCAAGTCTCAGGAGGGATGAAGCGCTATTTGCCTCCTGGAGCACAGATTTTCCTAGAATAGTTTGCAGACATCAAATACAGAACCCCTAAGTGCTAGAAGATCAGAGTAGCCCACGCAAGTGACCCCATTTTGGAAATTATGCCCGTTTTTCACTTTATCTATAGGCGTAGTGATGAATTTGACTCCATCATTGTTTTCTGCTATTGTAAGGCCCAGTACATTCTAGTGCCCATACATTAGGCCCAGTTCACACTTCAGGAGACACGCAAACAGTAAATTAAGCAGGATCTCATCGCTAGAGAAAAGCCAAACATGTGGGCGCTAAAGGTTGTTTAGGCACACTGTGGGCCTCAGAAAGGGGGCATTTGGGTTTGGAAGTGCAGAATTTGCAGAATTTTTTTTTTTTTTTGGGGGGGGGGGAAGCTTTTCTGGAGCCTTTGTACTACCAGAAACTTGGAAGCCCCCCATATTTCCATTAACAGATGACGGACCTGAGTGGGGACTTGCTTTTTTTGTGGACTGAGGTGAAGGTTTTATTGGGAACATTTTACATAACATTTGGGATCACATTTATCCGGCGCTCTACGCTGAGAACTTACATTGGGGTTTTCATCTAAATCTATGAGTGATGTGATTGAAATTAAACCCTCGAGGGATCCATTCACTTTAATTCAGCAGCAGATTTACTCTGGGCTCCATCTGGCCTCAGTTCAGTGGTGTCCTTCTTTTCACCAGATTACAGGTCAGACAGCATCCACAGTGCCTCCATCTGCCTCAGCCTAAACTTACTGGGATTTTTGGGAGGCAGAATGAACAAATCAATTGGTCAAGAATAGATTTCATTCATTTTTTATGCCGTTCCTCGTGCGGTATAAGTGATTAGATGAGACTTTATTCTTTGGTTTAGTGTGATTACATCGATACCAGATTTATATTGGGTTTTTAGAATTGGCAGTTGTCACCCACTAAAAGATGTTTATTTTGTTGAAAAAACAAGTTTTGCATCCCCAAATTCGGAGAGATATAATGTGATATAATTTGAGTCATGTGAGGTCTTGTTTTTATTTTTGTGGGACGAATTAACGGTTTTATTCCTACAATTTTATGGCACATTACATTTTTTGATCAGTTCTGTATTCCAATTTTGGGGAGGCAGAATGAATAAAATCCAAAAATTCAAGAATTGTCTTTTGTTTATTTATGCCGATCACAGTGTGGAAAAAGTGAAGACAACTTCATTCTTCTGGTCAGTACGATTACAGCGATACCACCTGTAATCTGTGTACCTTTTTCTGGTTGTTGTTTTTTTTGCCTATTGCTGTCCCCATACTAACTGGTTTTATGTTAAATCTTTTAATATTGTATCAATAAAAATTTTCATATAACTTTATGGTATATAGCTTTTTTGATTTATATTACTTGCTTAATTGTTGACAATAACAATTTCAAACAGGGGTGCCAAACTTTTATAAAAGTTTTTTTGTAAAAGACCTTTGGTGGGTATTTCATTGATGAATTACTCTTTTTTTTTTTTTTTCTTCATTAAATCCTAGCATATTTGTCCCAACCACAGTAGAATTGTAGCCTCCTGATTGCTTAGCAGAGCTGACTGGGTCTTCTTGGGTCCAGCAGCTCTTGCCCCTTTCCTACATCCAGTGATCACATAACTGCTGGCTCTGGAGGAGTACGGTAAGTTAGTTATTCCTATTTCTGTACACACAGCGCTTCCACCTCAGACGCCTCTAATCTTTTATCGCTCACTGTCAACTTTGGTTTCACTCAATGGTCATCTGAAGCCACCCATAAAGATGGCCACACACAGATGGCCACACACTGTTCTGTACACACAGCACTTCCACCTCAGCCGCTTCTAAACTTTTATCGCTCACTGTCTCCTTTGGTCTCACTCAATGGTCATCTGAAGCCACCGATAAAGATGGCCACACACTGGACCTCATCTTCACCCGCCTTTGTTCCCTTACTAATCTCACCAACTCACCCCTCCCCCTGTCTGACCACAACCTACTGACATTTTCTTCTCTCTCCCCTTATAGCGCACAACCTCCACTCCACAAACTCACTCACCCTCGCAGAAATCTCAAAGACCTCAATTTACAATCACTCTCCGAGTCCCTTCTCCCTCTTACAAACATAGCTTCCTTCCATGACACAGATGCTGCTGCCTCTTTTTATAGTTTCAATAAGTTTTATTTTCCGAGCAAACAGTAAAATAATACATTAACAACAGATTTCCCGTACAAGAAGGTGGTATAGTGTTTAGATCGTGGGAAAGAAACAAAACTCAATCACCGATAAAATTAAACTTTAATGAACTACAATACGTAGACAGGGGGGGGGGGGGGGAGTACATAGGGGAGGGGGACAACAGAGTATCTCAAACAAGATATAAGAGTGGTCGCATTCAATTTACCCAGCAATCACAAGGACAATATTAGGGTCTGACCCAGGTTTACATTATTGTCTAGTTCCATCCAGGGTCGCCAAGTCTGATAGAAAGTGTCCCATGAGTCATTCCTTGTAGCTTGGATTCTTTCGTATAACAAAATAGTGTTCATCTTGTCCATCACAAGTGGCAGTGATAAAGAAGTAGTTCTCCACTTCGTTGCAATGTGTAACTTTGTCGCCATACAAAGTTGGCTGACTAGGTTGTGGAGTTTTTTAGGTAAGCCGGGTAACCTAGCACCCAGAAGAAACACAGCCGGGTCCAAAGGGACTGTCCTACCACACATTTTTACCATTATGGATTGTACCCTCCGCCAAAGTGCAGATACCATCGGGCACTCCCACCAAATATGTTTTCGATTGCCCTGAAGTCCACATCCTCTGAAACAGCGGTCTGATACATTTGGATAGATGGTGTGTAATTTACTCGGGACCTGGTATGTCCTATGCAAGAGTTTAATGGACGTCTCAACCATCGAGGACTGGTAGCTACCCTTAGAAAGTGTAGTACAGTTCCTCCTCCAGTCACAATGATATATTTAGGTCCGCCTCCCACTGTTTCATAAATTTAAGTTTTTCGTCACCCTGGGTGCTATTTAGGGTTGCGTAGATGAGGGAAATAGTTCCTCCACTCAAGGGGTCATTCAGGCCTCTCTGTTCGTAGCTTGTAGGACGTGGGGGTGTTTTGTGTTGTAGGATCTGTTTGGCAAAGTGGAAAACCTGGCAGATGCGCAACGTTTCCTCTGCTGGTGGTTTAAGTTTTTGGATGAAGTCCTGTTGGGAGAGCAGTGTAAGGAAGGGTGTGCAAAGATGTCTCAGGGTAGTTATGCCATTAAGGATCCACCAGGAGAAGGGACGGGGATCTAATCCTGGAATAAAATCAGGGTTATGAAAGAAGTTGGTTAGAAGAGATGATTTAGATTGTAGATCATATTTAAATCTCTCCTTCCGCCACATGATGAGGGAGTGAAAAGAGAATGGGGCTGTTATATGGATTCCCTTTGGGAGCTTCTGCATAGACCATAATAGGCCTGGTAGAGAGTAGGGGGCCATGAAGGATGACTCTAGATCAATCCATCTGGGCCGATTGTCCCTGCTAGTACAAACGCTAATTAATTGGGCTAGTTGGGCAGACTTATAGTATAAAATAAAATTGGGAAAAGACAAACCTCCCATTCTTCTGTGTATGAATAGGGTTCTAAGCCGTATTCGAGGCCTTTTGCCCTGCCACAGGAACCTCGAGATCGTGGTATTGATTTCATGCAGTGTTCTGGATGGCAGTGGGATAGGCAGAGATCGAAAGAGGTAGAGAAATTTTGGGAGGGTAATCATCTTAATAGCGTGCAATCTACCAAGCCAGGACAATTGCATAGAGGACCATCTAGTGAGGTCCGATTGCAGGTTCTTTATCAGTGGTAGGTAATTCCATTTAAACAGTGTTGACCTATGAGAGGTCACGTTAACTCCCAGATAGGTCAGATAATGATCTTTTTTAGAAAATTTAAATTGAGAAACTAGGTTGGTTTGGGCCTCTTTTGGAGTATTGATGAATAGTGCCTCGGACTTGTCGACATTGATTTTAAGGCCTGATATGAGTTCGAATTCGTGTAGAACGGTGAATAGATTCGGGAGTGAGGTGACTGGATTGGTAATGGCTAGAAGTAGATCGTCTGCAAAGAGACTTGTCTTATATTGGCCTCCTAGGTCCTGGGGTCCATGGATGTTAGGGTTGGTTCGAATGGCCTCTGCCAGAGGCTCCATAGCCAGGGCGAACAAAGCTGGTGACAATGGGCAGCCTCGTCTTGTGCCTCTTTGAATTTTGATGGGGGCAGGTTGATTAGTGGGTAGCTTTAAGTAGGCTGTGGGGCTATCATATAATAGTTTGAGGCTAGTTATAATTCCTGCCGGGACTCCAAATTTTGCTAGGGTTTCAAATAGATAGGTCCATGATACCGAATCGAAGGCTTTTTCTATGTCAAGAGCCAGCATCAACAATGGCCGTTTAAAGTGATTTGCTGAGTGTATGAGATTCAGGTTCTTTCTAATATTATCAGGACCCTGTCTCTTAGGTATGAACCCCACTTGATCTCGATGGACCAATAGGGGTAGGACTGTATTGAGTCTGGCCGTCAAAATAGATGTGTATATTTTAAGGTCTACATTCAATAAGGAAATGGGCCTATAATTTTTAGGGTAGAGATGGTCTTTTTTAGGTTTAGGGATTATTGTCACATGTGCAGTGTAAAATTCGGGTGGCATTTGGTGTCCGTTGAGGAGAGAATTGCAAAATTGTTGGATGTAGGGAGTAAGTATGTCTCCAAATTTTTTATAGTAAAGTGCCGTGAGGCCATCAGGACCAGGGGCTTTGCTTTTTTTAAGATTCTTAATTGTTGACATTATCTCTTCGGTAGTAATGGGCGTTTGGAGGTGATCGATTGCGGAGGCAGACATCCTAGGGAGATTCAGTCTTTCCAAAAAGGTCTGAAGGCGCTGCGGGGGGGGGGGGGGGGGAGGCTGGGGGGTGGCGTAGAGTGATTGGTAATATTTGTGGAATGTGCTATAGATAGCCTCCGGGTTAGCTGTAGTTTGACCTGTTGGGTCTCTAATGGATGAGACATTGTTTAATAGCTCTTTATGTCTAAGTTTACGGGCTAGCATAGAACTAGGTTTGTTGGCGTGTTTGTAGAAGGATGATTTGGTCCATGTTAGTGCTTTTTCGGCTTTGTTTGTGAGGAGTGCATCTAATTTTAGTTTAGTATCATGGATCTGTTTGGTTAAATAGAGAGATGTAGTTGATTGATTTGCCTGCTCTAACCTAAGCAGTTTGCTTTCTAGTTGCAACTGCTGCTCCGATCTTTGCCTCTTTTTGGTGGAGGCTAATTTAATCAGTGTTCCAGTTATAAATTTTTTATGTGCCATCCATACTGACCCAGGTGATATATCACCTGTCGAGTTAGCTTCGAAGTATACGTTTAGATCTTTTTTAACATCGATTAGGGTGGAGGGGTCAGTGAGTAAGGATTCGTTTATTCTCCATTTGAATAATCTAGAAGAGACAGTATTAAATTTGAATAGTGATAAGACTACATCATGGTCTGACCATGGAGATGGGATATGTCGGGAATAGAGGACTGATGGGAGTGTTGAGGCAGAGGTTAAGTGAAGGTCTATTCTCGAGTAGGATTTTTGTGCTGGGGAGTAATATGTGTACCCTCTAATGCCTCCGTTCATCTCTCTCCACACGTCCGCAATGTGACTCTCTTTCATCAGCTGGAGTATTTTCTTCCTGTCAGTTTTTGTTATGTCTGTCCTTTTCAGTGAGCTACTATCAATTGATGGATTCATAGTGAAGTTAAAGTCTCCACACCACACAAGGTGGTGGTATTTAAGTGGAATCAACTTAGTTAGGATTAGTTGGAAGGTGCGGGTCTGGGCAGTTGCGGGGGAATAACTATTGACGATGCAGATGTCTAAGCCCTGCAAAGAACCAAGTAGTATGATGAATCTACCCTCGGGGTCCAGATATGTGCTGGAGTGGTGGAATGGGAAATTATTTTTAATAAAGATGGCTACTCCTCTTCTCTTACGGTCCCAAGATGAAAGGAAGTGTTGTGAGTAGTGAGAGTTAAAATATTTAGGATAGGAAGAGGTGGTAAAGTGGGTCTCCTGTAGACAGATTATGTCAGGCTTATGTTTTTGGTAGTCAAGGAAGGCCTTTCTGCGCTTTGATGGTGAATTGAATCCCCGGACATTGTGAGACAGAACTTTACACATAGTTATGCATGATATTATTGCTTATATTTGTGAGGCTAAGTGTTGTGGTCAATACTAAGTTCACTCTATCTTTGCATTTGGTTAACTTGAGGACATAGTATCTGTTGCTGTGTGGAGACAGTGGGTGAGGGTCAAACATGGGGAAGACAACGACAAACAAATCCAATAACAATTTCAAAAGGACTATAAGTCCAACAAGTATGGCGATCTGGGTTCCCATATTAGTTAGTAAACCAGGGGTCGCCAGTTTTGGGCAGCATGCCATAATCCCAGTAGGTCCAACCCTTAATGTATTAGGAAAAATAATAATAAATAAAAAAAAAAGGGGGGGGGGAGGGGATGGGGGGGTTGGATGAAATATAGGAAAAGGGAGGTGAGAGGTAAAAGAATGAGTAAGATGGGGGAGGGTGGGAAGGGATAGGTGGGGGTCAGATGGGTTTAGTAAACCTGATAGAGGTAGGTCAGGCACAACATGGCTAATTACTCGTCCGAGTTCGGGGTATTTTTCATATGGAGGAGAGTTCAACCAAGATGGAGGTTCCCATTCTCAGTAGAGGTGGCCTTTAGAAGATTCAGTTCTCTTTCTTTCACGTGACTGCAAGTCCACATCAGGAGATCCGTGAGTTTTGACTCCTCGTTCTGGGGGAGTCTTTCCACTCTCTTGCTGGTCTGGATTTTTGCTGAGGAAGCGAGGGTGCGTCTATGCTGATCGGTATTCCTGCTTTAACCAAGGCTTGTTTTCCTTCCTCCAGAGATTTGCAGATAAATGATTGGGAGTTGGCTGTGAAGTTCAGGGTGAAGGGGAATCCCCAGCGGTATTTAATTTGGGCCTTCTGAAGGGAGGCCGTAATGGGTTTGAGGGATCTTCTCCTGGCCAATGTAGCCGTGGCTATATCCGCATATATATGCACAGTATTTGGTAAATTAGGCAAGGAAGAGCGGTCTCTGGTTGCTATTAGGATCATATCTCTTGTTTCTTCGTAGTGCAATTTCAGAATAACGTCTCTAGGCATGTCAGGCGAACGAGGCTTGCCCAGTGCCCTTTGGATCCTGGTAATATGTAGGAGGGATGGGTCTATATCAGGCAGGAGCACAGCAAAAAGTGTGGTCATTGTTTCTTTAAGGGCAGTAATATGTTCCGGGAGGCCTCTTATTCTCAAATTACTCCTGCGGGACCTGTTTTCATAATCCTCGCAGCGAAGTTCCAGCTCATTAATGCGGTCTGTGTGATTTTTGGATGTCTCATGATCCTCCTCCAGGGCATCTATCATAGACTCAATTTTTTCCTCTAAGTTATTTGTACGTTGCATAATGTCCTGTAATTGAGACGCAATGCCCTGCATGGCTGCAGAGAGTTCTGCTCTAAAAGTCTCCTGCAGCGATTTTGTGAGCGCTGCTGTGGAGATTATAGTCTCCATGCCTGGGGAAGTTCCCCCCTGGTCTGTGTTCTCCTCTACCTGCGGTGCTGTGGCCGGGGACGGAGCTGCTGCGGCGGCCATCTTGGATGTGTTGCCGATCAGGAGAAGGTCCGTAATGAGGCGGCCTGCGGGTTGTGCCACGCTCCCCTTCTTCGGCATTACCGGTGGTGCCGATCCCGGGGGTGTAGGTGCCTCGGCTCCGGTGAGTTAGATGTGCTCTGACGGCTAATTAGGGCTGCGTGGGATCAGTTTGGGAGCGGAGCTCAGCACGACATGACCGTCGGCATCTAGGTCCGCGCATGCGCCCCTGCTGCCTCTTTTTATAACACCACAATAACAGCAACACTCGATTCGGCCGCCCCGCTCATGCATAGCAAAACTCGTAGAATTAACAGGCAGCCCTGGCCAACCAGCCTGGCAAAGAACTGAGACGGGCTTCCAGGATCGCTGAACGGCGATGGAAGAGATCTCGTTCTGCTGAGCACTTCACTGCATACAAGCAGTCCCTCGCCAGCTTCAAGTCACTGCCGCAAAACAAACTTACTGCTCTTATCTCATATATCCTTCCTGTCGCACAACCCTAAACAGCTCTTCAACACTTTCAATTCTCTACTCAGTCCCCCAGCATCTCCTCCCTCCCCTCTCATTTCAGCTGAAGAATTTGCCTCTTTCTTTAAGCAGAAGATAGATAACATCAGACTAAGCTTTGGCCCGCAGCCCCCAATGCCCCTCCTCTTGACTTCTCAGCCCTGTTCCAAAGCCAGCATCTCCACCATGACAGACGATCAGCTCTCCCTCCTTCTATCAAGATCACATCTCACCACTTGCACTCTTGACCCGCTCCCATCCCACCTCATCCCTAACCTCGCAAAAGTCTTCATCCCAACCTTTACACAACTCTTCAACCTCTCACTTACAAACGGTGTCTTCCCCTCATCCTTCAAACATGCATCAATCACACCTACCTTCAAAAAAACCCTCCCTCGACCCATCCTCTGTGTCCAGCTATCGCCCGATATCCCTTCTCCCTTTTGCCTCAAAACTACTGGAACAGCATGTCCATCTTGAACTGTCCTCCCACCTCTCCTCCTGCTCCCTCTTTGACCGGTTACAATCTGGCTTCCGAACACATCACTCAACTGAAACTGCCCTAACTAAAGTGACCAACGACCTACTAACCGCCAAGAACAAGCGACACTACTCTGTCCTCCTCCTCCTGGACCTGTCTTCTGCCTTCGACACTGTGGACCACTCCCTCCTGTAACAGATCCTCTCATCTCTTGGCATCACAGACTTGGCCCTATCCTGGATCTCATATTTATTATTATTATTTATTTATATAGCACCATTGATTCCATGGTGCTGTACATGAGAAGGGGTTACATACAAGTTACAGATATCACTTACAGTAAACAAACTAACAATGACGGACTGATACAGAGGGGCGAGGACCCTGCCCTTGCGGGCTTACATTCTACAGGATTATGGGGAAGGTGTTATGGCTGGCAATCAGGCAACACAGCGTGCAGTAATCAGCGCACATACAGAGATCTGGCAATAACCAAAAACAATAGGACGAGCTCTGAGACGTGGAATCTCTGTAGACTGCAGTACCTGATCTATCCTCACACAACTATAAGCAGCAGTGGATTGCGCCTAACAACTACCTATGCAACTCGGCACTGCCTGAGGAGCTGACTAGCCTGAAGATAGAAATACAAGCCTGACTTACCTCAGAGAAATACCCCAAAGGAATAGGCAGCCCCCCACATATAATGACTGTTAGCAAGATGAAAAGACAAACGTAGGAATGAAATAGATTCAGCAAAGTGAGGCCCGATATTCTAGACAGAGCGAGGATAGCAAAGAGAACTATGCAGTCTACCAAAAACCCTAAAACGAAAACCACGCAAAGGGGCAAAAAGACCCACCGTGCCGAACTAACAGCACGGCGGTGCACCCCTCTGCTTCTCAGAGCTTCCAGCAAAAGACAATAGCAAGCTGGACAGAAAAAAACAGAAAACAAACTAGAAGCACTTATCTAGCAGAGCAGCAGGCCCAAGGAAAGATGCAGTAGCTCAGATCCAACACTGGAACATTGACAAGGAGCAAGGAAGACAGACTCAGGTGGAGCTAAATAGCAAGGCAGCCAACGAGCTCACCAAAACACCTGAGGGAGGAAGCCCAGAGACTGCAATACCACTTGTGACCACAGAAGTGAACTCAGCCACAGAATTCACAACAGGAAGGAGACAGTAGGTATCTAAGAGACCGGACATTCAGTGTCTCCCTCTCCCACACCACCTCCTCATCCCACCCCCTGTCTGTTGGTGTTCCCCAAGGCTCAGTTCTAGGACCCCTACTCTTCTCCATCTACATCTTCGGCCTGGGACAGCTCATAGAATCCCACGGTTTACAACAGTGTTCCCCAAGTCCGGTCCTCAAGAGCCACCAACAGGTCATGTTTTGAGGATTTCCTTAGTATTGCACAGGTCATTGAATGCTTGCCTGTCCAGGTGATGCAATTATCACCTGTGCAATACTAAGGAAATCCTAAAAACATGACCTGTTGGTGGCTCTTGAGGACCGGACTTGGGGAACACTGGTTTACAATATCATCTCTACGCTGATGACACGCAGATCTACCTATCTGGACCTGACCTCACTTCCTTACTGACCAAAATCCCGCAATGTCTGTCTGCTATTTCATCCTTCTTTTCTGCTCGTTTTCTAAAACTGAACATGGACAAAATAGAATTTATCATCTTTCCCCCACCTCACTCTACCCCTCCACCCGACCTATCGATCAAGAGATACTCACTTTCCCCGGTCCCGCATGCTCGGTGCCTCGGGGTGATCCTTGACTCTACCCTCTCCTTCAAGCCACATATCCAAGCCCTTGCCTCCTCTTGCCGATTCCAACTCAAAAACATTTCCCGGATCCGTACATTCCTTGACCATGAAACCACAAAAACACTAGTACATGCCCTTATCATCTCCCGCCTTGACTACTGCAACCTCCTACTCTCTGGCCTCCCTTCTAGCACTCTGGCACCACTCCAATCCATCCTAAACTCTGCTGTCCGACTAATCCACCTGTCTCCCCGTTATTCCCCAGCCTCTCCTCTCTGCCAGGCCCTTCACTGGTTTCCTATTGCCCAGAAGCTACAGTTCAAAATACTAACAATGACATACAAAGCCGTTCACAATCTGACTCCTCCATACATCTGTGACATGGTCTCCCGCTACCTACCTACACGCAACCTTCGATCATCTCATGATCTCCTACTCTACTCCTCTCTCATCTCTTCCTCCCACAACCGCATCCAAGACTTCTCCCGTGCTTCCCCCATACTCTGGAACGGTCTACCCCAACAAATCAGGCTCTCACCTACCACGGAAACCTTCAAAAGGAACCTGAAGACCCACCTCTTCCGACAAGCCTACAACCTGCAGTGATCCCCAGTGTACTGAAGCGCCACATGACCAGCTCTACCCTCACCTAGTGTATCCTCACCCATCCCCTGTAGACTGTGAGCCCTCGCGGGCAGGGTCCTCTCTCCTCCTGTACTTGTGTGTGCCTTGTTTTACTCATGTTTATTGTACTTGTCTATATTTGCCCCATTCACATGTAAAGCGCCATGGAATAAATGGCGCTATAAAAATGAATAATAATAATAATAATAATAATAATTGTGAAGTCCTAACAAACAGGCAATCCATCCATGGTTGTAGCTGTCGAACAGCCGCATGACATACAGCCATAGCGAATCGAATATAGGGTATCTTCGGTGTGTTCGAATATCATTAGAATATCATTAGAACACGAGTGTGCTCGGATAACATCTTATCCGCGCACGCTCGCTTATCACTAATATTTTTACAGCACTTCGGAAGAAGTGGTGAGTCTAAGACCACAGAGCTCACACAAAATGGTAAAAGTCATTGACTGAAGAGAATCTGTGACATCTCTGCATTTAGTGGTTACTACTCACCTGGGTAGCCATATGTAGGAATCTCCTCTTTACACCACTCAACACCTCTCACATAGGTCTCTATAGTATTATCATGGGTCAGATCTTCACCCTGGAACAAATATTGTGAAAGTCACAGACAGATGGAGAAGTCACATCTATGATCAGCTTCAATCCTGCCATCTCCACCATTCTCATTACACAAGTATAAAACGTTTAATACTGGTGGATAAAACAAGACTGAACACAAGACCTTCCCAGCCATCTACACATCAAAGAGAGATCTCATGACACCTTCTCTCCATCTACCTGATGATCCAAAGGAACATCAAGATTTTCTTGTTTACAGTCCTGTGGAAGAAGGCGGGGACATCTCTCTGGTGTTGTCCTCTTACTGGATAGAACTGGAGGAAACACATACAGGGACTGAATTAATTTTTTTACATACAGATAATTATAGACCGTGCGTATTTAGCCCTGTCTATTACCTGGTGATATGAAGGGCTGGGGAGCCTCCATCATGATGTCTTTGTACAGATCTTTATGTCCTTCTAAATATTCCCACTCCTCCATGGAGAAATAGACGGACACATCTTGACACCGTATAGGAACCTGACACATACAATGATATCGTCATCCCCCTGATCCCTTCATAGCGTTAGCGTTACTATATAATGTCCCAGTATTCCCAGCAGTGTCACCTCTCCAGTCAGCAGCTCAATCATCTTGTAGGTGAGTTCTAGGATCTTCTGGTCATTGATGTCCTCATGTAGCAGGTGGCGAGGTTGACGCCCTGTGATTGGGCTCAGGGGTCTTCCCCATCCCTCAGACACAGGGTCCTGACAGCGCTCACTAGAGGTCTTCTTCACTACTATGTAATCCTGGTTATGAAGAGACACATTAATAAATCTACCTTCAGACATTTCCAGAGTCCTCACCTCTCCAGTTCTGTCCATCTGTTATCCCCATGGATAAAGAATGTTGTAATGTGACTGTGAAGAAACCAGATTGTATCTTAATTTCCCAGACAACCATGTTTTTTGCAAACCAAAAGAACTGGCTTTTTATCTGTATACTAGCTGAAGAGCCAGGCGTTGCCTGGGCATAGTAAATATCTGTGGTTAGTTATAGCAACTCACGTCTCTTATTTTCTCATCAAGCCTCTCATTTTCTCCCTTACACCTCTCATTTTCCCCCTCACTCCTCTCATACCCCCCTAACACTTGTCATTTCGACCTCACATCTGTCATTTTCCGATCACTCCACTATTTTCCCTCACTCCTCTCATTTTGCACTCACCTTTGCATTTTCACCTCACACCCCTCATTTTCATCTCAGTATATACATGTTTGTCATCTCCCTTATGTATAGTATACACCTGTATGTCTTCTCTTGTATATTGTATATACCTGTATGTCATCTCCCCTGTAAATAGTATATACCTGCTGTATGTCATCTCCTCCTGTATATTGTGTATACCCATGTGTCATCTCCTATATTATATACCTGCATGTCATCTCTTCTGTATATACTATATACCTGTATGTCATCTCCTCCTATATATAGTATATACATGTATGTCATCTCCTGTATATAGTATATACCTGTATGTCATCTCCCCTGTATATAGTATATACCTGCTGTATGTCATCTCCTCTATATACCTATGTCATCTCCTCTTTTATATAGTATATACCTGTATGTCATCTCCTCCTGTATATAGTATATACGTGTGTCATCTCCTCCTGTATATAGTATGTACCTCTAAGTCATCTCCTCCTGTATATAGTATATACCTGTATGTCATCTCCTCCTGTATATAGTATATACCTGTGTATCATCTCCACTGTATATAGTATATACCTGTGTGTCATCGCCCCTGTATATAGTATGTACCTGTATGTCATCTCCCCTGTATATAGTATATAACAGGTTGTCTTCTCCTCCTGTATATAGTATATACCTGTGTGTCATGTCCTCCTGTACATAGTATATACCTATATGTCATCTCCTCTTGTATATAGTATATACCTGTGTCATCTCCCCTGTATATAGTATATATATGTGTGTGTCATCTCCTCCTGTATATAGAATATATATGTATGTCATCTCCTCCTGTATATAGTATATACATGTGTCATCTCCTCCTGTATATAGTATATACGTGTGTCATCTGCTCCCATATATAGTATATACGTGTGGCATCTGCTTCCGTATATACATGTGTCATCTGCTCCTGTATATAGTATATACCTGTGTGTCATCTCCTCCTGTATATAGTATATACCTGTGTGTAATCTCCTCCTGTATATAGTATATATCTGTGTGTCATCTCCTCCTGTATTAGACCGCATTTACACATTATTTTGTCAGTATTTTTACCTCAGTATTTGTAAGCTAAATTGGTAGCCTGATAAATCCCCAAGCCAACAGGAAGCCCTCCCCCCTGGCAGTATATATTAGCTCACACATACACATAGTAGACAGGTCATGTGACTGACAGCTGCCGTTTTTCCTATATAGTACATTTGTTGCTCTTGTAGTTTGCTTATTAATCAGATTTTTAGTTTTGAAGATAATACCAGACTTGTGTGTGTTTTAGGGCGAGTTTTATGTGTCAAGTTGTGTGTGTTGAGTTGCGTGTGGCGACATGCATGTACCGACTTTTGTGAGATGAGTTTTGTGTGGCGACATGCGTGTAGCAACTTTTTGTGTGTCGAGTTGCATGTGACAGGTTAGTGTAGCAAGTGGTGTGCAACAAGTTTTGCGCATGGCGAGTTTTGCCCGTGGCGAGTTTTATGTGTGGTGCGTTTTGAGTAGGTGCAAGTTTTGTGTGAGGCAACTTTTGCATGTGTTGCAACTTTTGTGCATGTGGCAAATTTTCCGCGTGTGCAAGTTTTGCATGTGGCGAGTTTTCCATGAGGTGAGTTTTGCACGTGTGGCGAGTTTTGTGTGAGCCTAGTTTTGCATGTGGCGAGTTTTGCGCGTGGCGAGTTTTGAGCGGCGACTTGTGTTTCGACTTTTATGTGGCGAGGTTTGTGTATGTGTGGTGAAATGTGTCCTGAGGGTGGTATATGTGTTCAAGCACGTGGTAGTTTGTGGCGCCTTTTGTGTGTGTGTTCATATCCCCGTATGTGGTGAGTATCCCATGTCGAGGCCCCACCTTAGCAACTGTATGGTATATACTCTTTGGCGCCATCGCTTTCACTCTTTAAGTCCCCCTTGTTCACATCTGGCAGCTGTCAATTTGCCTCCAACACTTTTCCTTTCACTTTTTCCCCCATTATGTAGATAGGGGCAAAATTGTTTGGTGAATTGGAAAGCGCGGGGTTAAAATTTCACCTCACAACATAGCCTACGACGCTCTCAGGGTCCAGACTTGTGACTGTGCAAAATTTTATTGCTGTAACTGCGACGCCTCCAACACTTTTCCTTTCACTTTTTCCCCATTATGTAGATAGGGGCAAAATTGTTTAGTGAATTGGAACGCACAGTGTTAAAATTTCGCCTCACAACATAGCCTATGACGCTCTCAAGGTCCAGACGTGTAACTGTGCAAAATTTTGTGGCTGTAGCTGCGACGGTGCAGATGCCAATCCCGGACATACATACATACACACATACACACACACATTCAGCTTTATATATTAGATTGGCTTGTGAATTTAAGTGTTTATGTCTGGTGGGTCAAGAAGACAGACTTGCCAAATGATATACTATCTAACATACTGTGTAAAGGTACCGTCACATTTAGCGACGCTCCAGCGATATAGACAACGATCCAACCTAAACTAGATCGCTGGAGCGTCGCTGTTTAGGTCGCTGTAGAGATGTCAAACACAGCAACTCCAGAACGATGCAGGAGCGATCCAGTGAAGTACTTATCGTTCTCGCTGGTTGTTAGCTCTGTGAAAAAACATTGCTGGTGTGACGCCCAAGAGACCGGGGTACCCAGCACCGGACCAATGGGGTCTGTCTCTTGAGGGGGATGTCACAGGTGGCTTGACCCGGTGCTGTGGCCTCAGGCAATGCACAGTGTAAAGGGTATCGTGAGGGAACAGGCACTTACTTGATCAGCAGCAGGTTCTCCCAGCGGTGATGATCCCAATCCTGGATAGATGGCTATTGTCCAAATGAAAGACTGAGGCACTGAAACGTTTAACCAGTTTACTTTAACAAAAAAAGGATTTACAACCAGTCCTGTCACCGGAGTCTGTATGGGAACTCTGAGTTACTTTGACCCTGCCGGGGTCTTCGCCTCTTATTGTGCGCAATATCTGTGTGGCCCTGCTGCTGTATGTGAACTGGCTGCCGGCCCAATCTGTCCCCTCCGGGTCCTGGTTCGACGGGCAACCCGAGTCCTTTTATCGGCTTACCCCTTCCAGGAGTACCGCTGAACTCTGTGTCTGTTGCTGCGTCCGACCCTAGTGAAGCTGATATCACCTCACGTTTTTCCGGTTGCTGTATTATATGTAATGAATACAGCCACGGATCCGGTATCCGTCTTTGCGCCTGTTCTGGGTAGTGATTAATGCTACCCGGTTCTCACAATGTCCTTTTTCTCTATCCCTCTTCTCCTCAGGCCGGTGATTTAGGCCTGGTAACAGTCACAGGGCTGTTAGAGATTCAACTGTATGACCTCTCACTTTCAGCTCCTTAGCCCAACTGCCATTTCTTCTCTCAGACCAGAATGGATCAAGGGGAGTCTCTGGAGCTCCCCCTTCTGGCCGGAGGTGGTAGTGCAGTCTTGCTATTTTAGTATTTGTACTTACTGTCAGTAACTATTTTTGTGGCAAATTTCCCTAGGGGTGCCACATTGGCATCGTTGCTTTTGCTGTGAAACATGACGAATCACGCCGACCTGACGACCAAATAAAGTTCTGGACTTTCAGCTATGACCAGCGATGTCACAGCAGGATCCTGATCGCTGCTGCGTGTCAAACACAACGAGATCGCTATCCAGGATGCTGCCGGGGGTAGCCGAGACCCCAGAGAACATGATTCGGGGGGGTTTTAACCGACCCCACATTTGCGATCGCCGGTAATTAACCGTTTACCGGCGATCGCAAAAAAAAAAAACGTAATTTCTTTTTAATTTCTCTGTCCTCCGATGTGATCGCACATCGGAGGACAGAGAAAAGGGGTCCCAGGTAGCCCCCCAATACTCACCTCTCTCCCCCGATGCTCCTCGTGTCTCCCGATGGGCGCCGCCATCTTCAAAATGGCGGGCGCATGCGCAGTGCGCCCGCCGGCCGGCACCGGGAGAATCTTTGGGGTCTCGGCTGCCGGGGGTAGCCGAGACCCCAAAGAACATGATCGGGGTCGGTTTTACCGACCCCTGTTTTGCGATCGCCGGTAATTAACTGTTTACCGGCGACCGCAAAAAAAAAAAAGTAAAGTGTAATTCTCTGTCCTCTGATGTGATCGCACATCAGAGGACAGAGAAATAGGGGGATTCGGGGACCCTAGCATACTCACCTGTGTCCCTGGGTCCTCCTGCTGCTCCTCCTGGCTGCCGGGGAAAAGAAAATGGCGGGCGCATGCGCAGTGCGCCCGCCATCTGTCTCCATCTGCTGGCCGGCAGGAGAACAGCAGTTGGGGCTAAAATTAGGGTTAGGGTTAGGGGTAGGGTTAGGGCTAGGGTTAGGGGAAGGGGTAGGGAAAGGGGTAGTGTTAGGGCTAGGGTTAGGGCTAGGGGTAGGGTTAGGGGTAGGGCTAGGGTTAGGGCTAGGGTTAGGGCTAGGGTTAGGGCTAGGGTTAGGGCTAAATTTAGGGTTAGGCTTCTTTAACACTTACGTCGGTACGGGGCCGTCGCAATGCATCGGCCCGACATACCGACGCACGTTGTGAAAATTGTGCACAACGTGGGCAGCGGATGTAGTTTTTCAACGCAGCCGCTGCACAATCTATGTCCTGGGGAGGAGGGGGCGGAGTTACGGCAACGCATGCGCGGTCAGAAATGGCGGATGCAACGTACAAAAAAACGTTTCATTGAACGTTAATTGTGCCGACGGTCCGCCAAAACACAACTGATCCAGTGCACGACGGACGCGACGTGTGGCCATCCGTCACGATCCGTCGGCAATACAAGTCTATGGGCAAAAAACGCATCCTGCGGGCACATTTGCAGGATCCGTTTCTTGTCCAAAACTACGGATTGCGACGGATGCCAAACGACGCAAGTGTGAAAGTAGCCTTAGGGCTAGGGTTAGGGTTGGGGCTAAAGTTAGGGCTAGGGTTGGGGCTAAAGTTAGGGTTAGAGTTGGGATTAGGGTTAGGGTTTGGATTAGGGTTGGTATTAGGGTTACGCTTGGTATTAGGGTTAGGTTTGGGATTAGGGTTAAGGTTAGGGTTGTGATTAGGGGTGTATTGGGATTAGGGTTAGGTTTGAGGTTAGGGTTGAGATTAGGATTAGGGGTGTGTTGGATTTAGGGTTTTGATTAGGGTTATGGTTAGGGTTGTTTTGGGGTAAGGGTTGTGATTATCGTTAGGGTTAGTGATTAGGATTATGGATCAGGTTGTGATTAGGGTTAGGGGTGTGTTGGATTTAGGGTTTTGATTAGGGTTATGGTTAGGGTTGACATTAGGGTTGTTTTGGGGTAAGGGTTGTGATTATCGTTAGGGTTAGTGATTAGGATTATGGATCAGGTTGGGATTAGGGTTAGGGGTGTGTTGGAGTTGGGTTGGAGCTAGAATTGGGGGGGGTTTCCACTGTTTAGGTACATCAGGGGGTCTCCAAACACAACAGCCAATTTTGCGCTTAAAAAGTCAAATGGTGCTCCCTCCCTTCTGAGCTCTGCCGTGCGCCCAAACAGTGGGTTACCCCCACATATGGGGCATCAGCGTACTCTGGATAAATTGGACAACAACTTCTGGGGTCCAATTTCTCTTGTTACCCTTGTGAAAATAAAAACTTGGGGGCTACAAAATCTTTTTTGTGGAAAAATATATATTTTTTTTATGACTCTGCATTATAAACTTCTGTGAAGCACTTGGGCATTCAAAGTTCTCACCACACATCTATATAAGTTCCTTGGGGGGTCTAGTTTCCAAAACGGGGTCACTTGTGGGGGGTTACTACTGTTTAGGTACATCAGGGGCTCTGCAAACGCAACATAACGCCCACAGACCATTCTATCAAAGTCTGCATTCCAAAACGGCGCTCCTTCCTTCCGAGCTCTGCCGTGCGCCTAAACAGTGGTTTACCCCCACATATGGGGTACCAGCATACTCAGGACAAATTGGACAACAACTTTTGGGGTCCAATTTTTCTTGTTACCCTTGTGAAAACAAAAACTTGGGGGCTAAAAAATCTTTTTTGTGGAAAAAAAAATATTTTTTATTTTCACGACTCTGCATTATAAACTTCTGTGAAGCACTTGTGCATTCAAAGTTCTCACCACACATCTAGATAAGTTCCATGGGGGGGTCTAGTTTCCAAAATGGGGTCACTTGTGGGGGATTTCTACTGTTTAGGCACATCAGGGGCTCTCCAAACGCGACATGGCGTCCGATCTTAATTCCAGCCAATTCTACATTGAAAAAGTAAAACGGCACTCCTTCTCTTCCAAGCTCTGCGGTGCGCCCAAACAGTGGTTTACCCCCACATATTGTGTATCGATGTACTCACGAGAAATTGCACAACAACTTTTGTGGTCTAATTTCTCCTGTTACCCTTGTGAAAATTAAAATTTGTGGGCAAAAAGATCATTTTTGTAGAAAAAATGTGATTTTTTTTTTCAGGGCTCTACGTTATAAACTTCTGTGAAGCACATGGGGGTTCAAAGTGCTCACCACACATCTAGATAAGTTCCTTAAGGGGTCTAGTTTCCAAAATGGTGTCACTTGTGGTAGGTTTCCACTGTTTAGGCACATCAGGGGCTCTCCAAACACGACATGGCGTCCAATCTCAATTCCAGCCAATTCTACATTGAAAAAGTAAAACGGCGCTCCTTCACTTCCAAGCTCTGCGGTGCACCCAAACAGTGGTTTACCCTCACATATGGGGTATCGACGTATTCAGGAGAAATCGCACAACAACTTTTGTGGTCTAATTTCTCCTGTTACCCTTGTGAAAATAAGAATTTGTGGGCGAAAAGATCATTTTTGTGTAAACAAAAGCGATTTTTTATTTTCACGGCTCTACGTTATAAACTTCTGTGAAGCACTTGGGGGTTCAAAGTGCTCACCACACATCTAGATAAGTTCCTTAAGGGGTCTAGTTTCCAAAATGGTGTCACTTGTGGGGAGTTTCCACTGTTTAGGCACATCAGGGGCTCTCTAAACGTGACATGGCGTCCCATCTCAATTCCAGCCAATTCTGCATTGAAAAAGTCAAACGGCGCTCCTTCACTTCTAAGTTCTGCGGTGCGTCCAAAAAGTGGTTTACCCCCACATATGGGGTATTGGCATATTCAGGAGAAATTGCATAACAAAATTTATGGTTACATTTCTGTTTTTACACATGTGAAAATAAAAAAAATGGTTCTGAATTAAGATGTTTGCAAAACAAAAGTTAAATGTTTATTTTTTCCTTCCACATTGTTTCAGTTCCTGTGAAGCACGTAAAAGGTTAATAAACTTATTGAATGTGGCTTTGAGAACCTTGAGGGGTGTAGTTTTTAGAATGGTGTCACACTTCGTTATTTTCTATCATATAGACCCCTCAAAATGACTTCAAATGTGATGTGGTCCGTAAAAAAAAAAATGGTGTTGTAAAAATGAGAAATTGCTTGTCAACTTTTAACCCTTATAACTCCCTAACAAAAAAAAATTTTGTTTCCAAAATTGTGCTGATGTAAAGTAGACATGTGGGAAATGTTATTTATTAACTATTTTTCGTGACATATCTCTCTGATTTAAGGGCATAAAAATACAAAGTTTGAAAATTGCAAAATTTTAAAAATTTTCGCCATATTTCTGTTTTTTTTCATAAATAATCGCAAGTAATATCGAAGAAATGTTACCACTAACATGAAGTACAATATGTCACGAAAAAACAATCTCAGAATCAGCGGGATCCGTTGAAGCGTTCCAGAGTTATAACCTCATAAAGTGACAGTGGTCAGAATTGCAAAAACAGGATTTTTGGTTGCTTACCGTAAAATCTGTTTCTCGGAGCCTTCATTGGGGGACACAGAAACCATGGGTGTATGCTGCTGCCATTAGGAGGCTGACACTATGCAAATAAAAAAGTTAGCTCCTCCTCTGCAGTGTACACCCTACCGACAGGAAGTAGGATATTCAGTTAGTGAGAAAGCAGTAGGAGAAGCAACGTGTAAAAGAGAAAGAATAATAATAACATAATAAACTTTATCCACATAGCGCCAACAAATTCCACGGCGCTCCATAGATTAACAGTTTCAAGCACTCAAAGAGTATTCAAAGAACTCAAACGTATACAGTAAACAGAGCTGTTCAACTTGGGAGGGAGCTGTGTCCCCCAATGAAGGCTCCGAGAAACAGATTTTACGGTAAGCAACCAAAAATCCTGTTTTCTCTATCGCCTTTCATTGGGGGACACAGAAACCATGGGACGTCCCAAAGCAGTCCCTGGGGTGGGAAAAACAGACTTCCATCAAGTACGAGGACTCACCACTGCCGCCTGCAGGATCCTTCTTCCCAGGCTGGAGTCCGCCGTAGTCCGGCGAAACGTGTGGATGGAAGACCAGGTTGCCGCTTTGCAAAGCCGTCGGCGAAAGCCCCTGTGACGTACCACACTGGAAGCGCCGACTGCCCGGGTAGAGTGAGCCTTTATCTCAGGAGGGGCACTCTGTTCTTGACCCGGTAAGCTTCCAAAATTGCCGTTCTGATCGAGCGAACAATAGTCGCCTTGGAAGCCAGCAGGTCTCTACGCACGCCATCAAGGATGACGAAAAGAGAATCCATCTTTCGGAAAGCGGCCGTGCTAGCCAGGGAGATCCTCACTGCCCTGACGGGGTCCAGCCTGTACAACGATCGCTCCAGAGGATGAGTCGGAGCTGGACAAAAGGAAGGCAGAACGATGTCCTCGCTGAGGTGGAAAGATGAAAACCACCTCGTGAAAAGAAGGAAGGCGGAGGCCTGGGACCACCTTGTCCTGGTGGAAAAACCATAAAGGAAAACCAAATGGAAAAACCATAAAGGAGATCGGCAAGAAATGGCCGCCAACTCAAACACGCGGCGGATCGAAGAGATGGACTTGAGAAAAGCCACCTTCCGAGATAGAACTGACAGGGAAAACTCCCTGAGAGGCTCAAAAGGGGGGAACCCCTGAGAATAACCAGCACAACCTTTAAATCCCATGAATCCACAGAGGCCCTGTACAGAGGGACAGCGTGGGCTACTCCTTGAAGGAAGGTCTTAACCTGTGGCTGAGAAGATAACGTCTTCTTAAAGGGAAGAAGAGCGCAGGAACCTGGCCCTTTATGGAACTGAGAGCGAAGCCCAAATCCAGTCCTGCCTGAAGGAAAACCAAATGGAAGGCAGGGAAAGGACATAGGTGAAAAGCGGTTGGACTCGCATCAACGAAAGTAAGCCTTTCAGGTACGATAGTAGATCCTGAAAGAAGACGAAGGCTTCCTAGCCTGGATTATAGCGTGACCCATCCGGGCCGAAAGACCGGACGCTCTTAGAACTGTGGAGTCCACAGCCACGTTGTTAAACTGAGCGACCGATAATTCGGGTGGCAGATCGGACCCTGAGACAGCAGATCGGGTCTGTTTGGAAGGCACCAGGGGTGACCGGGAGAAGATTGATGATGTCCGCAAACCAAGACCTCCTGGGCCAATCCGGGACGATCAGAATGACCGACACCCATCCCGCCTTGATCTTTTCGACAGCTTGGAAAGCAAGGGAAAGGGGTGGGGACCGATAGGGGAGCGCGAACTGCAACCAAGGAATGGCCAGAGTGTTAACACCACTGTGAGAGGATCGCGGGACCTTGGACCGACCCAAGGGACCTTCCTATTCAATTGGGACGCCATGAGGTGCACATCTGGAGTCCCCCAATCGAAGAGCAATCCGATATGAAACCTCCTGAAGTACCAGTCCCCTGCCACAAGGCCCTCGCGGCCGAGGAAGTCGGCGGCCTAAATGTCCACGCTGGGGACATGCACTGCGGAGCTCACCAGGACCGTTACCTTTATCCAAAGGAGGATCCTGGAAACTCGGCCGAGGCCAGAGATCGCCGAGTCCACCCCTGGTGGTAGATATATGCCACTGCTGTGTCATTGTCTGTCTAGGCTGCTGAGAATCCTTACCCAGTGAAGGAAAGACAGAAAGATGATCCGGAACTCGAGGACATTGATCGGCAAGGAGGACTCCTGCACCGACCAACAACCCTGAAAAGAACAGGTGACAAAGCCCCGCGCCTCCACCGAGCGGGCTGACGTCCGTCGTCACCACCTGCCAGGGAACTGAAAGGAAAGATATGCTGTGAAGGATCTACTCTGGGATAAGAGAAGTGACCTCGGCCACCAGTCGAGGAACCGTTTGACCTGGGGGGAAAGCCGGATCGGACGATGCAGGGAGAAGACATACCTGTCCCCCTGTGATAGAATAGCCTGCTGAAGAAGTCTTGAATGAAACGGGCGAAGGGAAAATTGCTCCCGATGTTGCAACCAACCTCCTTAGGACCTTTAAGGCCCATCGGAAAGGAGGGGAGCCGAAAACCCTGGAGCAAGCAAACTTCCTGACAAAGGAGGGATTATCCTGTGTTCGGGAAGGAAGACTCTGGTCCGACAAGTGTCGAAGAACATGCCCGGAGATACGAGGCGCTGAACAAGACGGAACTTCTTCCTGTTGACGAGCCACCCGCAACGGCTAGAGTGTCGGGAAGATGGATAGACTTTCGGGAGCCTGAAACCGAAATTCCTGAGCCTCCATGGAAGCGATTACTGAACGAGGGAATATCATCCTGAAGTGTCTCCGACGAAACCTCCTGTTCAGCAAATTGAGATCCGGACTGGGACGAACCTTGTCGTCCTCTGATTCGAAGAGAAGCCTGTGAACCGTTGAACCGTTCCTGTTCTGGAACGGGAACGATTACCCCGGATCTAAGGAGGGAAACAATGGCTGTAAAAAAACCCGGGACTAGAGCGGGGTCTCTTGGAGGTTGGGATTCGAAGAAAACGATCCCAGGGCCGTGAAATGAAGATTTTGTATCTAGAGGATACAAGTGCCCTGGCCCATGCGTCCTCTACTGAGGAGACCCAGACGTCCCTGAGGAACAGGAGAAACGGGCTAGAGTCTAGTCGTGGGTCATGCCTAGGTGGAACTTCCAGTCCTGGACCTGGAGAATCCACCTTAGGAGTAGCGGGGACGCCAGGAAGGAGTGAGTCGAAGAATACCTTCTTTTCTTAATGTGCCTGTGGCCTCTGTTGCGAAAAGGAATCTGATGCCGCGAAACGACGCAAAAAAGGCCGAAAAGGACCGAAGTTGCCGCCTAAGAGAACTGGTGCCGCCAGTGGCGTCCTTAATAACTTGGTCCAGCTTGGAACCGAAAGGACGTGATCCTTGAAAAAGCCAGGCTCGTAAGGGACTTCTTTGATGACTCTTGAGCCAAACAGAACGACGGCTGGCAACAACATTACCGGGTGTCTGAGCGGCAGAAGACGCGACGTCCAGAGAACACATTATTCCCCGGCATGAGTAATCTGGGTGGTAACTTCCGCCAGCCAGTCTGGTGGAGCTCCGGCTAGAATGCCCCAATGGAGTTGTTTTAGCCCCTTCGGATACCGACTTCGAAACCCAAGTGCAAGCGGGCATAGGGATGATGCGGCAGGTTCGAGAGCCAAATTCACAAAGGATTCCATGATCCTATCGATGGAACCTGTCAGAGTCGCCCCACCGGACAGCGTGAGGACTGTGTTGGTGGCAAGTCTAGCGGCCGGCGGATCCACAGGGGGAGAGGTCGTTCTCCATCACCTCTCATTCCAGTTGGCGATGAGATCCGGAGGAAAGAGATATGAGACTCCAAGACGCTTTCCTCTTTGAGAACGTCTGGTCGAATTCGCTCTTTCTCTGGCCAGAAGCTCCGCGATTCAGGATGAGGAGCGAATCCCTTGGGAGGTAGTTTAGACCGTCTAAACGAAACCGCCTGATCTGCGGGTTTCGTAGAGGAATCTTTGTAGCCACAAGTCAGATTGGACGCTCCAATGAGGCTTTGAACCATATCCCTCATGATAAGATATGGTTCGACTCCGGCCCCAAATTATCCTCCGAAGGCACATCAGAGAAAGCCTCGCCTGACTCCGGGGGGGGGAGGATAAGGGGAAACTCGACCACAGAGAAAGACCGAGGGGCGAGATGGACCGAGAAGATAACTCAGACTGGCGTTCCCGACTGAATCTTTCGCGGCCTGTATTGGAAAACTCGGACAGAGCTTCCTGCGACCCGCTGGCTACTACGGAAGGCTGCAGGGGCAACCGATCGAGCACGGACACAAGGGTCTGGGACACCCGTGTGAGATCCGCTACTGATAGAGACAGAGGGGAGGCCCAACCTGGGGTGGGGACTTCGCTCTGAGGCGGAGCAGCGGGAACAAAATGTGGGTTGCTGCAGGCCTGCCTGAAGGGAGCTTGTGGTTACAAGGCGAACCCTGAAAGTGTTTCACTAAGACACAGGAAAAGGTAGGAGGCCGGGAGCGACCTCCCTTAAAATTAGACTGAACGGGCCCATAAGGGAAATGTCAGAAGATTAGGGGTTTGAGTCAAACTGCGGTGCAGAGGTACTCACGGCAGGCGCTGCGGTGTCCAGATGGAAGGCTGCACGGCTTGGAAGATGCTCCTCAGGAACAATAGCCCCTAGGAGAGCAGGTAGACACATCTGGGGCACTCTTGTCCGGAACTTACTGCAGGCCTGAAGAACAGCAGTGGAACAGAAAGATGGAGCTGCTGCCCTGCAGCCTCTGGTGTGATCCGCGCAGATGATGTGCTGTGCCCCCAGGAGAAAATGCGAGCACGTTGGAATCTCCTGCCCTGGCTCAGCAGCGACGTGGGGGAAGGGGCGGAGACAGCCCACATGGCGCCGGTAGGCGGAGATTGCAGGGCACAGTTTGTCGGGCGGGAGAAAGCCCGCCCGAAGAAAGCGGAAGTGAAGGAGCGCGGTACCGGAAGTAGGCCCCGGCGGGAGCCGGGACCTAAATTAGAGGCCGGTGCCGCTGGAAAAGAGACCGCAGGGACGGGACGCGGCGCCGAAGTAGGCCCCAGCTGAAGCCGGGACCTAAAGGAGAGGCCGGCGCCGCTGGAAAAGAAACCGCGGCCCCGGAACAGTGCACCGCAGAGCAGCGCGGCAGCCTGCCAGAGCCGCAGGGAGGACGGGACGCGGCGCCGAAGTAGGCCCCGGCAGAAGCCGGGACCTAAATTAGAGGCCGGCGCCACCGGAAAGGGGATCGCGGCGCCGAAGCCCGCAGGGCGGCCGCAGGGGGGAGCGGTGCCGGCGTCGCCAGAAAAGTGACATTGCGGCCGCTGCGCAGTGTGGCCGCAGGGAGGGCACTGCGGCCCCGATGAAGGGGATAGCCCGTAGTGCAGAGCCACTGCTCGTCTTGGTGCCCCTAGGATCCCTTTTAAAATAAAATCAGCGCCGCCATAGAAGATAGTGCAGCGTATTTAGGGCCAACTACTCCCCCACACCGTGAGAGAGTAAGGGGAAGATCTGGAAATTTAGGGGAAATACTCACCTAAACATCCCACGCAGTTACTAACCTGAAGGTATCAGACGTCCACGGAGCTGTGATGGACGTCCTCGTCTCCTCCAACCGACAGGCTCTGGTGGGCGAGTGGGTGGGGGACGGAGCCAGGACCGGACTTCTGAGCACGCTGGTGTGCTAGGATCTTGGTCCTGGAGAGGGATCTATGAGGATACGGGGTGGCAGTACACGCCGTACTCATAGTCCGCATAGTGGGACTACAGGTGTGACTGTTCACCCTGTATCCCTCTGGAAAAATCTGAAAAGAAACGACGCACATTGAGGTAGATAAGGGTCTAATGAAAGACCCGTGTCCACCTCCTACTGACACTAAGCTAAACTGAATATCCTACTTCCTGTCGGTAGGGTGTACACTGCAGAGGAGGAGCTAACTTTTTTATTTGCATAGTGTCAGCCTCCTAGTGGCAGCAGCATACACCCATGGTTTCTGTGTCCCCCAATGAAAGGCGATAAAGAAAATCGGCTCGGTCATTAAGTACCAAATTGGCTCTGTCACTAAGGGGTTAAGTCTGTAATAGTGACTGTACATAGGGTGTGTTAAGCTTTGTTTATTAATGTGTGCTTATATGCTAATAGTGCTACTTAATCCCATCACCATTGTTTACCTTATCTTGATGTTGGACTGAAGGACCCTGGGTAATTCTAATAATAGCTTACATGCCTTGGGTATAAAAAGACTCGGAGATCACATCCTGGGAGACTGAAGTAACATAGAGCTACCAGCCAGACATTCTGCAAACCACCCCAACAGACAAGAGAAAGGACTGCAGCCAATTCATCATGGCACCATCACAAGGTACACTGATCTATGATTCTATAGGAAACAACCTAGGGGTTTCCGGCTCCGGTTGGAAGGACACAGATCTGATCCAGTGACCATCTCTGAACCATGGATATGTTTGGAGAAAGCCAGGTTTGGGACCCGCTGGTCGCATGGTTCCATGGAGATGGTCAGATAAGCCAGGTGGTGACTCTCGTGTCAACTGGCTTTGGACCTTGTATGGACTCTATGGACAGTTCTTGGTCATCTCCCTATGCTTGTCGTTACCCCTTCTCTGTGCGTGCATCCACAGATGGAGTAGCGACCCTGGGAGCTCTGACATCATGTCATACTGGAAATACGTGGAGACGCAATGATCTTTTAGATGCACCCATGTAATCAAGCAATTCCAGCCATGTTGGGATTGTTCTGTTTGCTATTGTGTGCTGTGGTTCAATAAAGTATTGCCACACTGTTTTACCTTAACCCTGTGTTGTCTGTGTAGTGTATTGCCCACTGGGAGATAGAGTGGGCGTTCAGTGGTATGAGCCGTGGTCCATGCAGTCTTGCTAAAGACAGCCGGGCCAGCGGACGAGAGCACCCACTGACCCCGTTTCTCCACAGTGACATCATCAGAATCTCTCACCTCTCCAGTAAGCCGGAAGAGGATCTCTAGGGTGAGGTGTAACATCTGCTCCGCTATCTTGTCCCTTTCCATCCTTGATGGGTCAATCAGGAAAATTCTGTTATATAGAAGATCTCCACTGAGAGGATCCGATATCGTAGAGACTTGAATGGGAAGAAGAAGAGAAAATAAATAAAGTCAAACAAAAAACAATTTCTGAAGAGAATAAAGGGAAACATATTAGAAGATATAAAGCAGCTTCTCCATAATTAAGGACAGATCATGTCATACCCTCAGATGAACGATGCAGCTAATCACTGGCCACCGAGGTGTTACCAACATATATGAGAAGTTAACAACCATGAGGGCCACTTCACCTACAATAACCAGCAAGTGATAACTGTACTAGAAGAAAGTTAATCGGGGATCCAGATTTTCTGTGAGGCACTTTATAATACACACCCAAATATGTCTGCGCTGTGTGGACAGATATTAGACAATTTGTATTTTTGATAATTCATTTTATTACTGAACATCTGCTGTTGGTCAATCCAAAAGGTTAATAAACCTGAATTTTTAAGAAAGTTAAATGTGTTTTTGTCTTTCTTATGAGAATATTGATATGTTCAAAATTATCGGGTAACTAAATGATAAACAATTTGAAATGGGGAAAATAAAGTTTAACCCCTTACTGACATCGGACGTACTAATATGCTGATGTCAGTATCCCCCGCTTTGATGTGGACTCCGGCGGCGATCCTACCTCAAAGCCGGGACAAGTCAGCTGTTTTGAACAGCTGGCATGTGCCCGCAATAGTCGCGATCTGCCCTCGGCTATTTCTAGTTAAATGCCACTGTCAAACTCTGACAGTGGCATTCAACAAGAACATCCGGCCGGAAATACGCTCACTGGTGACCAACGTCACGTGATTGCAGGTCATTGGTGTGTTGGCATGACAACCAGAGGTCTCCTTGAGACCTCTATGGTTGTTGGTGCCGGATTGCTATGAGTGCCACCCGGTGGTCGGCACTCATAGTAAGCCTGAAATTCTGCTACAAAGATGCGATTTGAGCATCTCATCTATGTAGCAGAGCCATCAGGCTATGGCAGCTCCTAGCCTTCCCATGGAGACTATTGAAGCATGCCAAAAGTTAAAGAAAAATAGTTTTAAAAATATAAAAATATATAAAAGTTCAAATCACCCGCCTTTTCGCCCCATTCAAAATAAAACAATTTACAACAAAAAAAAAAATCAAACCTACAAATATTTGGTATCGCCGTGTTCAGAATCGCCCGATCTATCAATAAAAAAAAAAGGATTAACTCTTGATAAAACACAGTGGACCTTCACCAGCAGATGACATGGCTCCCGAAACCATCACTGATTGTGGAAACTTCACACTAGACCTCAAGCAGCTTGGATTGTGGCCTCTCCACTCTTCCTCCAGACTCTGGGACCTTGATTTCCAAGGTCTAGTGTGAAGTATCCACAATCAATGATGGTTTGGGAGCCATGTCATCAGCTGGTGTAGGTCCACTGTGTTTTATCAAGACCAAAGTCAGCGCAGCCGTCTACCAGGAAATTTTAGAGCACTTCATGCTTCCCTCTGCCGACAAGCTTTTTGGAGACGGAAATGTCATTCTCCAGCAGGCACCTGTCCACACTGCCAAAAGTATCAATACCTGGTTTACAAACAACAGTATCACAGTGCTTGATTGGCCAGCAAGCTCGCCTGACCTCAACCCCACAGAGAATCTATGGGGTATTGTCAAGGGGAAGATGAGAGACTCCAGACCCAACAATGCAGACGAGCTGAAGGCTGCTATCAAAGCAACCTGGGCTTCCATAACACCTCAGCAGTGCCACAGGCTGATCATCTCCATGCCACGCCGCATTGATGCAAAAGGAGCCCCGACCAAGTATTGATTGCACTTACTGAAAATACTTTTCAGTAGGCCAACATTTCGGATTTTAAAATCATTTTTCAAGCTGGTTTTATAAAGTATTCGAATTTACTGAGATAATGACTTTTGGGTTTTCAATGGCTATAAGCCATAATCATCAATACTAACAGAAATAAACACTTGAAATACATCACTCTATTTGTAATGACTATGTAAAAACAAAAAACTACACATATTTGGTATCGCCGCGTCTGGAACAAGCCAACACATGAAACGGTTACACTTGCTCACTCCTTTGGTGCACACTGTAAAAATAAAAAAAAAATAAAAAACAGAGCAAAAACCTTTGCTTTTTCATCATGTAGCCAAATAAAAAGTAGAATAAAACGTGATCAAAAAGTTATATAAAAATAAAAATGGTAGCGATGAAAACGTCATCTTGTCCCACAAAAAAACAAGCTGCCATACAGCTCCAACAGCGGAAAAATAAAAATGTTATAGCTTTCAGAATAAAAAAATGCAAAAACAATTATTTTTTCTATAAAATAGTTTTTCTTGTTAAAAAGCGGCAAAACGTTAAAAGAAAATATAAATGTGGTATCACTGGAATCATACTAACCCGAAGAATAAAGCTGCCTTATTAATTTTACTACACACGGAAGGTCAATAAAAAAAAAAAAAAAAAAACAATTCCTGGCGTTTGATCATTCTGTCGCCCAAAAATCAGAATAGAAAGCGAACAAAAAAAATGTCATGTGCCTGAAAATGGTACCAATAAAAACGTCAGATCGACCTGCAAAAAACAAGCCATCACATGACTCTGTCTGCCGACATATGGAAAAATAATAGCTCTCAAAATATAGTAATGCAAAAACTTGTTTTTGCAATATAAAGCATCTTTTAGTGTGTGACAGCTGCCAAACATAAAAACCCGATATACATCTGGTATCGCTGTAATCGCACTGACCCGAAGAATAAAGTCACCTAATCACTTATATTACACGATGTCCAGGGTAAACAATAAATAAAACCAATTCTTCACATGCTGTTGATTTTTTCATTCTGCCTCCCAAAGATCGCAGTTCTGGAAGCATTTTCCCCAGCCTCATAAGTAAGTGAGATCAGACTAGACTGGATCATATGTTTAAATAGCACTCTTTCTTGGTGTGGGTGCAGTTGGGCATGCATGACAAACTGCCCTGTATTTATTTATAGCATAAGAGTTTTTCTTTAGCACTTATTGCTGGTACTTCTACACAAGTCCTCCATCATTTTGTGACACACATCACTAGTATATATTATATATGATTTTTTCTTAAACGCACTTAAATTTTTACATTTTTATATATATTTTTTGTCTCACAATATTCTTTATTTTCATATTCTCTTTTTTTACATATGGTCTCTCTCTTTTTTGGTACTGATACTTATATATATCCATTTATTCAGTCCACTGGGGTATCCAGAGTATATACATGATTTGATCCGCCATGTGCTAATTGTATATTGCATTTATATAGTGTGTGATATGTGCATATACATATGAATGTAAAAAACAGACATATACACAGCTGTTTTATTATATATTTTTTATGCTGTTACTATATATAATAATATTTTTCTAATATTATTCCCTGCCATCATCATTTTATTACGGGTTTTTAGTCCATATTTTGGTGCACGTTCTTCCCAGACAATGGGGAGGAATACAGTAGGCTGGGAGGGTTGCGGCAGCTTATGGAGGTGGTGAGGTGGCATCGGGCTCAGTGCAGGCTGCAAGCTTGCTTGATGAAATGTGTATTTAAGTTACATCTAAAAGTTCTGAAATTAGCAGATAATTGGACATGTTGGGGCACAGAATTCCAGAGTATGGGGGATGTTCGGGTGAAGTCTATAAGACGATTGGGTGAGAAACGCATAAGTGTGGAGGAGATAAGAATGTTTTGGGAGGACCAGAGATTCCATGTTGGAAGTTACCGAGAGATTAGTTTGGAGATATACAGAGGAGAAAGATTATGGACGACTTTGTAGGTCATTGTTAGCAGACTGAACTGGATATGTTGGGGAATTGGGAGCCAAAGAATGGATCTGCAGAGAAGAGAAGCAGAGTAATAGCGAGGAGAGAGGTAGATTCGTCGGGCAGCAGAGTTAAGGATGGACTGGACAGGTGCAAGAGTGTTAGCAGGGAGGCCACAGAGGAGGAAATTGCAGTAGTTGAGATGGGAGATGATGAGGGCATACACTAACATTTTAGTAGAATAATAGTTGAGGAAAGGACGGATTCTGGAAATATTTGTGAGTTGGAGATGGCAAGAGCTTGGATAAGCAGTTCGAAGGACAGGGCAAAGTCGAGGGTTACTCCGATGCAGGGGACTTGCGGTACTGAGGAAAGAGTGATATTTATTGTGATAGATCAGGTGGGATGCAGGAAAGGTAGAGTTCAGTTTTGTCCACATTTGTCCACATTGAGCTTCAGGAAGAGTGATGAGAATAAGGAAGATATGGCTGATAGACATTCTGGGAATTTGGGCAGAACAGAAAAGAGCCTTGAAGGACACCAATGGAGAGAAGGCTGGATAAAGAAGTAGTGTGAGAGCGGGAGACACTAAATATGCAGTATGAGAGAGGTATGAGGAAATCCAGAAGAGGGCAAGTTCTTTGATGCCAAGGGAAAAGAGGATTTGTTTGTAGTAGGAAGAGGTGGTCAACTGCGTCAAAGGCAGAGGACAGGTATAGACCTTGATATGCTTGCGCATGTGCGATTTTGTTTCTTTTACACTTACTGAGCAAGTTAGTCATTGGCACTGCACTGTCATTATGCATATACCCCGATATTTATTATAGATGTGTGCGCCGTCATTTGCATGCGTGAAAGTTCCTCATGATATAATGTATTTACACATGCAAAAAGAAACCCTTTTGTATCTCGGTCTGCAATTGGTGGTCACGAATGAGGCTGCTGCAGCATCCAGTGACCAGTTTTACATTTAGTGTGTGCGTCAGCAATATGGACTTTCATGCAACTTTATTGAAACTGGTTGCTATACATGCGTGCAAAGAACCCTCATGAGACGTCCAATCTTAACTTCTCTGTCTGGTATTAAGGTGTTTTAGTTGAACATATAGATGATTTTGTGAGCCACTTGCAAGTGCATTTGGCCCTGGATGAAGCCATACCCCTAGCGGCAATGCATGTGGGGTAAACCCTCTCTCTGTGTATCTACACAGCTCAAAAAATAAAGGGAGCCCCAAAATACCACATCCTAGATAAAGATTTCCCTGACTCCCGACTCCACAGCACTGCCTCACTACTGAGCATGGACATAAAGTGAAGCACAGATTCATCTCAACTAAAAGCCTAGATTCTTAGTAGAGAAGACCGAATGTGTTATCCGGGCATGCTCGAGAGCTAACCGAGTGTCTTTGGCGTGCTTGAATAATATGTTGGAGTCCCCACGCCTACATGTCTCAAGGCTTTTCGACAGCCACAACACATGCAGGGATTGTCTAACAAACAGGCAATCCCTGCATCTGTTGAAAAGCCGATAGACATAAGGTTATGGGCATGACTGTGGAATCGGTAAGCCAAACCTCCGACTTCTCAATTTCCATGACACTCACGTCACCAAAATGGGCTGCGACTCTGACTCCACAGCCCTGGTTGTGGGGACGAAACATAATTTTTGAGCACGCCGAAGGCACTCCGTTAGCTCCCGTCCATGCTCGGACAACACATTATCTGAGCACGTTTGTTCATCACTAATCTTTAGATCAGGAAGAGAAGAGACATTTATAGGATATTTCATTATTCCAAATTCTTATGAAAAAATTTACAGCACATCGGAGTCTTGGCCACATCGGGAGAAATAGTGGTGGCTGGGAAACGAGTACCAAGGGACGGCTGCCGACATGAGTAGGCGGAAATCCTTTGTGTCCACAAGCCTAAACAGCAATGCGCAAACAGTCTGGTAATGTGCCCGTTTAGTGTTTGGGCCTGTGGGTGGGTGGCTGAGAACTTTCTTTTTTGTTCCAAGGCCTGGGGTAGGGACAGCTGAATGCTGTACTGGGACAAGGATTTAGAAGAGCCTGATGATGGTGCGTCAGAATGTCCAAGGATAGGGTCAAGGCAGGAGGCATCTACACCAGTGTCATGGACACAGCTCTCTCCAATCACAACTGTTCTTGAACTGTGCACTGACGTCAGTGAGCCAAGCACGGCGACACCTGTCCTTTTATAACCTCTGATGAGGTAATGCGACCAGCCAGTCACAGTAATGCCACTACCAAGATGGCTACAGCACTAGTGACCGGCAGGCAAATGCTGCATGCTTATTGGCTGTGTAACAGGTGCCAAAGAAGGGGGGCGAGGATACGAGCACCAAACAATGAAGGGCACCCAGATAACTCGCGTGATATCGGAGGATCACCAAAAACACTCATCACTAGTCAGAAGCTGTGGTGGATGGTGAGATATGGGGCCTGGAAGTCAAACGTTAAAAAAACATTGATACCGCTTTGTTTGTCGCTCTATGTTCTATTACAAATGTAAATTAGGGACCATTCTGCCCCCACAATTACCGTCCTCCATGTGATCTGGTCTCCTGCAGGGTCAGTGGCTTCAGAGCTAGAGTTTCTATTCAGGAAGCGCCCCAAAGCGAGTACCCCACCCCAGAGAGAAAGCGTCATCTGTCCCCAAACCAGAGCGCCCTCCCCGTATACATGAGCACAGCCAGCGTTCTATTACTGTACATATACACATGGCAGAGCTGGGGGCACTATCTCCGGGAATGGAGGGGTTACTGCCCCCTGCCCCCGCCCAGTAATGGGGAATCTCCAGCACCTACCTCCACCTGCAGAGCCGCACACCACATATATGGCTGTTCTGTGCACAGGACCTGTGATGAGGTCACAGGAGGGGAGGAGTCAGGGGTCACATGATCAGGGGCCTCAGTGTATGCAGGACTCTGCTGTGCTGGTTGTCATGGTGCAGGATGAGGGGAAGTTTATGTGTGGGGTCAGGAGGGGTTTACAGTGTGGATGTACAGAGCCGCGTGTGTACGAGGTGTACGGAGCGGAGCCGTGTGTGTACGAGGTGTACGGAGCAGAGCCGCATGTGTACGAGGTGTACGGAGCAGAGCCGTATGTGTACGAGGTGTATGGAGCGGAGCCACGTGTGTATGAGGTGTACGGAGCAGAGCCGCGTGTGTATACGAGGTGTACGGAGCAGAGCCGCGTGTGTATACGAAGTGTACGGAGCAGAGCCGCGTGTGTACGAGGTGTACGGAGCAGAGCCGCGTGTGTATGTGGTGTACGGAGCAGAGCCGCGTGTGTATACGAAGTGTACGGAGCAGAGCCGCGTGTGTACGAGGTGTACGGAGCAGAGCCGCGTGTGTATGTGGTGTACGGAGCAGAGCCGCATGTGTATGTGGTGGACAGAGCAGAACCGCGTGTGTACGATGTGTACGGAGCAGAGCCGCGTGTGTACGAGGTGTACGGAGCAGAGCCGCGTGTGTACATGGTGTACGGAGCAGAGCCGCATGTGTATGTGGTGGACAGAGCAGAGCCGCGTGGGTACGAGGTGTATGGAGCGGAGCCGCGTGTGTACGACGGGTACGGAGCGGAGCCACATGTGCATGTAACGGGGTCCAGGGTGATAGTCGTGGCGGGAAAGGACTGCTGCTTTTCTGGAACACCCTGACCAGTGTGCTCTGTGTGCAACACACTATTAGGGTATGTGCACACGTTCAGGATTTTTTGCGTTTTTTGCACGTTTTTCCACGATAAAAACGCTATAAAAATGCTTAAAAAACGCATGCAGAATGCATCCTATCATCCTCGAGCCTGGGAACTTTTCAGAATATTTTCCCACGCTCGAGTTCATATGAGTTCATCCAGCAGAGGGCGCATCACCGCAACTCGAGGAAACTACAGTACATTCCCCTGCATTCCATTCATTCACCAAGTTTTACAGTCAGGAGCACAGCTGCATTAGCAGAGCTCCTGGGTGTAAAATTATTTAACCCCTTCAGATGGATTTACAGCGTGGGACAAGACTGAACGACGGAAGGTATGGGATATTGTTGGTTTTTTATTCAATTGGATTGAGAGTATAATAAACTATTTCAACACCCTGTGTCGTTATTTCAATAAAATACTTTTTTCATAATGTGTGTGTTTTATTAACCATTTACTACTATTGGATTAATAATGGATAGCTGTCTTACTGACACCTCTCCATTATTAATCTGGCTTAATGTCACCTTACAATAGCAAGGTGACATTAACCCTTTATTACCCCATACCCACTGCTACACGGGAGTGGGAAGAGAGAGGCTAAGTGCCAGAATAGGCGCATCTTTACAGATGTGCCTTTTCTGGGGTGGCTGGGGGCAGATGTTTTTAGCTGGGGGGGGGGGGGGGCAATATCCATGGACCCTCTCCAGGCTATTAATATCTGCCCTCAGTCAATGGCTTTCCCACTCTGGCGGAGAAAATTGCGTGGGAGCCCACGCCATTTGTTTCCGCGATTTAACCCTTTATTTAAACAGCTACAGCCCCCAAATTTTGCACATACACACTATTAACATTAGTAGTGAGTAATAGTTAAAAAAAGGTGATATGAAATGGTTTACTGTATGTAATCCATGTTTCATATCCTGTCGGGTTTGAGAAGGAGATAGGAAAAGCCGGCAATTGAATTACCGGCTTTTCTGCGTGTGTGTGTCTCACTGATATATATATATGTATATACAGTGGGGCAAAAAAGTATTTAGTCAGTCAGCAATAGTGCAAGTTCCACCACTTAAAAAGATGAGAGGCGTCTGTAATTTACATCATAGGTAGACCTCAACTATGGGAGACAAACTGAGAAAAAAAAATCCAGAAAATCACATTATCTGTTTTTTTAACAATTTATTTGCATATTATGGTGGAAAATAAGTATTTGGTCAGAAACAAACAATCAAGATTTCTGGCTCTCACAGACCTGTAACTTCTTCTTTAAGAGTCTCCTCTTTCCTCCACTCATTACCTGTAGTAATGGCACCTGTTTAAACTTGTTATCAGTATAAAAAGACACCTGTGCACACCCTCAAACAGTCTGACTCCAAACTCCACTATGGTGAAGACCAAAGAGCTGTCAAAGGACACCAGAAACAAAATTGTAGCCCTGCACCAGGCTGGGAAGACTGAATCTGCAATAGCCAACCAGCTTGGAGTGAAGAAATCAACAGTGGGAGCAATAATTAGAAAATGGAAGACATACAAGACCACTGATAATCTCCCTCGATCTGGGGCTCCACGCAAAATCCCACCCCGTGGGGTCAGAATGATCACAAGAACGGTGAGCAAAAATCCCAGAACCACGCGGGGGGAACTAGTGAATGAACTGCAGAGAGCTGGGACCAATGTAACAAGGCCTACCATAAGTAACACACTACGCCACCATGGACTCAGATCCTGCAGTGCCAGACGTGTCCCACTGCTTAAGCCAGTACATGTCCGGGCCCGTCTGAAGTTTGCTAGAGAGCATTTGGATGATCCAGAGGAGTTTTGGGAGAATGTCCTATGGTCTGATGAAACCAAACTGGAACTGTTTGGTAGAAACACAACTTGTCGTGTTTGGAGGAAAAAGAATACTGAGTTGCATCCATCAAACACCATACCTACTGTAAAGCATGGTGGTGGAAACATCATGCTTTGGGGCTGTTTCTCTGCAAAGGGGCCAGGACGACTGATCCGGGTACATGAAAGAATGAATGGGGCCATGTATCGTGAGATTTTGAGTGCAAACCTCCTTCCATCAGCAAGGGCATTGAAGATGAAACGTGGCTGGGTCTTTCAACATGACAATGATCCAAAGCACACCGCCAGGGCAACGAAGGAGTGGCTTTGTAAGAAGCATTTCAAGGTCCTGGAGTGGCCTAGCCAGTCTCCAGATCTCAACCCTATAGAAAACCTTTGAAGGGAGTTGAAAGTCCGTGTTGCCAAGCGAAAAGCCAAAAACATCACTGCTCTAGAGGAGATCTGCATGGAGGAATGGGCCAACATACCAACAACAGTGTGTGGCAACCTTGTGAAGACTTACAGAAAACGTTTGACCTCTGTCATTGCCAACAAAGGATATATTACAAAGTATTGAGATGAAATTTTGTTTCTGACCAAATACTTATTTTCCACCATAATATGCAAATAAATTGTTAAAAAAAACAGACAATGTGATTTTCTGGATTTTTTTTTCTCAGTTTGTCTCCCATAGTTGAGGTCTACCTATGATGTAAATTACAGACGCATCTCATCTTTTTAATTGGTGGAACTTGCACTATTGCTGACTGACTAAATACTTTTTTGCCCCACTGTATATATATAGACTGTATATATGTTTTTACGATTATTTGAGCCCATGGATCCATTGTATGTCCGTTTTGCAAGCCGGTGAGAAAATCTCGCAGTACGGATTCCCTACGGATTACATACGGAGGATGACATGCGCAAAATACGCTGACACACCTTGCCTACGGATGACATATGGATCACTATTCTAGGAACATTTCTGCGTATTATGGCCGTAAAAAAAACGGACCGTATTTCCCTACGCTCAGTGTGACGCCGGCCTAACAGACCGTAGGTCCCGGGAGTTACCAAAGGTCTAACAGCTGACCCCTCCAACTGCCCAGATCACAGAGCCAAGAGTCCCGAAGACGGACGTGTCACAATTAGTGATGAGCGAACGTGCTCGCCACTACTTGGTACCCGCCCAAGTATCACTATGATCCGTGTACTCGGCGAGCACCGACTATTTCCAGGATTATTCGGCTGGAGCTCGGGTCTCTACCCTGCAATTTTGGCGCTTTTTAGAGCGCCAATGACAATGCAGGGATTGTCTGCCATGCCCTGTAATGCCGCAGCCATCTTTGTTGTGGTATTACAATGATTGGCTGGCCGCACAGCGTCATCAGGTCTATAATAGACCTGGCACCGCCCTGCTCGCCGCATTCTGCTCCGGACTCCGCTAGTGTAGGGAGAGCTGCTGCCGAGATAGGGTCAGAATCGTCCTTTAAATAGTGTAGGTCTGCAACTGTTCAGTCCATAACTCCTGAGAAAGCAACAGTCCTTTAAGGGCTAATTCGGGGGTCCAGAGATTGCAGCGCTAGGTAGGCAGGGCACAGCATATTCACATCAGTGCAAGGCCTGCAGGCACTGTATGTGCGTACATAGCTCTCACTGCATACCTCCAAAAGCTCCATTATTGTCTGCTGCTGCTTATTTAATATATACCTAGCTGCAGTTATCTGTGGCAATTATACCTTATACCTGCTCCTTTTATTCTAAAGCAATCCATAGCCCCCTTATTTCTATATTTATTTGCTTGATCACGCTGCAGACTACAGCCAGGTCATTGTAATCGAAGAGAGTGCAAGAATCTTTTTTTTTTTTGTCCCAGGCATCAGATGTGAGTGCCCCAAAAATTATTTTTTTGTGTGTCATAGCCAACTTGTTGACACAATGTAGTTGTGCCCAAAAAAATAAAGGCCACATTTAGATCAGTCTGTTATCTCAGGCTGACAGCTGCTGTATCTGTGGTGGAAAAATGAGAGCTTCGCAGGCATGAGTTGTATAGTTCTGTCTGCTAGCCTTGTTCAACTAAATTTCAATTTATTATTTTTTTTTTTTAAATTCACCAAAAATCCCCCAAAAATATATAGAGTGTGTTATGTCAGGTTGAGGCCTGGTGTATCTGTGGTGGAAAAATCGTAGTTTCACAGTCAAACGTGGCATAGTTCTGTCTGCTCAGGCCTGGTGTATCTGTGATTGAGAAATCGTAGCAGGCATTAGTTGCATAGTTCTGTCTGCTAGCCTTGTTCAACTCATTTTTATTTTTTGTCAAAAAATCACCAAAAAAAAAAAATTATACAGTCTGTTATGTCAGCCTGAGGCCTAGTGTATCAGTGGTGGAAAAATCTTAGCTTCACAGGCATAAGTGTGCCTGTTTCTACAATTTTTTTCCCCCCAAAATTCACAAAAAAAAATTACTTTATACTGTCTGTTATGTCAGGCTGAGGCCTAGTGTATCTGTGGTGGAAAAATCGTAGCTTAGCAGGCATACTGAACACATATAATTTTTCTCCAAATAAATACATTTGTCTTGAGCTTTTGAAATAGTTCAGTAGTCCATTTAAAATGGGCAAGGCAAGGGACGGGGAAGTGGATGTGATGCTGATGGTGCATGCAGAGGACGAGGCCGTGGCCAAGCTGAAAGTGGGCCACAACAAAGACCCACATCTTGTCGCTCGACCTTCCTGTCCCAGTTTCTAGGGGACCGCAGCACACCACTATTAAATCCAGGGCAGTGTCAAATGGTTGTTGGTTGGATAGCGGATAATGCTTCCAGTCACTTAGCCAGCACCACCACCACCATGTCTTCCACACGGTCCAGTCTGAGTAGCCGTGAGTGTGGACTGGATATTCCTCACCCTGATCCTTCTTCCTCCCACCATGCCAAGTGCCCTGAGACAACTGATTCCACACTTGGACACTCCGAAGAGCTGTTCAGTTTTCCTTTTAAAGAATCCAGACTCTCGGCCGGTCAACTTGAAGTGGGGCTAGATGAGATTGTATGTAGCGATGCCCAAAGCTTTGAACAGTCACACAAAGGCAATGGTGGGAAAGTGCCACAAGAGGTGGACAATGGTGAGACACAATTGCCAGAAAGTCAGGAGGAGGAGCAGGGTGCGGATGTGGAAAACAAGGTGGTGGATGACATAGTGACTGACCCAACCTGGCAGGAGGATATGCAGAGCGAGGACAGCAGCGCACATGGGGAAGGAGGCATATCACCTCAACAGGCAGGACAGAAGGCGCGCATCCGTTCCCCGTAACACCAACATAATGGAAGTTGCCATTCCAACTGTTAGATCTTCCAGAGTCTGGTTACTTTTTAAAGACTCTGCCGATAACCCCAAACAGGCCATTTGCAGCAACTGCCATGCCCGCATCAGTAGGGGTAGCAAAACTACCAGCCTGACCACCACCAGCATGACCAGGCACATGGCAACAAAGCACCCAACGTTGTGAGCCAAACCCCAGGCTCCAGAAAAAAAGGGTCTACAGTTGATACCACTGCTTCTTCCACTGTTTTGCGTGGAAGACAATCCCCAGTCCACAGTGCTTGTGAAGATGCCTCTAGCCCTGCACCTGTTGTTGGCCACTGTCAAGCACCATCATCGAACCCGTCCACGTCCTTGTCCCAGCACAGCCTTCAGTTGTCTATACCACAGTCATTGGAATGCAAGCAGAAATACCCAGCCAACACAGTACAAAATTCTAACATTTCTCTAGTTGAGACGGAAGCTTTCCGCAACCTGATGGTGGTGGCCGTCCGAAAGTACTTGGTCCCCAGTCGCCACTATTTCTCCCGATGTACACCAGTATGTGTCCCACAACATTACCCGTGCCCTCAACAATGCTGTTACTGGGAAAGTCCACTTAACCACGGACACGTGGACAAATGGTTTGGGCAGGGACGGTAAATCTCACTGATGGCACACTGGGTTAACATAGTGGAAGCCGGGACCCAGTTGGACCTTGGAATTGAACACATCCTCCCCACGCCAAGGATTGCAGGCCCTACGTCAATCAGGGTTGCCCCCCCAGTCTACAGCTCCTACACCTCCTCCTCTTCAGCCTCCGTCTGTGAAATGAACACATCAGTCAGGAGCTGGAAGCACTGCCTCAGCCAAGCAGCAACAAGCTGTGCTGAAGCTAATCTGCTTAGGTGACAAACTGCACAATGCTGAAGAATTGTGGACAGCGCTGAAAGTTCAGTCAGATATTTAGATGACACTGCTGAACCTACAGCCACGCATGGTCGTGTGTGACAATGGCCGTAACCTGGTGGCGGCTCTGAGGCAAGGTGAGCTCACACACGTACCTTGCCTGGCCTGTGTGCTTAACCTCGTGGTTCAACGTTTTCTGAAAAGCTACCCGGAGCTGCCAGATCTGCTAGTGAAAGAACGCCATCTGTCTGCCCATTTTTGAAAGTCAGCTACAGCTTCAGCCGCCCTTGCCATGCTTCAGCAGTGTCTGCAGCTTCCGGCTCACATACTGGAGTGTGATGTCCCCATGCATTGGAACCCTACACTGCATATGTTGGAAAGCATTTGTGAGCAGAAGAGGGCAGTTGTTGACTACCAACATCAGCAAGGCCACCGATATTCAGTTAAGACTCCACACGTAAGACGTCAGGAGTGGACATGGATGTCAGACATATGTACCATCCTCTAAAACTTTGAGGACTGCACCAAGATGGTGAGCTGTGATGATGCCATAATTAGCGTTACCATCCCGCTTCTCTGCATTCTGAAAACCTCTTTGCTCACAATTAAAGAGGATGCATTGCAGGCAGAGCACGAGGACATGGATCAAGGAACCATAAAGGGGGATTACACTCATCCCAGCCTCATGTCTTCCGAACGTGGATTGGTAGACAATGAGAAGGAGAAGGAAGACCAGGAGCTACTTTCATGTGCTATAGACTGTACTACAAGCACAGCTGTCATACCGTCTGTTCAGCAGGGATGGCCTGAGGACAAGAAGGAGGAGGATGAGAAGGAGGAGGACAGCATGGTCAGTCATCCTGTTGGCGAGGACACGGAAGTCTTGCCTGCTAGCAGTCTGGCACGCATAGCTGACTTTATGTTGCGCTGCGTTTCACGTGACCCTCACATTCTAAATAATTTTGGTGACACTCATTACTGGTTGGTGACATTTCTAGACCGACGCTACAAGGAGAACTTTCAATCTCTTCTGCCAGAGGCAGAGAGGTGTACTAAAATGTTGCAGTACTTAAAAAATTCCCATGTGAAAACGCTGGCAGAAGACGTCAGAGTTTGTTGTACAACCAAGGAATCCAAGCGAGAGAGACAGAAGTACAATCCAGCTCAGACAGGGGAACAATGGCAAAGTTCTGGGACAGTTTTCTCAAACCCTCCCATCGTGCCGGCATAGAGGCAAGGGATGCTGTCATAAGAAGTGCACTTCGTGTATGGGCATTACAAGTGTAGGAGACCCGCTCCTTTATATTGGGCCTAGTTTTTAATAAGGCCTTCATCAATGAAGGTCGTTGGGTACAGCCGGGACCAGCTGCTTGGAAAGCATCACAAACCAGGGATTCAAGCTTGAGGAGGATAATTTGCATATTCCAGGTGCCTTCTGGGAAAAGCGAAGAGTCTCCCTCAGCAAGAAGGTCATTGGGTACAGCCGGGACCAGCTGCTTGGAAAGCATCACCAAACCAGGGATTCAAGCTTGAGGAGGATAATTTGCATATTCCAGGTGCCTTCTGGGAAAAGCGAAGAGTCTCCCTCAGCAAGAAGGTCGTTGGGTACAGCCAGGACCAGCTGCTTGGAAAGCATCACCAAACCAGGGATTCAAGCTTGAGGAGGATAATTTGCATATTCCAGGTGCCTTCTGGGAAAAGCGAAGAGTCTCCCTCAGCAAGAAGGTCGTTGGGTACAGCCGGGACCAGCTGCTTGGAAAGCATCACCAAACCAGGGATTCAAGCTTGAGGAGGATAATTTGCATATTCCAGGTGCCTTCTGGGAAAAGCGAAGAGTCTCCCTCAGCAAGAAGGTCGTTGGGTACAGCCGGGACCAGCTGCTTGGAAAGCATCATCAAACCAGGGATTCAAGCTTGAGGAGGATAATTTGCATATTCCAGGTGCCTTCTAGGAAAAGCGAATAGTCTCCCTCAGCAAGAAGGTCGTTGGGTACAGCCGGGACCAGCTGCTTGGAAAGCATCACCAAACCAGGGATTCAAGCTTGAGGATGATAATTTGCATATTCCAGGTGCCTTCTGGGAAAAGCGAAGAGTCTCCCTCAGCAAGAAGGTCGTTGGGTACAGCCGGGACCAGCTGCTTGGAAAGCATCACCAAACCAGGGATTCAAGCTTGAGGAGGATAATTTGCATATTCCAGGTGCCTTCTGGGAAAAGCGAAGAGTCTCCCTCAGCAAGAAGGTCGTTGGGTACAGCCGGGACCAGCTGCTTGGAAAGCATCACCAAACCAGGGATTCAAGCTTGAGGAGGATAATTTGCATATTCCAGGTGCCTTCTGGGAAAATCGAAGAGTCTCCCTCAGCAAGAAGGTCGATGGGTACAGCCGGGACCAGCTGCTTGGAAAGCATCACCAAAATTTTGCCTGTAGCACATTATTGCAAGAAAGCTTGGCTGAGTAGATCACACAAGAAGGAAAACACACAGCAAGTCAGCAGGATCTAGGAGCAACATGGCAGATGTGACAACCTACATGGTGAGCTGCAGCATGTGCTACATGTTCACAGATCGACCAGAAGAAGAATCCAATTTCACCTGTCTGAAGTGTAGACTAGTGGCCCTTTTAGAAGAAAAGGTGCGGGGTCTGGAAGAAAGAATAGCAACTTTGAAACTCATCAAAGAGAATGAAGACTTCCTAGACAGAACAGAAGCATCTCTACTGGTCACAGAAGGTGAAAAAAGTGTCAGAGAACCCCCAAAAGCAGATGAGTGGAAGCATGTGACCAAAAGAAGTAAGAAGACCATGGAGAAATCACCAACCACACAACTGAAGAACCGATATCAAATCTTTGTAGAGGATGAAGATGGCATACCTAAGGATGAAGCAATACCAGCAAGCAAAAAAGAAAAGGGCAAACAGCAACAAGTGACAGCAAAAAGTACAGCCAAGAAGCATCGAAGAGTGGTGGTGGTGGGAGACTCACTACTGAGAGGCACAGAAGCAGCCATCTGCAGACCGGACATAACCGCAAGAGAAGTATGCTGCCTTCCAGGTGCGATGATCAAGGATGTGACCGATAGGATACCAAAGCTCTTCAGCTCCAAGGACGTCCACCCATTTCTTCTGATACATGATGGCACCAATGACACGGCAAGGAAGGACCTACCGACAATCTGCAAGGACTTTGAAGAGTAGGGGAAGAAAGTAAAGGAACTGGATGCACAGGTAGTTTTTTCTTCTATCCTTCCAGTAGACGGGCATGGCACCAGGAGGTGGAACAGGATCCTTGATGCGAACAACTGGCGATGGTGCAGACAACAAGGATTTGGATTCCTGGACCACGGTGTGAATTACTTGTACGATGGACTCCTCGCCAGAGACGGACTACACCTCAACAAACCTGGGAAACACACATTCGCCAGAAGACTCGCTACACTCATCAGGAGGGCGTTAAACTAGAAGAAGAGGGGACGGGAAGAAAAACATTAGACTCGAACAAAGAAGACCCAGGAAAACATACTCAGAAGGGAGGTAAGAACATTTCTAAAACAATCCACAGCAAGGAGATTGGAACAAAACAAAATCCTCTAATCTGCATGCTCGCAAACGCCAGAAGCCTGACAAACAAGATGGAAGAACCAGAAGCAGAAATATCTACAGGTAACTTTGACATAGTGGGAATAACCGAGACATGGTTAGATGAAAGCTATGACAGGGCAGTTAACTTACAGGGTTACAGTCTGTTTAGAAAGGATCGTAAAAATCGGAGAGGAGGAGGGGTTTGTCTCTATGTAAAGTCTTGTCTAAAGTCCACTTTAAGGGAGGATATTAGCGAAGGGAATGAGGATGTCGAGTCCATATGGGTCAAAATTCATGGAGGGAAAAATGGTAACAAAATTCTCATTGGGGTCTGTTACAAACCCCCAAATATAACAGAAATCATGGAAAGTCTACTTCTAAAGCAGATAGATGAAGCTGCAACCCATAATGAGGTCCTGGTTATGGGGGACTTTAACTACCCGGATATTAACTGGGAAACAGAAACCTGTGAAACCCATAAAGGCAACAGGTTTCTGCTAATAACCAAGAAAAATTATCTTTCACAATTGGTGCAGAATCCAACCAGAGGAGCAGCACTTTTAGACCTAATACTATCTAATAGACCTGACAGAATAACAAATCTGCAGGTGGTCGGGCATCTAGGAAATAGCGACCACAATATTGTACAGATTCACCTGTCTTTCACTAGGGGGACTTGTCAGGGAGTCACAAAAACACTGAACTTTAGGAAGGCAAAGTTTGACCAGCTTAGAGATGCCCTTAATCTGGTAGACTGGGACAATATCCTCAGAAATAAGAATACAGATATTAAATGGAAAATGTTTAAGAACATCCTAAATAGGCAGTGTAAGCGGTTTATACCTTGTGGGAATAAAAGGACTAGAAATAGGAAAAACCCAATGTGGCTAAACAAAGAAGTAAGACAGGCAATTAACAGTAAAAAGAAAGCATTTGCACTACTAAAGCAGGATGGCACCATTGAAGCTCTAAAAAACTATAGGGAGAAAAATACTTTATCTAAAAAACTAATTAAAGCTGCCAAAAAGGAAACAGACAAAAGCAAGGCAATATTACAGGGACTAAAAAAGAAGAAAAACATGCAAGGCAAAGAACTATCAGAAATATGGCTTTATTAAAGGGAATGCCAATAATTACACAATCATAAAAATTACAAATAAAAACAGAAAAAACCACATCCGCATAGCACAGGATTACAGAGCTGTATATATATACAAGCAATATGGCCCCCACAACATCATGATAAAATTAACAGATTGTACACCAAACACTATAACATGTAGGAATAAAAAAGGAAAGGGAGGGAATATTTTCCCAGTGTAAAATATATAAAAAAAACCCTGACGAAGGTTAAATACCGAAACGCGCGTCGGGTACACGCTGGCACAGGAGAGAGCCCCCCCAGGTAGAGAGAATTTTACAATTCTGATTGCACGGCTGCACTTTATATTATGCACTTTAAGACAGGCGTCACCATTATGCCTGTGGAGTGATAACCTGTAGGAAGGCACCTGAGTTGATTTGGAGTGTGTGGGCACATTATCACTTTAATATTTCTTGCACACTTTTTTTCAAAGTTCTGGTGGTTATATTAGTGGTTTTTTTAATCCCCCGTTCTATTAACCCTCTGTGGTTTTTGTTGTTGGTTTTCATTTTTGTTTTTTTTTCACCGTTTTTGTGCAACAGACAACTATATACACATTATAAATATAGTTGTAGTCAGGTGACTATCTATATTTTATATTTTGCACTGATAATTATTATTATATTATACCTGTTACACATACAGCAACAATATATATTTTTTAATATATATATATATATATATATATATATATATATATATTTATATATATTTTACACTGGGAAAATATTCCCTCCCTTTCCTTTTTTATTCCTACATGTTATAGTGTTTGGTGTACAATCTGTTAATTTTATCATGATATTGTGGGGGCCATATTGCTTGTATATATATACAGCTCTGTAATCCTGTGCTATGCGGATGTGTTTTTTTCTGTTTTTATTTGTAATTTTTATGATTGTGTAATTATTGGCATTCCCTTTAATAAAGCCATAGTTCTGAGAGTTCTTTGCCTTGCATGTTTTTCTTCTTTTTTAGTCCCTGTAATATCGCCTTGCTTTTACCTTCTTGAGCAGTGGTTTCACTGCAATTGGGCACAGCGCACCCTGGTGGTGGATCTTTTATATATATATATATATATATATATATATATATATATATATATATATATATATATATCACTCTTTTTGTGTGGGGGTGAGAGTATATTGGTGGAATTTATGCACACCAATCGCGGGTGGACTGTGCTATTTATCCAAAAAGGAAACAGAGAAGCACATTGCTAAGGAGAGTAAAACTAATCCCAAACTGTTCTTCAACTATATCAATAGTAAAAGAATAAAAACTGAAAATGTAGGCCCCTTAAAAAATAGTGAGGAAAGAATGGTTGTAGATGACGAGGAAAAAGCTAACATATTAAACACCTTCTTCTCCACGGTATTCACGGTGGAAAATGAAATGCTAGGTGAAATCCCAAGAAACAATGAAAACCCTATATTAAGGGTCACCAATCTAACCCAAGAAGAGGTGCGAAACCGGCTAAATAAGATTAAAATAGATAAATCTCCGTGTCCGGATGGCATACACCCACGAGTACTAAGAGAACTAAGTAATGTAATAGATAAACCATTATTTCTTATTTTTAGGGACTCTATAGCGATGGGGTCTGTTCCGCAGGACTGGCGCATAGCAAATGTGGTGCCAATATTCAAAAAGGGCTCTAAAAGTGAACCTGGAAATTATAGGCCAGTAAGTCTAACCTCTATTGTTGGTAAAATATTTGAAGGGTTTCTGAGGGATGTTATTCTGGATTATCCCAATGAGAATAACTGTTTAACTGGATATCAGCATGGGTTTATGAGAAATCGCTCCTGTCAAACCAATCTAATCAGTTTTTATGAAGAGGTAAGCTATAGGCTGGACCACGGTGAGTCATTGGACGTGGTATATCTCGATTTTTCCAAAGCGTTTGATACCGTGCCGCACAAGAGGTTGGTACACAAAATGAGAATGCTTGGTCTGGGGGAAAATGTGTGTAAATGGGTTAGTAACTGGCTTAGTGATAGAAAACAGAGGGTGGTTATAAATGGTATAGTCTCTAACTGGGTCGCTGTGACCAGTGGGGTACCGCAGGGGTCGGTATTGGGACCTGTTCTCTTCAACATATTCATTAATGATCTGGTAGAAGGTTTACACAGTAAAATATCGATATTTGCAGATGATACAAAACTATGCAAAGCAGTGAATACAAGAGAAGATAGTATTCTGCTACAGATGGATCTGAATAAGTTGGAAACTTGGGCTGAAAGGTGGCAGATGAGGTTTAACAATGATAAATGTAAGGTTATACACATGGGAAGAAGGAATCAATATCACCATTACACACTGAACGGGAAACCACTGGGTAAATCTGACAGGGAGAAGGACTTGGGGATCCTAGTTAATGATAAACTTACCTGGAGCAGCCAGTGCCAGGCAGCAGCTGCCAAGGCAAACAGGATCATGGGGTGCATTAAAAGAGGTCTGGATACACATGATGAGAGCATTATACTGCCTCTATACAAATCCCTAGTTAGACCGCACATGGAGTACTGTGTCCTGTTTTGGGCACCGGTGCTCAGGAAGGATATAATGGAACTAGAGAGAGTACAAAGGAGGGCAACAAAATTAATAAAGGGGATGGGAGAACTACAATACCCAGATAGATTAGCGAAATTAGGATTATTTAGTCTAGAAAAAAAGACGACTGAGGGGCGATCTAATAACCATGTATAAGTATATAAGGGGACAATACAAATATCTCGCTGAGGATCTGTTTATACCAAGGAAGGTGACGGGCACAAGGGGGCATTCTTTGCGTCTGGAGGAGAGAAGGTTTTTCCACCAACATAGAAGAGGATTCTTTACTGTTAGGGCGGTGAGAATCTGGAATTGCTTGCCTGAGGAGGTGGTGATGGCGAACTCAGTCGAGGGGTTCAAGAGAGGTCTGGATGTCTTCCTGGAGCAGAACAATATTGTATCATACAATTATTAGGTTCTGTAGAAGGACGTAGATCTGGGGATTTATTATGATGGAATATATGATGGACAAATGTCTTTTTTCGACCTTACTAACTATGTTACTATGTAATATCTCCTCATTCTCCGACAAAAGATCACCAGGTTTAACGTGTTCTGTGCTGCTACACCAGTGCAATTTTTGGCAAGGGTGTCTATGATGACGTCATGGCAGGTCATTGTCGCACAGGCGCGCAGGGCCTGTGATGACGTTGCGGTCACATGACCGTGACGTCATGGCAGGTCCTTCTGCCATACCATCTTTGCCACCGGAAACTGCAGTGGAAGATGGCGGCCGGCGGGAGCAGCTCAGCGGACTACGGAGGGTGAGTATAGCAGATTTATTTATTTTTAAATTATTTTTAACATTACATTTTTTACTATTGATGCCGCATAGGCAGCGTCAAAAGGAAAAAGTTGGGGACACACAGGGTTAATAGCGGCGGTAACGGAGTGCGTTACCCGCGGCATAACGTGGTCTGTTACCGCCGGCATTAACCCTGTGTTAGCGGTGACCGGAGGGGAGTATGCGGGCGACAGGCACTGACTGCGGGGAGTAAGGAGCAGCCATTTTCTTCCGGACTGTGCCCATCGCTGATTGGTCGCGGCAGCCATGACAGGCAGCTGTCGAGACCAATCAGCGAATGAATAACCGTGACAGAAGGACAGACAGACGGAAGTGACCCTTAGACAATTATATATATAGATTTTACATTTTTCATAGCTCTGGACATTCCTCCAATGAGGTAGTGTATACCTCTACAATAGAAAATCATTCAAATACTTTTATATTATATTTTTATTTATAGTCCTGTCTCTGAGCTGTTGCTAGGGACAAACATATCTCGTTGGACACATTCTGGCTTCATATTTATGAACCTACGTTTGCCCCTTCCTTTTGTTATTTTCTTTCATAGCTGGAGTCACATTTTTTATTTATTTCTTTTATTTCAGTATGATTTATCTTATGTCTCTTCATTCTCCACCACAAGATCACCAGGGTTAACGGGTTTTGCACTGCTACAGCCAGTCCAATTTTTGCCACTGGTGTCTATGATGCCCATAAAATATTTTTTTTAAATGTAACCCCCATGGGGAAATGTTTGGACAATTTTAGTACTCCAAATGTTTTATTTTAGTGGCATAGCCTACTTAAGGACACAATTTTGGTGGGCCAAAATAAAGCAAGAACACATTTTGATCACTCTGTTATCTCCGTCAGATGCACGGTGTATCTGTGGTGTCGAAATCCTTCCTTTGCAGGCATACATTGCATTTTTGGGTCTGCTAGACTGCTACCCTTGCTGTATACAGTATGTTGTGTTTTTTTTTTAATTTAAAAAAATACATCCCACATATTGAAACAGTCTGTTATCTAAGTCACACATCTTGTCTATCAGTGGTCTTCAAATCTCGCCTTTGCAGACATACATTCCATTTTTTGGTCTGATACCCAGGTGTATACAGTATTTTGTGGTTTGAAAATTTTGAAAATACAGGCCACATATTTAAACAGTCTGTTGTCTCCGTCCGACGGCCATTTTATGTGTGGTCTAAAAATAGTTTTTTTTTCATGCATACATTCCAATTTTTGGTCTGTCTAATACCCTAGGTCTATACACTATCTTGGTTAAAACGAAAAAAAAAAAAAAAAAAAATTACAGTGTGGTAGTTCCGTGACATGCCTCATCTATTTGTGGGCTACAAAGTGTGCTTTTGAGGCTTCCATTCTCCTTTTTTTGCTGTGTGCTACCCTAGCTCAAAACAGTAAACACTATTTTGTCTGAATTTTTTTTTTTTTTACCCTTCATAGGAAAATGTTGGTCAGCCCATGCACTTAGTGTATAGGCAGTACGAGTCTAGGAGACACGCTCCTTGGTAATAGGACAGTTTTGTTTATGAGGCCCTCCTCCATGTTTCTTCCAAGGGGGGATTGGAGTGCGTGCAAATTTGGGTAAAGGCGGCCCTTGCATTGAATGCATAAGGAACCTGTATTGCAGGACCAACTGAAGAATGTGAAGTGGGTTTTCCTTTGGCCATCCAGCATCTGGGTTCAAAGGCTTATTGAAGTGCATATGACTTGATAGCAGGGCAGGCCTTGCATTCAATGCAACATCTTTTTAGGAGGCCCTCCTGTACCTCTCCTGAAAGGGGTATTGGGGTGCGTTGTAATTCTTGGCAGCCCAGCCACTCACAGCATAGGCAATAACAGCATAGGAGACCCACTGTTTAATAATGGCCCTTTAAGAATATTAATGCCGCCTCATGCCCCTCTAAAAATAAGCTTTGTGACTTTAAGAGTCCCTCCTTCAGAAATGAAACAATATGTGTCTCCTTATGTGTCACACACCCCATGCCCAGCTAGGGTTGTTAAATGTTACAATGACATTTCCAAGTGAATGCATTTGTATTGTTTGAAAGCAATGTTAAAGTTGAAAAACGCATCAAAAACGCTGCGTGTGAACATAGCCCAAGTGATGGAGGAACATTTTGGTCTAGGGTTAATTATTTTGCCTTATATACAAGTCATTACCCTGGAAACGATGTACCTTAACATATTTCCCAGCAAAATCCATTTTGTTTTGTTTTTTATGTTTTTTGGGGCACCTGTAAAAATGGCATGAAACCCTGACAACATTGCTTACAGCTGTGACCTAGGAGTCAGAAATGCTTCCAGGGGCGATCCCCATTATGTTCCTGTTTCATTTGAGCAGTGTTTCCATTATTTTTAGTTTTTAGACCTTAAAAGGACCCGGGAAGGGGGGGGGGGATCGTGGTAAAAATACTCGGATCTCCCATAGACTTACATTGGGCTCGTTGTTCTGGCCGAGTACCCGAGTATTCCAATCTGCTCGACCAGAGCAACGAGCACCCGAGCATTTTAGTGCTCACTCATCACTAGTCACAATCTTCCAACTGCCTTGTCCTACAGCTTCTCACAACTCCCCTTAAAAACCTTCTAATTCTAGAAACTCTCTCTCTAGTCTCCTCCCACCAACTAGCTTTCTATTGGTCCAAACATTTAACTTTTACTGCTCTGGCTAGAACTAACCCTTATCTTAATCTAACATCTTCATGTACTTTATAGTGCCCCCATTGACACTAACCCAACACTACACAGTCATAACCTCTACCAATGCTGACATAACTCTAACTGTGCCTATTCCTGTCCCTAACATGTACAGACAACAGTTCACCTCAGTACATTGTCAGCCAATAACATGTTATACAGTGTATCATACCCGGTTTCATTAGGCAGGCATGCACTGGAATGCTGGGCACAAAGCAACCACCTGTATACCCCCTACACACCTCCCTCCGAAAACAATGGCCGTCCCCGACCATGTGGTAACAGTAGAACACACACATTAACAGTACAAGTAAAACATCACAACATTTATTATACAATTGGACAATCAGCAGATTTGGGTTTCAGTATCATCTCTATGCTGATGACACCCAATTATACACTTCTTCCCTTGACATCACCCCTACCCTAATTCAAAATACTAAGGATTGTCTGTCTGCTGTCTCTAATATCATGTCCTCCCTCTATCTGAAACTAAATGTCTCCAAAACTGAACTTCTTGTGTTTCTCCCTTCTTCTCACAGCCACAGCAGAGAAGCACAGTGTCGGGGACAGACAGCGGTAGGTAAGTATGTAGTGGTTGTTTTTTTTACTTTAACGATGGTAACCAGGGTAAACATCGGGTTACTAAGCGCGGCCCTGCGCTTAGTAACCCGATGTTTACCCTGGTTACCGGGGACCTCGGGATCGTTGGTCGCTGGAGAGCGGTCTGTGTGACAGCTCTCCAGCGACCAAACAGCGACGCTGCAGCGATCCGGATCGTTGTCGGTATAGGATAAGCAGGGGTGGATTAAGGATAGCCAGGGCCCCGGGCTGTTCACACACTGTGGGCCCCCCCGGTCATGTGACGGGGGTCATGTGACGGGGGTCATGTGACGGGGCTCATGATATACCCGAACCAGATTATTCCAGAAAAATGGCCGGGCCCTACTCTACTGTAACCTATTCAATATTTGTTAAAATCTGCAATACAATTTAGGTATATCTTGACCAATAATATCACATACAAGGAACAAATACCACCGTACCATGACCAGACCACAAATTACAACCACAGTGATCGAATAATATCACATACAAGGAACAAATACCACCGCACCATGACCAGACCACATATTACCACCACAGTGATCGAATAATATCACATACAAGGAACAAATACCACCGCACCATGTCAAGACCACATATTACCACTTGGTGACCAAATAGTACATACAAGGGACAAATACCACAACACCATTTCCAGACCACATATTACCACCACATAGTGACTGAATACTACAATACTGATCAGTAAAAAAAAAACAACAAAAAAAAAAAACACAATACTATCACCATTAGTGCCAGTATTCACAGGAGATCTGTACTTAGTATGCAGTGTCTGTGTAGAGGTAATACAGTGATCACTGGTGACATTGTACACAGGACCTCTGTATATAGTATACAGTGTATAGTGTCAGTGTATAGGTAACACTGACTCACCAGTGACGTCTCTAGGTGAAGTCCTTCATCTTTCATACAGCACAGACCGCCATCATTTCTCCCAGCCAGGACTCGTTTCTGCAGGAAATAACACACTTATCTCGAGCTCCGCTTGTAGAACACATTACTTAATTTTTCACAACTTCTACATTACACCACATGAAGAGAAAAAGGCGATATAGTGTCACTCTGCACAGTAACAGGACCGCCCCCCCCATTTAAAACAGTATACTCAAAAAATAAAATAAATACATCACTGCAGTAATAATATCCCTTAATTAGCCCCTATGGTAATACTATTCCCCACCCCATGTATCTCATTCCTCGCTCCAGCCATATGTTCTCCCATCCTGCACTCATGAGTATCTATCCTGCCCCATCTGTCTCCATCGTATCCATCCTGCCCCATGATCCAATCCTGCCCCATGTCTTTCATTCTACCCCGTGTCTCCAATCATGCCCCGTGTCTACATTCTGCCCATGCCTCCAGTCCTGCCCCCAGTGTGTCCAGCAATCTGCCCCAGTGTGTCCAGCATATTACCCCCACTGTCTCCAGCAATCTGCCCCACTGTCTCCAGCATTGCCCCCCAGTGTGTCCTCCAGCAATCTGCCCCACTGTCTCCAGCATTGCCCCCCAGTGTGTCCTCCAGCAATCTGCCCCACTGTCTCCAGCATTGCCCCCCAGTGTGTCCTCCAGCAATCTGCCCCACTGTCTCCAGCATTGCCCCACTGTCTCCAGCATTGCCCCACTGTCTCCAGCAATGTGCCCCACTGTCTCAAGCATTGCCCCCAGTGTGTCCTCCAGCAATCTGCCCCAGTGTCTCCAGCATTGCCCCCAGTGTGTCCTCCAACCTGCCCCAGTGTGTCCAGCATTGCCCCCCAGTGTGTCCTCCAGCATTGCCCCCCAGTGTGTCCTCCAGCAATCTGCTCCAGTGTCTCCAGCATTGCCCCAGTGTGTCCTCCAGCATTGCCCCCAGTGTGTCCTCCAACCTGCCCCACTGTCTCCAGCATTGCCCCCCAGTGTGTCCTCCAGCATTGCCCCCCAGTGTGTCCTCCAGCAATCTGCCCCACTGTCCTCAGCATTGCCCCACTGTCCCCAGCATTGCCCCAATGTCTCCAGCATTGCCCCAATGTCTCCAGCAATCTGTCTCCAGCAATCTGCCCCACTGTCCCCAGCATTGCCCCACTGTCCCCAGCATTGCCCCACTGTCCTCAGCATTCTGCCCCACTGTCCCCAGCATTCTGCCCCACTGTCTCCAGCAATCTGCCCCACTGTCTCCAGCAATCCAATCTGCCCCACTGTCTCCAGCAATCTGCCCCACTGTCTCCAGCATTGCCCCCACTGTCCCCAGCATTGCCCCACTGTCTCCAGCATTGCCCCACTGTCTCCAGCATTGCCCCACTGTCCCCAGCATTGCCCCACTGTCCCCAGCAATCTGCCCCACTGTCTCCAGCAATCTGCCCCACTGTCTCCAGCAATCTGCCCCACTGTCTCCAGCAATCTGCCCCACTGTCTCCAGCATTGCCACCCAGTGTGTCCTCCAGCATTGCCCCCCAGTGTTTCCTCCAGCAATCTGCCCCACTGTCCCCAGCATTGCCCCACTGTCCCTAGCATTGCCCCAATGTCTCCAGCATTGCCCCAATGTCTCTAGCAATCTGTCTCCAGCAATCTGCCCCACTGTCCCCAGCATTGCCCCACTGTCCCCAGCATTGCCCCACTGTCCCCAGCATTCTGCCCCACTGTCCCCAGCATTCTGCCCCACTGTCTCCAGCAATCTGCCCCACTGTCTCCAGCAATCTGCCCCACTGTCTCCAGCAATCTGCCCCACTGTCTCCAGCATTGCCCCCACTGTCCCCAGCATTGCCCCACTGTCTCCAGCATTGCCCCACTGTCCCCAGCATTGCCCCACTGTCCTCAGCAATCTGCCCCACTGTCTCCAGCAATCTGCCCCACTGTCTCCAGCAATCTGCCCCACTGTCTCCAGCAATCTGCCCCACTGTCTCCAGCAATCTGCCCCACTGTCTCCAGCAATGTGCCCCACTGTCTCAAGCATTGCCCCCAGTGTGTCCTCCAGCAATCTGCCCCAGTGTCTCCAGCATTGCCCCAGTGTGTCCTCCAGCATTGCCCCCAGTGTGTCCTCCAACCTGCCCCAGTGTGTCCAGCATTGCCCCCCAGTGTGTCCTCCAGCATTGCCCCCCAGTGTGTCCTCCAGCAATCTGCCCCAGTGTCTCCAGCATTGCCCCAGTGTGTCCTCCAGCATTGCCCCCAGTGTGTCCTCCAACCTGCCCCAGTGTGTCCAGCATTGCCCCCCAGCATTGCCCCCCAGCAATCTGCCCCAGTGTCTCCAGCATTGCCCCAGTGTGTCCTCCAGCATTGCCCCCAGTGTGTCCTCCAACCTGCCCCAGTGTGTCCAGCATTGCCCCCCAGCAATCTGCCCCAGTGTCTCCAGCATTGCCCCAGTGTGTCCTCCAGCATTGCCCCCAGTGTGTCCTCCAGCATTGCCCCCAGTGTGTCCTCCAACCTGCCCCAGTGTCTCCAGCATTGCCCCCCAGTGTGTCCTCCCTCCAGCATTGCCCCCCAGTGTGTCCACGGTCCACCGTTTAACTGATAAAAAAGAAAAAACAGTCTCCTCCTCACCTGTCCGCGCTCCAGGCGGCGAGCTCCCTGCAGCAGCGCACACTCGCCGGCGACTGACAATGACGTCAGACGCCGGCGACGTGTGTGCTGCGGCCGACTTCAGCTGCCAGCCTCCAATTGGCTGGCGGCTGTTGTTGTTAACTATTGATGTGCGGGCACGCGCCCGCACATCAATAGGAAACCGCCGCAGCGCCGGAAAGGGCCCGGTGAGCAGATGAGAAGGGGCCCGATGCGGGCCCCCTCTCTCTGCCCACCGGGTCCGGGGGCACATAAACGCCGCCCGGCGGGCATTCACAGTCTCACAGATGATTATCAGAGGGTTAATATGTGCGGTAGCCCAGGGCCCCCCCAGACCACTGGGCCCTGGGCTACCGCCCATATTGACCCTCTGATAATCCGCCCCTGAGGATAAGTGATAAGTGTGACGGTACCTTAACATCCCCTGTAATCCGAACCTCACACCTCTGTCTCCAAGACTTCTCTCGTGCTGCGCCAGCTCTCTGGAATGCACTTCCCCAGACGATCAGACTGATACCTAGCCCCGACCTATTCAAGCGCTCTTTGAAAACCCATCTCTTCAAACAAGCCTACCACATCAATTACTCAGTAAACTAACTTTGCCCTGTTCCCTCCTTCCAAATATTACTCTGAATCTGCACCCTACTATTCTTCTGTCTCCACACCCTCCATGCACACGATAACTGCACTTGATACTTGACTATTGCACTTAAACACACGGGCTGATGACCGGATCATGCAGCTTTATATGAAAATCCCTATTTATTATACTTGCCAGACCTGAAATAACAAGCACTTTTCACCTATTGTGTCCCCCCATTTCCTTGAAGAATGTAAGATTGCGAGCAGGGACCTCACTCCTAATTTCACTGTTTAAATTGTCTTAACTTGTACTGAATTTATTGTTTGTACATGTCCCCGCTTAATTGTAAAGTGCTGCGGAATATGTTGGTGCTATATAAATAAAAAAATTATTATTATTATTATACACTACATAAAACATTGTTCCTACTAGCCACGTCTGACTCCTGGTCAGGACTGGAACCGGTCCCACTTGGTTGGAACCCTGGAACAAACAGTTCAGTTCTTTTAGTGTCATGGCCCTTAAGCCAATAGCACACATTTCTTTACCCATTAGTGCATGGGTACAGTCCTTGGTAATCCAGCACGACCCTCGGATTGTCATGACTACAACACAGGTCTATTTGACCCCGGTCTCTTCCTCCTGAGACCCAGACAGTTCTCCACAGCTCCAACGGTCCAGGAGCATACAGTCCATTCTATTCTGACCTGGCTCGCTCATCAGGTCCTCCTGCATATGTTTTCCCCCTCCCTTCTACTTTCAGACCATGGTCCCTTTAAGACATGTGTGCTGCTCAGTTTACCTCCTGCAAACAAAATTCAGGTTAAACAAGGACATTTCTCTGATTTTAACACAGTCCTAAGAGCAGCCACACAGTCCAACTGCAGTTCACAGGGAACTGTCTGTTCAGCAAGATCTGAGCCCTGCAATCCAGCAGGGTGAGCGAAACAAACCTTTGATGGGGGGAAAAAAAAACCAAAGAAATTTCAATGTTCTCAATGTGGATACTCTGCCCAGACAAACTTCAGGACTCCTGTCCTCAGGGACGCAGAACAGTCCCAAGTCTAGACATCAGGGCTCCTGCCCTCAGGGACGCAGAACAGTCCCACATTTTCTAAATGTGCAGCAGGCACAAATTAACTTCACACAGGGGCAAGTTCCATTCACTTTCCCTTTATAACATCATACGGGGTAGCGGAGGAGCGTCCACTGGCTCCTAGTGCACCACTCTCCCTCCGGTCCTGATCATCAACCACAGGGCTCCGTGCCCATGCTCCTGCTGGCTCTAACATTCTTCCTGGCACTGCAGCTTTCGGTGTGTCAGAGCGGGTGGTGGTAGGCCTCATCGGCTCCGAAGGCCTCAGATGCAGCGCCTCCCGTGCCATGTCCCAATCCAGATATGCCCGCATCTCTGCATCATCCACTGGGGGCAACAGGGCCACAGCTACTGCGTAGAAGCCAAGGGGGCCCCTTTCCTTATAGAAGGCGACCTGGTCTCCTTCTTGCAGGGGGCGCTGGTAACGTACAGAGCTTGCACTCACGAAGACCATGTCAAACGTCCGGCTCTCCCTGATGAAGCCATAACCAGCAGCCTGGTTAGTGTACACCAGGATGCCGTCAGTCTCTTTTCCAGCCATGGCTCCTCCCCCCAGTTGGCGCAACTCTCTCCATATTTCTTGCTCCCTCCGTTTCTTTTCCTCCACCACCTTAGCAATCCAGGCCCCCTGCTCGGTCAGAAACGGCCCCTCACCCCCCCAATGTTGTGGCAGGGGATAGCAGGTCGTGTGGTCAGCCGAGGTGGGGGACATCCGCCTGCGAGGGCCAGGTCTCCGGGGTCTCGGGCAAAGGACTGAGTGCAGTCATGTCAGTGACAGTGGGCCCAGCTCCGGGAGTTTGGGGCCGGGGGACATTCACCGGCAGCTCTTCCGCAACCGCTCCACTGCTGTCGGTATCCTCCTCCATTGCTCCGGCCCTCGCCACGACTATCACCCTGGCCCCCGTTATGGAAACATTAGATACTTTCTGCTGTGCACTGTGTCTGCAATATATTCCACCCCCCTGTGGGTCTTCTTTCTCCTCATAGTCCCGGTTTGTCTCAGCAACAAGCAATTACTCTCAAAGTCCAGATTCATTTTCAACAAAACTTCACTTAGTTCCTTCAGCTTTATTACAGACACCTTCCAACTGTCTTCACAAGTCACAGATGTTCCCCTTTCTACACTGTCCTTGATCTTCTGTACTAACACATCGTCTGATACTGTGATCTCCATTTCTGCAGCTTTCTGGATTGCAGGTCTAGCTGGTCCACGATGCTCCCCGTCCACTTTTCCCTTCCTTGGGCGAAACTACAGGATTACTTTCTAATCCTTAACGGACCGTAGGTCCTGGACATCACAGGAGTTACCAAAGGTATAACCGCTGACCCCTCCAATTGCCCAGATCACGGAGCCCAGAGTCCCGAAGACTGATGTCTCACAATCTTCCAGCTGCCTTTTCTCACATCTGCTCCTCACAACTCCACTCAAAAACCTTCTGCTTCTAGAAACTCTCTCTAGACTCCTCCCACCAACTAGCTTTCTATTGGTCCAAACATTTAACTCTTTATGCTCTGACTAGAACTAACCATTATCTTAATCTAACATCTACATCTACTGTATAGTGCCCCCCTTGACATTAACCCTACACTACACTGTGATAACCTCTACCAATGCTGACCTAACTCTAGCACAAACTGTCCCTATTCCTGTCCAAAACATGAACAGACAACAGTTCACATCAGGACATTGTCAGCCAATAACATGTTATACAAGTGTAACATACAAAACGTACCCGTTTCCATTAGGCAGGCATGCACAGGAATGCAAGACACAAAGCAACCGCCTGCACACCCCCTATATGTACGAGGTGTACGGAGCAGAGCCGGGTGTGTACGAGGTGTATGGAGCGGAGCCGGGTGTGTACGAGGTGTATGGAGCAGAGCCATGTGTGTACAGAGCGGAGCCGCGTGTGTTCAAGGTGTATGGAGCGGAGCCGTGTGTACGACGTGTACGGAGCGGAGCTGTGTGTGTTCGAGGTGTACGGAGCAGAGCCGCGTGTGTACGACGTGTACGGAGCCGAGCCACATGTGTACGATGTGTACGGAGCGGAGCCGCGTGTGTACGATGTGTACGGAGCGGAGCCGCGTGTGTACGATGTGTACTGAGCGGAGTCACGTGTGTACGACTTGTACGGAGCGAAGCTGTGTGTGTACAAGGTATACGGAGCGGAGCCATGTGTATGGGGTGTACGGACCGGAGCCGCGTATGTACGGGTTGTACGGAGTGAAGCCACATGTATATGACATATACAGAGCGGAGCCATGTGTGCGACGTGTATGGAGTGGAGCCACGTGTTTACAGAGCAGATCCACGTGTGTACGACATGTACGGAGCGGAGCCGCGTGTGTGCGACATGTACGGAGTGGAGCTGTGTGTGTATGACGTGTACGGAGTGGAGCCATGTGTACGGAGCAGAGTTGCTTGTATACGACGTGTATGGAGTGGAGCCACATGTGCAGGGGCAGGGACTGGCTGGGCCAGGTGGCAGAGAGGCAAATGCCCCCTGGGCCGCTCCCCCAGCAGCTGTATAGGGCCGGCCACCTGATGGCTACGCACAGCAAATTGTGCACGGCCGTGTCTGCTGTACTGTGACTTGGCTGGCAGCAAACACAGCCGCATCACAGTCTACCAACGCACACATCTGCGCCGGGGCCGGGAGCTGTGCACTGTTGTCTAACCTTGATGGCTGCGCATCTCCCGCACCCTCCATGTTCTCTGTTCTTCCGGGTCAGATGTCGGGCGTGCGCGATGACGTGATCGTGCATACACCGACATGTCCTGGACTCTGGAAGCAGAGAGGCGCTGCAGGGGAGCGACTGTGAGGTAAGTATGAAAAACTTTTGTTTTCTTTATAAAATGAATTCAATGGGTGACGGTAGCTGCAAGTGATGAAGTGGGGGTGTAAGGAGACTGCACATGATGGAGTGGGGGGCAAGTGGGGCTGCACATGATGGAGTTTGGGGGTTAAAGGAGACTGCACATGATGGAGTTGGGGTAAGTGGGGCTGCACATGATGAAGGGGGAGTGGGGCTGCACATGAAGGAGTTTGGGGGTTAAAGGAGACTGTACATGATGGGGGACTGGGGCTGTACATGATGATGTGGGGGGGTAAGCGAGATTGAACATGATGAAGGGGGAATGGGGCTGCATATGACGTGAGGGTATGGGGGGCTGCACATTATTAAGTGGAGGGGAGTAAGGGGGACTGCACATGATGAAGGGGGAGTGGGGCTGCACATAATGAAGTTGGGAAGTGGGGCTGCACATGATGAAGTGGGGGGTAAGGGGGACTGCACATGATGACGTGGGGGTAAGGTGGACTGCACGTGAAGTGGAGGGTAAGGGGGACTGTACATGGTGAAGTGGGGGTTAAGGGGACTGCACATGATGAAGTGGGGGTAAGGGGGACTGTACATGATGAATTGGGAGTAAGGGGGGCTGCACATGATGAATTGGGGTAAGGGGGACTGCACATGATGAATTTGGGGTTCAGGGGGTCTGCACATGATGAGGTGGGGGTAAGATGTACTGCACATGAAGTGGGGTAAGGGGGACTGTACATGATGAATTGGGGGTTAAGGGGGACTGAACATGATGAACTGGAGGTAAGGTGAACTGCACATGAAGTGGAGTAAGGTGGACTGCACATGAAGTGGGGGTAAGGGGGACTGCACATGATAAAGTGAGTAAGGGGACTGCACATGATGAATTGGGGTAAGAGGGACTGCACATGATGAATTGGGGGTAAGGGGGACTGCACATGATGAATTGGGGTTAAGGGGGACTGCACATGATGAATTGGGGGTAAGGGGGACTGTACATGACGAATTGGGAGTAAGGGGGGCTGCACATGATGAATTGGGGTAAGGGGGACTGCACATGATGAATTTGGGGTTCAGGGGGTCTGCACATGATGAGGTGGGGGTAAGATGTACTGCACATGAAGTGGGGGGTAAGGGGGACTGTACATGATAAATTGGGGGTTAAGGGGGACTGAACATGATGAACTGGAGGTAAGGTGAACTGCACATGAAGTGGGGTAAGGTGGACTGCACATGAAGTGGAGTTAAGGGGGACTGCACATGATGAATTGTGGGTTAAGGGGGACTGCACATGATGAAAGGGGTAAGGTGGTCTACACATAGTAACATAGTTATTAAGGTTGAAGGAAGACTTTAAGTCCATCAGTTCAACCCATAGCCTAACCTGACATGCCCTAACATGTTGATCCAGAGGAAGGCAAAAAAACCTCATGTGGCAAATAGTAAGCCCCACTTTGGGGAAAAAAAATCCTACCCGACTCCACATACGGCAATCAGAGTAGTTCCCTGGATCAAGGCCCTATCAAGGAATCTAGTATATATACCCTGTAACATTATACTTTTCCAGAAAGGTATCCAGTCCCCTCTTAAATTTAAGTAATGAATCACTCATTACAACATCATATGGCAGAGAGTTCCATAGTCTCACTGCTCTTACAGTAAAGAACCCGCGCCTGTTATTATGCTTAAACCTTTTTTCCTCCAGACGTAGAGGATGCCCCCTTGTCCCTGTCTCAGGTCTATGATTAAAAAGATCATCAGAAAGGTCTTTGTACTGTCCCCTCATATATTTATACATTAAAATAAGATCACCCCTTAGTCTTAGTTTTTCCAAACTAAATAGCCCCAAGTGTAATAACATATCTTGGTATTGCAGACCCCCCAGTCCTCTAATAACCTTGGTCACTCTTCTCTGCACCCGCTCTAGTTCAGCTATGTCTTTCTTATACACCGGAGACCAGAACTGTGCACAGTATTCTAAGTGTGGTTGAACTAGTGACTTGTATAGAGGTAAAATTATGTTCTCCTCATGTGCATTTATGCCTCTTTTAATGCATCCCATTATTTTATTTGCCTTTGTAGCAGCTGCCTGACACTGGCCACTGAATATGAGTTTGTCATCCACCCATACTGCCAGGTCTTTTTCATTGACGGTTTTTCCCAGAGTTTTAGAATTAGGCTGCCATCACACTAGCAGTATTCGGTCAGTATTTTACATCAGTATTTGTAAGCCAAAACCAGGAGTGGATGATAAATGCAAAAGTGGTGCATATGTTTCTATTATACTTTTCCTCTGATTGTTCCACTCCTGGTTTTGGCTACAAATACTGATGTAAAATACTGACCAAATACTGCTAGTGTGACGGCAGGCTTAGGCACATAGTTATGTGGGAGGTATGGGGGACTGCACATGATGAAGTGTGGGGGTAAGGGGGACTGCATAGGCAGCATCAATAGTAAAAAAAGTTGGGGACACACAGGGTTAATAGCAGCGGTAACGGAGTGCGGTACCCGCGGCCCGTTACCGCTGGCATTAACCCTGTGTGAGCAGTGACTGGAGGGGATTACGGAGCGGGCGCCAGGCACTGACTGCAGGGGAGTAGGGGAGGGACTAATCGGACTGTGCCCGTTGCTGATTGGTCTCTGTAGTAACCTCTGTTCTGCTCCCATATCTCTGTAGTAAGCTCTGTTCTGCTCCCATATATCTGTAGTAAGCTCAGTTCTGCGCCCATATCTCTGGAGTAAGCTCCGTTCTGCTCCTATATTAAGCTCTGTTCTGCTCCCATATGTCTGGAGGAAGCTTGGTTCTGCTCCCATATCTCTGTAGTAAGCTCGGTTCTGCCCCCATGTCTCCAGAGCAAGCTCGGTTCTGCTCCCATATCTCTGGAGTAAGCTTGGTTCTGCTCCCATATCTCTGTAGTAAGCTCGGTTCTACTCCCATATCTCAAAAGTAAGCTTTGTTCTGCTCCCATATCTCTGGAGTAAGCTTGGTTCTGCTCCCATATCTCTGGAGCAAGCTCAATTCTGCTGTCATATCACTGGAGTAAGCTTGGTTCTTCTCCCATATCTATGCAGCAAGCTCTGTTCTGTTTCCATATCTATGAACCAGTCTGTTTTTAAAGCCTGTTATCTCTTCTGCTTTAATGCAATAGCCAGAGATAAGCAGGGAAAGGGAGGGCCACTGCAACTTGAGGGCCACTGCTTTGTGATTGCCCTCCAGGCTGAAAAGAACCAGAAAGCCCCTGCCCTCACACCACGTTGAAAAGGCGAGATGATGCTAGGTACCATCACCTTGTGTACTTTCTTCCTCAATCTCCATCTCGTACGCATGCAAATCTTCCTCTTTTATTGTGAGCAGCAAGCATTTGAGTAGACACAGAAGCAGGATGGTTACACTGATTATGGTGTCATCGCCGCTCATCAGTTTGTTTGATTCCTCAAAGTTTTATATAACTTCACAGATTTTATCTTCGGTTCAATATGTTTTACTGTCAATCCATCAAAGTAGAGTAATACTATGACAACATTGTTCCCAGTAGTGATCTGGCGTCTTCCCCATGCTGTTCCCATTCCATTTGAGCATTGATTCCATCCATTTCAGCAAGTTTCTCAACCCTTATGTTAGGGTCTGCCAGAAAAATGCTTGAGTTTCTCCATTGACTTCTACTATGCTCGTTCCTCAAATCAAGCCTGTCTGAATGTCCGTCCTGCTCGATTTGAGTACCAAGCACTGGAGTATTTTAGAGCTCGCTTATCACTAGTGCCAACTACTCATTAGTAATAAAGAATTTGTAGATGGCTTTGAAAAATAATTATTGCCTTAAAGAAAATATGAGATGCGCATTTGTAGGAATGGTCTACTGCCTTTTTTTCAAACTTTTTATTGAAAGATTCCACAAAATAATATAACAGGCATGTGACATTGCAGTGTAAAATCAGAGTAATTCATCAAATCATCATTCACAATATTAATGATAAAATCATACTTTCAATGACAAAACAAACAAATAAAATAAGTAGAATAGAACATTGAACACAATGTATTCTCAGCAGCATTGCACCATCAACCAAGAAGTTCTGTATCAAGGTTCTGAACATGTAACAGTTCAGGTTATAATAAGCAAATATTCCTGAGTCCACATAGAGCATCACGTTCATGCACTGAAAAAAGAGAAACCTCAGGGATTATATCTCGCGGTTGAAGAAATCACAGCACCAGGGGCTAGGTGCGTCAGGGGTGAATTGCACCACCTTTCTCAAATTCTATGACATTTTTGGGGACATCCTCTGTTCTTGTATAATATGTTCTCATATGGAATTATACTGTATTGTTCACTAATTTTTTTCCACTGATTGATAGGAGACTTTCCCCCCATCCACCTCAGAGCTATCGCTTTCCTAGCCATAAACAGAGCCTCTCTCAGAAATATTCTGTCATAATGAGTCCACATTTCTTCATCCACAACACCCAACACACACAGCTCTGGACTACATTCAACCGGTATCCTAAGTATCCTTTCTAGTGTAAAAATCACATCCTTCCAATATCTTCTTATAAGTCTACAATCCCAAATTAGATGCCAAAAATCCGCTCCATCCTCCCCACATCTATGACATTCATCATTTACTCTTCTACCGAATTTATGTAGTCTACTCGGGGTTAAATAGGATTGGTGGAATATATATAATTGAATTAATTTGTTATCTGCAGCTGGAGACACCATCGTATGCGCTTCCAGGGCTTCAATTCACTGGTCATCAGTGATAGATGGGATTAGGTGCCTCCATTTAACCTCCACAGCCAACTGGGTAGAAGAAATCTTGGAATTTAACAAGAAGGTATACAGGGAGGAAATCACACCCGTAGGTCCCTGAGTTGACAATATTCCTATTAGTGGATATCTAGATATTCGCATTCTAGGAAGTGGGAATTGGTACGTTATAGCATGTCTCAGCTGCAGATATCTATAAAAATCCCTGAGGGATTCCAAATTTTGTATAAATCATTTTTATTGGTCACAGCAATAAAGAACAAAGGCAAACGTTACAAACTGGTAAATCTGTGCAATGATAGGCAGTAATTTTAAGTCAAACAAGGGGAGCATAGTTACAGCATTTATGTCTTATGATTTAACTTTTCTGATCAACAATGCTCCTGTCTATCCCGAAATCATGAGCTGATAACAATAAAAAAAGCCGGGATAATTGGTACCAATTGTTAGATTTCTTTGTGAATATTCAAAATACGATATGTATAATCGAACTAGTTGTGAGGAGGACAAACATAGAAAGTAAGGAAGGGGAAAGAAAAGAGGGTGGGAAGAAGAAAAGAAGGATGGATGAGGGTGTGGGGGGTTCAGGGAAGGAGTGTGGCTGCCCCCATATCCCAGCGGACAGAACGCATGCCGAGGAACGGCTCGGAAGCATACGAGAATAGGCTATATAGTGTGTCGGGTTCTGGAAACCCAGAGATCTAATTCAGGAGTTTCCCTAAAAGCGATCCAAGAAGCCCATATGTTGTAAGTTTTCTCTGCGTTACCTGGTGACTGATTTATCAACTGCTCCATTCTATAGATGTTATTAAGTTCTGCCACAAAATCTGTACGGGAAGGAAATTTTTCTTGTTTCGAAAACCGAGGGATCAAATTTCTGACTGCGGTAAGAAAGTGTCTTAGGATGCCCCTCTTGAACCTAGATATTGACAAGTCGCATAGAGACAGCAAAGCTAGACCTGCTGAAGGTTGGATCTGTGTGATAGACAGCTTATTATGAAGTTTAAAGACGGCCAGCCACAAATCCCTTATGGGGGGGCAGTCCCACCAGATATGCATGTAGGAGCCTATTTCCTTTAAACATCTCCAACAGACGTCAGGAGTCGTGGGGAACACCGCATGCACCATGGAGGGGCATCTATACCATCTTGCTAGAATCTTATAGCTCCTCTCCTGTGATACTGCGCATAATGACGATCTGGAAGAGAAGAGAAGAATTTTTTCCCTATCCTCAGATGACAAGGGTCTTCCCAGATCGCCCTCCCATTTTGAGAAAAATAATGGCCAACCCTGCAGCGGAGCCCTCCCCTCTTGGAAGATTTTATAAAGCAGCGAGACAGTATGATCTGGGGGATTTGCTGATATGCAAAGCTTCTCAAAGGGAGTTAGCGGCCTGTTGATGTTGGCTTGTTTAGAGATTGAGTAGATATAACTTTTGTTGTTCATAGAAGAACCAGTCAACAGAGCATGATTCCTCCCCTGGGAATAGTTCCCTGAGGGACTTCATCCCAGTTTCATTTAAATAGTCGTGGATGATGGGTTTTGACTCTTTTCTCTTATTTAGAAATGTCTCTCTATTCTGCCCTGCCGGAAAAGCAGAATTATCGTAAATTGGAATTAAGGGGCCCGGGAGGGTTGTGATCTGAAAGTCTTTATTTCGATTTTTGATAAGAAGCAACAAGTTTCTCGTAAGGAAGGGCATGTAGATGTCCTGCCCTAGCCCCTTGCCTCCTTTCCAAAGTACAATTTGGGAGTCGCGTCCATTAAGATCATTTTCTAAGTTGACCCACTTTTTATTGTTTTTACTATGATAATGATACATATGATAGTGTGTTGAACGACTTGTAGAAGCCTGCCGAGAACCCATCAGGGCCCGGGCTCTTGCCCTGTTTCAAATCGCTAATGGTTTCAGACACCTCCTCCACTGAGAATTCCTTTTCAAGATCAAGTAGATCCCCTTCAGGCAGAGTGGGTAGTTTATGTTCCTGTAAATATGATTTGATTTTATTACGAAGAAAATGTAGTGGAGCCTCTTTATAGTGTCCCGTTATGTTGTATAGAGATTTGTAATATTCACTGAAGTTGGAAAGAATATCTCTGGTATTAAACACTTTCTTCCCCTCTTTGTTTTTAATAAAAGGAATGTAGGTATTGGGATTACGTTGATTAAGGGCTCTGGCCAAGAGTCTACCACTTTTATTGCCTAGCTGGTAAAAGCGGCTCTTGAGTCTTTCTCTGAGGCATTTAGATTTTTGATCTATTATAGATAACAATTTTTGTCTAGCCGAGGAGAGCCTAGCAAATGTGCTGGCCTCAAGGTCTCGTTTATGTTTGTTTTCTAATTGGTGGATTTGATCTGTTAAGCTAAGTATTTCCGCCGCTCTTTCTTTTTTTAACCTCGCGCCATGAGAGATGAGGACGCCTCTTATTACACTTTTCAAGGCTTCCCATTTTATAATAGGGGACGTGGTGTCTTCCTCGTGGTCAGTCAGGAAATCTGTGATTGTTTGATCAATCTTGGATTTACATATGGGATCCTGTAGTAAGTTTTCATTCAGACGCCAGGAGAAACCTGGTCTCGAGGCAGAATGAAGTGAAATTGTTAGGTAAATAGGAGCGTGATCTGACCACAATATCGACCCCACGTCCGCCTTTACCTGCATATCAAGCAACTTATGTGATATGAAGAAATAATCTATTCTACTGTAGGTGTTGTGTATTTTTGAAAAAAAGCTATAGTCCTTAGTTGTTGGATTAAGAACCCTCCAGACATCTACCAGTCTCAAGCTGCGCAGCTGGGATCTTATTTTTTTAATAGAAGATGCAGGATATGAAGACTTACCCGAAGAGACATCCACCGCAGGGTTCATAGGAATATTAAAGTCGCCCCAAAGTATCACAGGAGAGGAACCAGCAAACTCCCCAAGACGTCTTCTGCAGTCGGCTCCAAACTTCTGTTGCCCTTGGTTTGGGAAATGTACATTAGCAATTACAAGTTTATGTGCTGCCCATGTGATGAGTAGGAAGATATATCTGCCATTTTTGTCAATTTGTGAGTCTAAGATCTCAGGCACAAAGGATTTGTGAAAGGCTATTGAGACACCTTTTGATTTTGAAAATGGATTTGGGCTATGATACCATTTAGGGTAATTTTTTGTGGAACAATGTGGCACCACACCAGATTTGAAATGTGTCTCTTGGAGCAGTAGCACAGAGACCCTCTGTTTGTGGCTATCAAGCAGGACCTGCCGTCCTTTTTCAGGTATATTTAGCCCCTTAACGTTGAAGGAGCAAAATTTAATTTCATCCATTATCAAATATCTTTATGCCATTCCGCAGTACCATGCGCCCCATCCGCCAGAACATGCGACAGCCAGGGGTAGTAGGGAAGAAACAGTAGGAGGGAAGGGAAAAAGGCGGGGTAAAGAAAAAATAATAGAGCATAGAAAACATAAAAGAAGGTGCGTTAGGATTGACGCACCAGGTCAGATTATGCATCTGTATGTTTAGGGCAAAAGAATGAAGAAGGAGAAGTCTCCTCCCCTCCCTTCACCCGAGCACCTTAAGTGGATAAGGGAAGCCAAGGGAGATACCGACCCCCCCAACCCCCACGAACTTGGTAAGTCCCATAAACGAGAATTTGCAAACATGTAATGTCTAGTTAAACAGAATAATTGTCTTTGCACCAGCGAGATGTCCCGCATGTCATCAGAGAACACAGAGGGGGGAAGGAAAAAAAAAAAAAAAGGGGGGGGGGGGAGGGGGATAAATTCACCGATGACAGGCAAGACACCACGCGCCCAGGCGCTCAAAGAATAGGATCAAACCTCTAAGGCGAGTCCGCTGTGGGACAAACCGTCCCGCCAGGAGACTCGGCCTACTAACAATAAGTGTTCATGGGACCACACAGCTGCAGCAGAGTATCTGAGCATATTGCGACAATGAATAGAAACTGGTTGAAACTAAGGAGAAGATGGAACAAATGAAGAGTGAAAAGCTTCATGGGGGATCTGAGGAGCCTTCGTTGGTATGACGATTCTTGGAACGTGGAACCCTGAGCCACCTTGGAGGAGCATCTGGAAGTGTCGGAGCCAGAGGCCAATCTGGAAGATCTATTAGTGGAAGTTCAAATGTTCCTAGAAAGTTAGCCAGGTCCCCAATCCGGCGGAAGTATGCGCTTTTGCCACCTTTGAATGCTGTTAGTTGAAATGGGAACCCCCACCTGTAGGGGATATCTCTTTCCTTGAGAGCTTCCAGCAAAGGCTTCAGGGCTTTGCGCAGGAATAGAGTGCGCCTGGATAAGTCTGATAGGAGTAAGATTGGATGACCTTCAAACTGGAGCGGTCCCTTTTTCCTAGATGCCATCATGATGGCCTCCTTAATTCTGAAATAATGCACCCTGCAGATGACGTCTCTAGGGCGCGCCTCAGACGTGGGTTTAGGACCAAGTGATCTATGAATCCTGTCGAACTCGATGGTGTTGTCTCCATGGTCGCCGAGAATGTCCAGAAATACTCTCTGAACTGTACGATCTAGGTCCTGAGGACTGACAGACTCTGGTAGGCCACGTATACGGATATTGTTACGCCTATTGCGATTCTCCAGATCCTCAAGGCCAGATGACATTTCCTCCAGTTTCATGGTGTGGTCCATTAAAATTTCTCTGTGTGCCTGGAGCTCTTGTGAGATATCCTCTTGCGTTTTTTCTACATCTTCTATGCGCGATGTGAATTCTGTCTGTAAATTATGTATCTCTTTTTTGTACGAGTTCTCAAGCCTGCACGCAAAACTTTCCAGATCCGTTTTAGTTGGAAGAGCTTTAATGTATTTACTCAGTTCAGCTATATTCATGTCCTCCGGCATGTCTCCATCTCCCTCACTGTTGTCTGTTGTTTTTTTAGGAGAGATATGCGAGGTTTGTGGCTCCTTTGAGGAGGAACTATGTTTGTGCGGTGTTTGCGACATTGCTGATCTGGTGTTCCTTGTTTGAGGTGGTTGGTTTAAGAATCGTTCCATGTCCTCCGTAGGAGGTTCCTTGTGTAAGCTTGCGGATTGCCCAGAAGTCTTCTTAGCTTTACCCATAAATGTCTGCTGCTATTAATTGCCCATGGTAGTGTTCAGGGGAGTATGGGGGTGCAGCGGTCACCGCTTCAGACAGAGCCCTCCATCAGCAAGCCCCCTCCGAGGTGCATTCAGCTCAGTCTTTTGATTATAATAGATATTATGGGCTGCAGATAGGGAACGATCTCCACGTAGGGGTGTAACTCCCAAATCAAGTATATACCGATGTTATTGTGCACTACAACCACAATTATTGTCCTGCCCAATGAGAGTTATGGGTATGGGGCAGCAGGAGATGAGGAATTACGGATGAGAACAAATAAAAAAGGGCGTATAAACCTTGTAGAAAATGTCAGGTAGGAAAAACAGATTCTCTCACTGTCAACAAAGTCTAATAAGCTGGTGCCTGCTGCTATCTGAATGGTGGTAAATTTACTTATATCCTCAAGTTTAGTACAACTCAAAAGGTGCTGTGCATAAGTGGGTATGGGGCAGCAGGAGATGAAGCTCAATCATGAGCTGTGTAGGGGGAGCGATCTTAATTTAGAAAGCTTCTAGTTCAAGTGAGAGATTCCCCACCCTATGTGGGATGCACAAAATGGCGTCGGCGGGAAATCTTCAGCTCCCTCCCCACACTTTCAGAGCTGCACCCGGATTGCCCTCTGAGTTTTTAATGGCACAGCGCGCCTCTGCAGATGTTAAGCCCAGCCAGCAATGTCACTTGTTGCAGGATCTTTTTACTGTGTTGGATGTGCTCCTTTCCCTCCTCTTAAGTTGCCAGCACAGAGCAGGGGCAGGGGAGCAGACACTAAGGCCAGGCTGTCACAGAGCACAGCCGCGAGAGCCAGGCAGCAGTGAGGCGGTGCCGCAGGTAAGCGATGAGTCAGATAAGCGGCCAGCTGCAGTGGGAGAGTGGGTCTGGGGGAGGGGGCCGATCGTACCTTCCTGTGTCTGCTGTATAGTCCGCCTGTGGATCTTCAAAGACGGCGGCCTCCTTCCTACTCGTCTCCTCTAACAGGCGCCAGGGGGTGCAGCCGGGGCACAACAGCGCAGGACCCGGACACACCGAACCACAGGGACCGCTGGTGCAGGTAAGCGGCAGGATCCATGAGCGGCTCGCCGGAGCGGGATAACAATCCAGGGGAGGGGAAGTGCCGGCACTTGTCTGAAACCGCTTCAGTGAGCAAAGTCCCGGGACTTTCAAGATGGCGGCAGCTCTATGATCACTCCTCTCTTCTCCTGAGGTCCGCAGCTCCCGCGCCGGGGGAGCAGGCAGCACTCATTCACCTGCTCCTTCCTAGCTTCCAGGGGTAGTTAGGGTCAATATCATCCGATCCTGGGCTTGAAATTATCCCTTTTGAGGCCAGTAATTCTATAAACAGTATAAGTTGGGCAGGAGCTTCTGTGAAGTGCGACTGGTTCCTCTCGCAGTCAGGCCACGCCCTGGATTCCAAATTTTATATGAAATTGTTCAAATGATAATAAAATTTGATTTTCAAAAATCTGATTGAGCGTCCTTATACCATATTGTTTCCAGAAACCCGGGTCTTGTAAGTTTTGGAGATGTGAAAATTTACGATTATCCCATATCCAAGTCTCCCCGACCTGGTCAGAAAATTTTAAAATGCATTTACTTTCCCGCTAAACCTGTATTGCTAAACTATGTGCAAACACAAGCCCCGAGGCGGTCTGTATGAACCCTCCAATATTGCCCATGGTGTGCACCCCCCCAGAAAATGAATGAGATGATCCTCTGCGTTATTGAGTTTATCATGGACTAACCAATATTTTAAGTATCATAATTGGTCAGCTAGATAATATAGCAAGAGGTCAGGCACCGCATATCCACCCTCTCTTTTGGGCCTTTGTAAGGAACCAATATTTACTTTAGGCCTAGAGGAGCCCCATATAAACGCTGCCATTAAGCTATACATTTTCTTAAAGAAACCCTTAGGGACTTTGATTGATGTATGTTCCAACATATATAAACACTTTTGGAGGATTATCATTTTAATTAGTCCAATTCTGCCTGCTACAGATAGGGGGAGTCGAGACCATATCCCAAACTTTTTTTTTCATCATATCCTCGAGGGGGTATATACAATGCCCAAATACTTAAATTTTTTAACTACTTTTAAACCAAATAACACGGGTACTGTTATATTATCCACTTTTGACATGACTAACGATTTGCTCCAATTAATTTTAAGACCCGACAATTCTCCAATTAATAAGCACCATCGCTTTAGGAAGGGACTGTCCAATCTTATCCAGGAAAAGCACCAGGTCATCAGCATATAATCCTACCTTATCCACCCTAGAGTTTATGTCGATTCCCTCCACCAAATGATCTTGTCTAATTTTAAGTGCAATTGTTTCAATCGCCAGTTCAAAAAGCATTGGGGATAGTGGGCAGCCCTGTCTGGTCCCCCCACTCAGATTAAAATATTCCGATAATACGCCATTTACCAGAACCAGTATATTAGCTATTGTCTACTGCCTTGAATGCCCGTGTGACCTAAAATATAGGCAAAACCACTAGATATTTGAGAACATGGAAAAAAAGAACATATTGGGACAATAAGCAACTACACTGCTCCAAAAAATAAAGGGAACACTAAAATCCCACATCCTACATATCACTGAAGTATTCCAGTTGTAAATCTTTATTCATTACATAGTGGAATGTGTTGAACAATAAAACCTATAAATGATCAATGTAAATCACAACCAATATCCCACGGAGGTCTGGAGTTGGAATGATGCTCAAAAACAAAGTGGAAAATGAAGTTACAGGCTGATCCAACTTCAGTGGAAATGCCTCAAAACCAGGAAATGATGCTCAGTAGTGTGTGGCCTCCATGTGCCTGTATGATCTCCCTACAACGCCTGGGCATGCTCGTGATGAGGCGGTGGATGGTCTCCTGAGGAATCTCCTCCCATACCTGGACTAAAGCATCCGCCAACTCCTGGACAGTCTGTGGTGCAATGGGACGTTGGTGGATGGTGTGAGACATGATGTCCCTGATATTTTCAATCAGATTTAGGTCTGGGGAATGGGCGGGCCAGTCCATTGCTTCAATGCCTTCATCTTGCAGGAACTGCTGACACATTCCAGCCACATGAGGTCTGGCATTGTCCTGCATTAGGAGGAACCCAGGGCCAACCGCACCAGCATATGGTCTCACAAGGGGTCTGAGGATCTCGGTACCTAATGGCAGTCAGGCTACCTCTGGTGAGCACATGGAGGGCTGTGCGGCCCTCCAAAGAAATGCCACCCCACACCATTACTGACCCACTGCCAAACCGGTCATGCTGAAGGATGTTACAGGCAGATCGCTCTCCGCGACGTCTCCAGACTCTGCCATGTCTGTAATATGTGCTCATTGTGAACCAGCTTTTATCTGTGATGAGCACAGAATGCCAGTGGCGAATTTGCCAATCCTGGTTTTCTGTGGCAAATGCCAAGCGACCTACACAATGTTGGGCTGTGAGCACAACCCTCATCTGTGGACGTCGGGCACTCAGACCATCCTCATGGAGTTGGTTTCTAACCGTTTGTGCAGACACATGCACATTTGTGGCCTGCTGGAGGTCATTTTGCAAGGCTCTGGCAGTGCTCCTCCTTGCAGAAAGGCTGAGGAAGTGGTCCTGCTGCTGGGTTGTTGCCCTCCTACGGCCCTGTCCAAGTATCCTGGTGTACTGGCCTGTCTCCTGGTAGTGTCTCCAGCCTCTGGACACTATACTGACAGACACAGCAAACCTCATTGCCACAGCTCGCATTGATGTGCCATCCTAGATGAGCTGCACTACCTGAGCCACTTGTATAGGTTGTAGAGACCGTCTCATGATACAAGTGTGAAAGCACAAGCAACATTCAAAAGTGACCAAAACATCAGCCAGAAAGCATTGGTACTGAGATGTGGTCTGTGGTCCCCACCTGCAGAACCACTCCTTTATTGTGTGTGTCTTGATAATTGCCAATAATTTCTATCTGTTGTCTATTCCATTTGCACAACAGCATGTGAAATCGATTGTCAAAGTGTTGCTTCCTAAGTGGACAGTTTGATTTCACAGAAGTTTGATTTACTTGGAGTTATATTTTGTTTAAGTGTTCCCTTTATTTTTTGAGCACCTATTCTATGTGTATACATGTATTCTATCTTTTCTATTTTAACCTGACTGTGATTTTACTGTATAGCCGCATATGAATTGCTGGCTTTTCAAAGGACATTGGTGCGTAAAAATCGCACAGAGCTCGCATGGTGCAAGTGCTGTGCGATTTTTTTTTTTATCGCACCCATTGACTTCTATTGGGGGATGCGATCCGCTTTGTGATTACATTCGCAGCATACTGCTATTTTTTTCCAGCCCGATCTTGATCCGATCCAAGCTGGAAAAAAAGATGAAGACACCATCATAGATTAACATTGGTCCGAATTCAATTCGATTTTTTATCGGATTGAATTCGTCTGATATCATCGCAAGAGAGCATGAGCCCTAACACCGACAGTCAGCTGCTGCATCAGGTGACCTCTTGAAGGATGGTCGGAGTGTCACTACCCACATCAGCTGATCCAGCATTAATGCAATTACACCAGCAGGCCAACAGGAAAAAAACTGCATTAACCTCGATGGCCTTTAAGGAAAAAAGTTTTAAGTTGATGAAACCAGATCTGCCACAAATCCAAAAATGGATCGTGACAGTACCCCCCCTTTCAATGAGGAGCCTCTGGACCCGCAACACTGCACCTCACCAGTTGACAACCTATGGTGAGGACGCCTCGATCCACCTGAGTTCACCTCAGCCGTCACCTGACCCTTAGGTTTATGGCAAATGCAGCCTGATGGAAGTCCCAATAACCTAGGATCTGGAGGCGCCACAAATCTCCAGAGTGCCGACCTGGGGAATAAGTTGTGTACATGCATAACTGGTGGTAACTCCAGATGGAAAGTCCCCGGGCTGAGAATGGCCGACACCCGATATGGCCCGATCACCCTGGAACTCCAGGTTCCAGTTGCACACTTCCACCTGATGTTTTTGGTGCACATCCATACGTACTCGTTCACACACAGGTCCGGACATGAACATTTATTACTACTCATATGTTTGCCACAAGACGGTGAACTCTTTGAGGAATCGACAATAGAGGCATCCCCCTGTATCACCACACTCACACCTGCACTATGCTCAGAGGGTACCACCACCCTCCCCTGGCCCCTCCTCCTAAGAGGACTCTAACACTCAAGGTTAGCATGTGGTGAGTCTTGAGTCCTGCCCCTACTCCCTGGCAGCATTTCTGCTGCCCCCCAGAGAAGAAGGGGATGGTTGAAGAAAGATGACAGACAGTAGCCCCTGGACAGCAGCCCTCACACGAATGATCCCAGCTGACTACTTCCCTAGACCGCCAATCTATGACCGGGTTGGAACGATGGGTGTTGGAATTCCCCCAAGAAGTAGCACGACAAGGACTCTTCATGATGAGTCCCTATATGCAGGTGTATATCATCTACAACTTGAGTCACCCTCCCCTGGCTCAGTGGGACAGAGTCAATGGCCTGGACGCTTAGGGGTTTTGCTAGCGTCCTACACCTCAGTCCATGGGTCTGGACAAAGTGAGCATCCACCAAACTGACACCTGCTCCACTGTCCACAAGCACCAGAATTGTCTCAGTAACTCCTCCAACCACCACTTCAGCAGAGATAGTGCACTGAGACGAGAAGATGGAGGAAATATACACTCCCTGGTCGCCTCCCTCCACACGACCTGGGGAAAGCGGCTTCTGTGTGGATGATGGTACTTTGGAGCAAGCTGGGCAGACATTGATGAAATGACCAGTATACCACAGTAAAAACATGCGCCCACACCATGACAAACCGCAGGCAACCCCGTTTGGGAACCAACTCCTCCCACCTGCATGGGTTCATCCGCCTGCACAGTGCGTCCTCCTCCCTAGCAATGACAACAGGGGGCACATTAGGTGTATGCCTCTCCCTCAAGCGGCTATCCACTCGGATGGCAAGGGACATGGCAGCCTCCAACAACCTGGGGGCTGCGTACTGCACCAGAGAATCCTGCAACCTTGGGGACAGACCCTGCATAAAATGGCTCCTAAGGGCAGGGTCATTCCACTGTGTCAGTGGTACTCCTCCTGAACTTTGAGCAGTACTCCTCAGAATACAGGCCCCACTGCTTTATCTTACGGAATTCCACCAGAGAGATGCCATCAGGATTACCATACACCAGCACCAACGCCGCAAAAAACTCGTGCATTGACTGTAAGGATGGTGAACTAGTCAGCAGGGAGAAGGCCCAGGATTGAGGGATCACCCTTGAGAAGGGAGACTATAATCCCCACCCGTTGTTCCTTACTACCTGATGAACGAGAACGGAGCCTGAAGTACAACTTGCAGGCTTTTATTAAAAACCCAAAATTTATCTTTCCCTCCAGAAAACCTGTCAGGGAGAGATATCTTGGGTTCTGATTGAGCATGCACCTGAGCAGAGGCCCTGAACCCCAACAACTGCTTCACCACCTCTCCATGCAGACCCTTAAGCTCATCGGGGACAGACTGGAGCAGTTGGGCAAAGGCCAAAAAAGTTCAGTCGGTGTTAATATCACGATGTGACTGGAGCGGTGTGACTCGACCCCACAAAAGGTTGGCCAACTGACGGCACAAACACACCAGGCAACACCAGGAAAACAATAACAACGGTGGGCCCTGTCGATAGGTAACATGGGAATGGACACCTCTCCTGCACTCACCTGACGATGTGCCCTGATCTCAATATTGTCCCTATACGGGTTCTTTCACCCCATCACCAAGCAGGAAATGTAATCCCTCACTTACCCTGCTCTTATCCCTAAGTAGGGAACCAGCAGGTGAGAGCACTGGTCCCACCGCTGCACTAATACAACAAAAGGAAGGGAAAGAGACACCTAAAGGGGCAGGGTAAAAAATGCAACATTTAGCTCCCTGAAAAGCACTGCACAGCAGAGTAAGGCGCCAGAAAAGCGAACTCCGCACAAGCACCACTGTACCCAGAGAGTTCCTCACTCAGGCTTGGTCACTGAAGATTGCTCTAACACCAACAATCAGCTTATGCATCAGGTGACCTCTTGAAGGATGGTGGGAGTGGTCGCATCACCCACATCCATTGATCCAGCAGCAATGCAATTACACCAGCAGGCCAACTGGGAAAAACTGCATTAACCCCCGATGGCCTGAAAGGAAAAAATTTTAAGTTGATGAAACCAGATCTGCCACAAATCCAAATGGATCGTGGCAGTGTCTCTTACTGGAGCTGATCAACTCACTTGGCTGCAAATCAAATTCGAGACTAATTCAAACAATTTGCAATTTGATTCACATTGATTGAACAAAAAATGCCTTCCCTCCCTTAATAATTATAATTGATAAGTAGAAATACAGGTTCTTTGTATTTCTGATTGAATTATATGTGGATTTAATTGTGTTCCGTTCAATTGTTTTACTTTTTGTTATTTACTGCTTATCTTCTATCTTGTAGGGTATGAATGGGACATTAGTCACTTCTCAAGGCCAAGCTGTGAGTCAGTGTGGTCAAGGAGTCCAAGGTCAGAAGCCAGGAGAGTATGTCATATACAGAAGGAAGAGACAAAAGCGTAGTCAGGTAACGCTCCGAGGTCAGAGTGTCGGGAGGATAACAGATCAGAAGGGGTTACGCTACTTTCACACATCAGGTTTTTTGCTTCATGCACGATCTGGCAAATTATTAAAAAAAAAACGGTTCTGTTGCAAATAGTGAAAACTGATGCAACGGATCCGTTTTTCTGCTGGATCTGGTTTTTTGTTTTTAACCCGGTGATAACTTTCCTGTTCGAGAGAGCGAGATAGAGAGACTCCAGAATGGAAAATGCAGCTACAGGGCATGCTCAGTGTGAAAAAAAACGGATTCGGTAGCCGGATTCATGCATTTCAACTCTCGTTTCATCCGTTTATCGCTGGAACCGTCGATGGGAGTTTTTTGGCCGTACATAAAAAACGTTCCTCTGTACGTTTTGTCCGGCCGCCGGAAAACAAAATTTTGATGGATCCAGCAAAAAACGGATGAAATGTTAAGCCATTAGGCACAATCCGGCGCTAATACAACTCTATGAGAAAAAAACGGATTAGGCGGAGAAAAAACGGATCCATTTTTTTTAAATGTTGCCGGATTGTGCCTGACGGCAAAAACCTGAAGTGTGAAAGTAGGCGGGTAGTGAGGACAAAGTCCAAGGTCAGGCAACAGATCAGACATACAGAACTCAAGTCACAGAGAGCACAGCACAAACCTCACAAGATGAATGTATGTCTGGCAGTGTTCTGGGAAACTCAGCTCAGTTAAGAAGCATGGCCATTATGGGGAAAGATTAACACGAGACAGCCGATGCCTCACAGTCTCAGATTGGATAGTCGAGCTGTGAATCAACACACTGACAGCTCAGCACACCCCTATACCAGATTGGACGGCCTAGCTGTCAGTAACCATCCCAGACACCCTGAGGGGTGAAACCATGACAATTAAGTAATTAAGCCAATTACCGTATGTGCTACACACAGACTTTGCTTGTACATTTTGAGTAAGTAAATTGTATTCTTTTGTGAAGGCGCACTTGGGAAGGCAGTCACACAGGTAAATGTCTTTTTTTTTCTCCTTTTTTCATTTTTATTACAAAATTTCCCTTTTCCAAAGAGTGCCGACCAACATTTGCTACACACTTTCAAAATCAAGCGGTAGCAAGTTATACATGTCAAGTAATACTAATATAACTGATATGCAATAAAATCAGTACTTTTTAACATTCACACTTTGTAAGTGACAAGGTTAAAAGTTGTTTTTGCCTCCTTGTACATGAATACTAGAACACACCCTCACTGTAGAATTTGTTCACTGGTTTATAACATTCTGTTCCTATCTCCATTGCTAAACTTCATCATCTTCTCACTATCCAGATGCACCACAAATTGGCTGCTGTATTCCTTGCTTCAGCTTTTATACAGGCTATTACAGTCTCTCCTGATTGGCTGGGCAGGTGATGTCATACCTGCAGGGCATTATATGGAAAACACAGACACACCTGAAGTCATGTGATATTTTCTGGTGAATATACAGTTGGGCTCAAAAGCTTACATACCTCGGCAGGATTTTTGCTTTCTTGGCCTTTTTTCAGATAATATGAATGATAACACCACAACTTTTTCTCCACTCATAGTTAGCGGTTGGGTGAAGTCATTTATTGTCAAACTGCTATGTTTTATATTTTTAAATCATAATGACAACCCAAAACATTCAAATAACTCTGATCAAAAGTTCACATACCCTGGTGATTTTGGCCTGATAACATGCATAGAAGTTGGCACAAATGGGTTTGAATGGCTACTAAAGGTAACATCCTCACCTGTGATCTGTTTGCTTGTAATCAGTGTGTGTGCATAAAAGCCGAGTGAGTTTCTGGGATCCAGAAAGACTCCTGCATCTTTCATCCAGCCACTGATGTTTCTGGATTGTGAGTCATGGGGAAAGCAAAAGAATTGTGAATGGATCTACAGGAAAAAGTAGTTGAATTGTGTAGAACAGGAAAAGGATACAAAAAGATATCCAAGGAATTGATAATGCCATTCAGCAGTGTTCAAACTGTAATTAACAAATGGAAAATCAATGGCTCTGTAAAAACAAAACCACGGTCAGATGTTTTTTCGTCCACAACTGCAGGGAAAATTGTTTGGGATGCAAAGAAAACCCCACAATAACATCAGCTGAAATACTGGACTCTCTGAAAACTAGCGGCGTGGTTGTTTCAAGATGCATAAAAAGGAGGCACTTGAAGAAAAATGGGCTGCATGGTTGAGTCGCCAGAAGAAAGCTATTATTGCACAAATACCACAAAGTATCTCGCCTACAATATGCAAAACAGCACAGAGACAAGCCTCAAAACTTTTGAAACAAGGTAATTTGGAGTGATGAGACAAAAATTGAACTTTTTGGCCACAACCATAAACGTTACATTTGGAGAGAAGTCAACAAGGCCTATGATGTAAGGAACACCATTCCTACTGTAAAGCACAGAGGTGGATTGCTGATGTTTTGGGGATGTGTGAGCTACAAAGGAACAGGAAGCTTGGTCAAAGTTGAAGGAAAGATGAATGCAGCACGTTATCAGCAAATACTGGAGGCAAATTTGCAATCATCAGCCCAGAAGCTGCGCATGGGACGTAGTCGCCTGACCTCAATATCATTGAGCCACTCTGGGGAGATCTCAAGCGCGCAGTTCATTCTAGACAGCCCAGGAATTTACAGGAACTGGAGCCTGTTTGCAAAGAAGAGTGGGCAGCTTTACCATCTGAGAAAATAAAGAACCTCATCTACAACTACCACAAAAGATTTCAAGCTGTCATTGATGTTAGAGGGAGCAATACACGGCAGGGCCGCCATCAGGGCATTACTGCCCTTCCTACTGTATGGGGCCCGATGAACAGTAGCAAAAAGGGGGGCCCGGAAGCGCTGGCAGCCCGGGCCCTCCTCCTTTGCTACTGCTGGTCGGGCCCCAGGTGCAATAGTTCATGGCCGCTGCAAGCGAGAAACATAACACTGTGGTGATTTAAAAATACAGCTAGTGTTGTTAGTGCATCTGGCGTCCAGAAATGGGTGCTGTACCTTTAAGCAGAAGCAGGCCAAAGTGCATCATGGTTCGGACGCGGTCATGTGACGTGACACACTGCGCGCTCTTCTTAATGTAGGAGCAGAATGCAGAGCAGCATGTCATGTTTGTGGGAGACAGGAGAAAATACTGAAGTCGGAGGTGAGCAGGGAGAGGAGGCGGGCAGCGTGTGAAGACTCAGAGGAAGCTGCAGAGAGGAGTGAGGTGAGAGAGGAGACTGGAGTCTGCTGATGTGAGTGAGGAGAGGGGAGGCTGCTAAGGGGACGATATGAGAGGCTGCTGAGGTGAGGAGATGAGAGGCTGCTGAGGTGAGGAGAGGGGAGGCAGGCTGCTGAGGTGAGGAGATAAGGCTGCTGAGGAGAGGGGAGGCTGCTGAGGAGAGGCTGCTGAGGTGAGGATATGGGAGGCTGCTGAGGAGATGAAAGGCTGCTGGTGAGGAGAGGGGAGGCTGCTGAGGTGAGGCTGCTGAAGGGAGTGAGGAGACGGGAGGCTGCTGAGGTGAAGAGAGGGGAGACTGCTGAGGTGAGGAGATGGAAGGCTGTGGAGGTGAGGAGAGGGTGCTGAGGAGAGATGAGAGGCTGCTGAGGTGAGAAGAGGGGAGGCTGCTGAGGAGGGGAGGCTGCTGAGGTGAGGAGAGGGGAGGCTGCTGATGTCAGGAGATGGGAGGCTGCTGAAGGGAGTGAGGAGATGGTAGGCTGCTGAGGTGACTACATCTGGCAGGGTGAGGCTGCTGAGGGAATTCTGCATCTGGCCGTTGGAGGCTAGTGAAGGGAGTGAGGAGAAGCTGCTGAGGTAAGTCTGCATCCTGCATCCAACAGGGTGAGGTTGAGGAAGGGGCAGCGATGATGACCATGGCTAGTTGAGAAGGAGCGGCGGCGCCAATTGCGTTTTAAAAGGGTGCCAACCTCTGCTGACAGGTAGGATCAAGAGTAATTGACAAATAGGGTGATCTCCATTAATGCTTGACTACTTGCTATTTTTCCTATTATCATATCACTTTGAGTTCTCTTATTTTGGGTGTATTTACAGTATATTCTAGAATTTATAGGTTTTTAATGAATACCAATAAAGAGATTTTTTTGGTACTGTGAATATATATGCAATAATATACGGTTTACATTTATTAACCCCTTAACACCTAAAGACGTGCAGTGTCCATCATAGGATGCCTCCCCTGTTTGGTGCGGACTTCGGCGATGCGCCCGCACCTTTTTCGGCACATGACAGCTGATAGGGGCACATGAAAGCTGATCTGATCAACTCTCATGTTCCCCTAACAGATGCAGGAGGAATCACCATCCACCCGAAGCTGTTAACGTGTTAAATGCCACTGTCAATCTCTGACAGCGGCATTTAACAAGAATACGCCGGAAGCGCGTAGAAAACCATAACCATCGGCGCCCGTATCACATGACTGCGGGTCACAGATAGGTTGGCATGACAATCCGGGGTCTGCAGGAGACCCCTGTGGTTGTAATTACCGGATAGCTATGATCGCCGTCTGACAACGGCACTTAACAGGCACACTTTGCAAACCACACCCATCGGTGCTCGTGTCACATGACTGTGGGTCGCCAATGGGTTGGCATGACAACCCAGGGTCTTCAGCAGACCCCTGTGGTTGTCATTGCTTTGCTATGAGCGTCAACCAGTGGTCGGCACTCATAGCAAGTGAGCATTTCTGCTGCACAGAGCAAGGCTGTGGCCCTGCTTTGTGCAGCACAGGCGATCGGATGATCGCAGCTTCTAGACTCCCATGGAGACTATTGAAGCTAGTAAAAATTGAAAATTTTTGTTTTTGAAAACATAAAAGTTTAAATCGCCCCCCCCATTCAAAATAATACAATAAAATAAAAAAATACACGTTTGGCATTGCCGCGTTCAGACTCACCCGATTTATCAATACATAAAAAGAATTAATCTGATCAGTAAACGGCGTAACGCGAAAAAAAATCAAAAAGCGACAGAATTACTTTTTTTGGTCGCTGCAACATTGCATTAAAATGCAATAATGGGAGATAAAATGATCACATCTACACCAAGATGGTATCAATAAAAACGCCAGATTGGCATGAAAAACATAAGCCCTCACTCAGGCCCAGATCACAAAAACTGGAAACATTACAGGTCTCAGAAAATGACTTTTTTTTTCTTTTTTGACAAAACTTTGGATTTTTTTTTCACCACATAAATAAAAAATAATCTATACATGTTTGGTATCTACGAACTCGTAATGACCTGGAGAATCATAATGGCAGGTCAGTTTTAGCATTTGGTGAACGTGGTAATGAAAACTACCAAAAGCAATTGTATAATTCCACTTTTTTTGCAATTTCACTGCACAATTTTTTTCCCATTTTCCAGTACACTATTTGGTAAAACCAATCCTGTCAATCAAAAGTACAACTTGTCCGGCTGAAAACAAGCCCAACATGGCCATGTTGATAGAAAAATAAAAAGTAGGTATGTTTGGGAAACGTCTTTATTTGGGAAATTGGTCTGGGCTCGCAGGGCATGGACTGGCGCTGATCTCCCGGCCTGCATCCTCATATGTGCTGTGAGGCTGCTGAGTTCAGGTCAGGAGACCCGCGGCCCATCCATGCACCGCGGTCCAAGTGCAGACCGATATCCACTGACAGCTTCCATAAATGTACAGAAAATAGAATACAATAATCTGCAATCAGAAATACAGATTATAAAAAAAGCCACAATCTGGTTTCAATTATTTAAAAAAAAAATAATGTATGTGACTCATACCCTTAAAGAAAAATATACCTAAAAAGAGTATTGGGTATTTTATCAAAGGTTTAATAGGCTAGAGTCTACCTTCTCGTGGTGGCGGCTTCAAATTCTTTTGGCCAGAACAAAAGCTGATGGCTATATATATATATACTAGCTATTGAACCCGTTCTACGCCCGGGTGGCGAGCATTTATATTGGTATATGGTCTCCATCATGTGCTGCTGCCATCCTGCGCCCGTTCTGTCATGTGCTGCTGCCATCCTGCGCCCGTTCTGTCATGTGCTGCTGCCATCCTGCGCCCGTTCTGTCATGTGCTGCTGCCATCCTGCGCCCGTTCTGTCATGCGCTGCTGCCATCCTGTGCCCGTTCTGTCATGTGCTGCTCCCATCCTGCGCCCGTTCTGTCATGTGCTGCTGCCATCCTGCGCCCGTTCTGTCATGCGCTGCTCCCATCCTGCGCCCGTTCTGTCATGTGCTGCTGCCATCCTGCGCCCGTTCTGTCATGTGCTGCTGCCATCCTGCGCCCGTTCTGTCATGTGCTGCTGCCATCCTGCGCCCGTTCTGTCATGCGCTGCTGCCATCCTGCGCCCGTTCTGTCATGCGCTGCTGCCATCCTGCGCCCGTTCTGTCATGTGCTGCTCCCAACCTGCTGCCATCCTGCGCCCCCGTTATGTCATGCGCTGCTGCCATCCTGCGCCCGTTCTGTCATGTGCTGCTCCCAACCTGCGCCCCCGTTCTGTCATGCGCTGCTGCCATCCTGCGCCCGTTCTGTCATGTGCTGCTCCCATCCTGCGCCCGTTATGTCATGCGCTGCTGCCATCCTGCGCCCGTTCTGTCATGTGCTGCTGCCATCCTGCGCCCGTTCTGTCATGTGCTGCTGCCATCCTGCGCCCGTTCTGTCATGTGCTGCTGCCATCCTGCGCCCGTTCTGTCATGCGCTGCTGCCATCCTGCGCCCGTTCTGTCATGCGCTGCTGCCATCCTGCGCCCGTTCTGTCATGCGCTGCTGCCATCCTGCGCCCGTTCTGTCATGTGCTGCTCCCAACCTGCGCCCCCGTTCTGTCATGCGCTGCTGCCATCCTGCGCCCGTTCTGTCATGTGCTGCTCCCATCCTGCGCCCCCGTTATGTCATGCGCTGCTGCCATCCTGCGCCCGTTCTGTCATGTGCTGCTGCCATCCTGCGCCCGTTCTGTCATGCGCTGCTGCCATCCTGCGCCCGTTCTGTCATGTGCTGCTGCCATCCTGCGCCCGTTCTGTCATGTGTCCTTCTGCCATCCTGCGCCCGTTCTGTCATGCGCTGCTGCCATCCTGCGCCCGTTCTGTCATGTGCTGCTGCCATCCTGCGCCCGTTCTGTCATGTGCTGCTCCCATCCTGCGCCACTATTCTATTATATGCCCCCCATAAGACGCTCCAGTGTGTATGCCCCCGTATGCTGCTGCCATATTAAAAAAAAAAAAAAATACCATACTCACCTATCGTCCGACTCCACTGCAGGTGTGTCTTCAAGAAAATGGCGCCGGAAAGCGCGGACTGCGCAGGTGCCGATTCCGGCAGCAGGATTCGGCGCCTGCGCAGTCCGCGCTCTCCGGCGCCATTTTCTTGAAGACACACCTGCAGTGGAGCCGGAGTGTGTCTTCAAGAAAATGGCGCCGGAAAGCGCGGACTGCGCAGGCGCCGATTCCGGCAGCAGGAATCGGCGCCTGCGCAGTCCGCGCTTTCCGGCGCCTTTTTTTGAACACACACTCCGGCTCCTCTGCCTGTGACTGGACTCTGTCACAGCAGAGGAGCCGGGAGACGGAGCCGCACGCAGCGCTGGAACGGAGGACATGTGAATATACTTACCCTCCCTCCTGGCGCGTCCACGGTCCCTGACTCTCCGGTGGAGATCGCGGTATGCGTTCAGTGCTTACGCATACCGCGATCTCCTGGGAGCGTCACTCTGTGGGGGCCAGACTGCGCCGGCGCTTGCGCTTGCGCAGTCTATAAAGGCTTCGGACAGAGTGACGCTCCCAGCGTTATATTATAGATATATATATGATCTTGGAACTGTTAATGTGTGATTGGTGAGGACGTGGTGCAGAAGTGGAGTTTTTCCAAAAGTGGGTGGTGGGACTGTGCAGGATTTGAGGGGTGGAGGTGGAGCTGGGGTAGAGCCTGGGTGGAGTCTCAAGGGAGCCCAAAAATGTTTACAGTATGGGGCCCTGAAATTCCTAGTGGCAGCCCTGATACACGGTATTAAGAAATGGGGTATGTGAACTTTTGAACAGGGTCAACTGGATGTTTGGGGTTATGATTTAAAAAGAGAAAACACAGTAGTTTGACAATAAATGGCTTCACCCAACGACTAACCATGAATGGCGAAAAACTTTTGGTATCATCATTCATATTCTCAGAAAAAAGGCCAAGAAAGCAAAAATTCTGCTGGGTTATGTAAACTTTGAGCACAACTGTAATCTTCTTCAATGCGTAAAATGGAAGTGGCAATTTTTATCAATTCAAGTGTAGTGAATCGCAGATTGTTTGACTCCACCAGGTTCAACATATTCCTACAAATTCAACAAGAATTTGAGTCGCACTAGATCAAATTGCTCATCATCAGGAAGTATTGAACCAGCTGTAAAACATTTACCACATGAAGGACATGATTATGGAGTGTGACCAGTTTAAATGTAGTCATGGTCAACAAGATGTGATTCCCTAGAGAAGCATTTCCTGCTTTCTAAGCCTGAAAGTGGCATCTCTCCGGTGTGACTTATGTGAGGTGTAGCATAACATGATGTTTTAGTTAAAACACTTTCCAAATTCTGCACATCAAAGCAACTTATAACATGTGTGAATTGCTGATGGGTAACAAGGTCTGACTTCCGTTTAAAATATTTCCCACATTCCAAACAGGAATTAGGTTTCTCCCCTGTATGAGATTTTTGATGGGCAATAAGATGTGAATTCTGAGAAAAACATTTCCCACATTCTGAGCATGAATATGGCTTCTCTCCCGTGTGACATCTCAGATGATTAACAAGACGTGTTTTCTGATTAAAACATTTCCCACATTCTGTGCATAAGAATTTCTCCCCTGTGTGAATTCTCAGATGAGTTACAAGATATGACTTCCGTGCAAAACATTTCTCACATTCTGAACATGAAAATGGCTTCTCTCCTCTATGACTTCCCTCATGTCTAATGAGATTACAGCGTTGGTTAAAATATGCTCCATTTGTAGAACATGAATAAGGCTTCACCTTGTGAACTTTCTCATGTCTAAGAAGTTGTGTATTTGTTGCAAAACATTTCCCACATTCTGAGCAAGAATATGGCTTCTCTCCTGTGTGACATCTCAGATGCTTAACAAGATGTGTTTTTTGATTAAAACATTTCCCACACTCTGTGCATAAGAATGGTTTCTCCCCTGTGTGAATTCTTTGATGAATTACAAGATCTGACTTCCGTGCAAAACATTTCTCACATTCTGAACATAAAAATGGCTTCTCTCCTGTGTGACGCCTCTCATGTGTAAGGAGATTACAGTAATCCTTAAAATATACTCCACATGTAGAACATGAATAAGGCTTCTCCACCTTGTGAATTCTCTCATGTATAACAAGTTTTGAATTAGTTGTAAAACATTTCCTACATTTTAAACATAAAAATGGCTTCACTCCTGTGTGACATCTCTCATGCCTATTGAGATTCCAGTAACGGCTAAAACGTGCTCCACAAGTAGAACATGAATAAGGTTGCCCCACTTTGTGATATTTCTCATGTATAACAAGTCTTGATTTAGTTGCAAAACATTTGCCACATTCTGGACATGAAAAGCCCTTTGCTTTTATGTGACTTTTTTCAGGTTTAACAAGATTTAATGCATCTTCATAATACTTCCCATCTTGTAAATATGGATTCTCCTCTTTGGGAGATCTTTCACATTCAACATCCATTCTGTTATTTTTATTTTTCTGTAATGAATCAGGAAATAGGACCTGTTGAAAAGGGTCAGATGATAAATCTTCGCTCTGAAGGGCTGATGGTAGATATGGGATACTGACATGCTCTTCATCTTGTGTGATCTCATCATCAAATAATTTAAAATCCGAAGATCTCACACGTCTCTTTGGGATTCTGATATATTCACCTGCTGAGAATAAAATGTATTTTATGTTATAATATAATTAATATAATATTGATCATGTATAACATTTCTATAAAATAACATAATGTGATAAACCAGCTTCTCCACCATGACAGAAGATCAGCTCTGCACCCTTCTGTCAAGATCACATCTCATCACTTGCACGCTAGACCAGCTCCCGTCCCACCTCATCCCTAACTTCGTCATAGTCTTTATCCCAATCCTAACACACCTCTTCAACCTCTCACTCACAACTGGTGTCTTCCCCTCATCCTTTAAGCATGCTAAGATCACTTCCATCCTCAAAAAGCCCTCCCTCGACACATCCTCTGTGTCTAGCTATTGCCCAATATCTCTTCTCCCTTATGCCTAAAAACTACTGGAACAGCATGTCCATCTTGAACTGTCCACCCACCTCTCATCCTGCTCCCTCTTTGACCGGTTACAATCTGGCTTCCCACCACACCACTCAACCAAAACTGCCCTAACTAAAGTCACCAATCACCTACTAACCACCAAGAGCAAGCGACACTACTCTGTCGTCCTTCTCCTGGACCTGTCTTCTGCCTTCGACACTGTTGACTATTCCCTCTTGCTACAGATTCTCTCATCTCTTGGCATAACAGACTTGGCCCTATCCTGGATGCCTTAACATCTAACAGACCGAACATTCAGTGTCTCCCTCTCCCACATCACCTCCTCACCTCGCCCCCTGTCTGTCGGTGTTCCCCAAGGCTCAGTCCAAGGGCCCCTGCTCTTCTCCATCTACACCTTCGGCCTGGGACAGCTCATAGAATCCCACGGTTTACAATATCATCTCTACGCAGATGACACGCAGATCTACCTATCTAGACCCGGCCTCACATCCTTACTGACCAAAATCCCACAATGTCTGTCTGCTATTTCAGCTTTCTTTTCTGCTCGTTTTCTAAAACTGAACATAGACAAAACAGAATTCAAGACCTATCTATCAATGTCAATGGCTGCTCACTTTCCCCAGTCCCACATGCTCGGTGCCTCGGGGTGATCCTCGACTCTGCCCTCTCTTTCAAGCCTCATATCCAAGCCCTTGCCTCCTCCTGCTGACTCAAACTCAAATATATTTCACAGATCTGTGCATTCCTTGACCATGAAACCACAAAAACGCTAGTGCATGCCCTTATATCCTGCCTCGATTACTGCAACCTCCTACTCTCTGGCCTCCCCTTTAGCACCACTCCCATCCTACACTGTGCTGCCCGACTAATCCACCTGTCTCCTTGTTATTCCCCAGCCTCTCCTCTCTGCCAAGCCCTTCACTGGCTTCCTATTGTCCAGAGGCTCCAGTTCAAAACCCTAACTATGACATACAAAGCCATCCACAACCTGTCTCCTCCATACATATGTGACATGGTCTCCCGGTACTTACCCACACGCTACCTTTGTTCCTCTCAAGATCTCCTTCTCTATTCCCCTCTGATCTCTTCTTCCCACAAACGCATACAAGACTTCTCCCGTGCTTCCCCCATACTTTGGAACTCTCTACCCCAACAAATCAGACTCTCGCTTATCACGGAAACCTTCAAAAAGAACCTGAAGACCCACCTCTTCCGACAAGCCTACAACCTGCAGTGAACCTTAGTCTGCTGAACCGCCGCACGACCAGCTCTACCCTCTCCTAGTGAATCCTCACCCATCCCCTGCAGACTGTGAGCCCTCGCGGGCAGGGTCCTCTCTCCTTCTGTACTTGTGTGTGCCTTGTATTGCTCATGTTTATTGTGCTTGTCTATATTTGCCCCTTTCACATGTAAAGCGACATGGAATAAATGGCGCTATATAAATGTATAATATTAATAATAATAAACCCATACTTCTGATAAATCACTGCGTAATATCATGTAGTGTAATTCATTCTGTTATTAAGGCATTTCTGCAATCTACAGCCATATCATAGTATTGCTGTGTATAGCAAATATCACGGTCTCACTAAAATCCATACATATTATATCAGACACTTTTGTTTTGCCTTTTTAACGGAGGCGGGATGATTAACAGTGATTTGAATTTGCAGCAGTTTGTTTTTATTAGTTTATTTTTTTGCTTGTTTTTATTTATTTTACACCTAAAATACCATTTGAGGCATTTCATCAATTACATATTTTTTAGAATCTTACTTCTTCTGTAACTGGGCCTGCCATATTTGCCCCAATAACAGTGAATTGTAGCCTCCTGGTTGTACAGCACAGCTGACTGGGTCTTCTTGAATACAGCACCTCCAGCAGCCTCTCTATATCCAGCAGTCACATAACCACCTGAGTCTGAAGGAGGAAGTGCTGTTAATTACTCTTAGTTCTGTATACACAGCGCTTGTGAAGTGCTGTGTATACAGTGAGAAGTAAGGCAGAGACAGTAATAAACCATCCTTGCCTTCTCTATGGGGAGTCTGAATGTATCTCACAGCCAGATCATCACTCCCACAGCTGCATGATCGTGTGCAGTAGCTATAATATGCAGTGACATTTTAGAAAGTCACTGCAGAGATGAAGGCGTTTTTTTTCTGGTATTATAAAGTACTCCACAACTCCGACTCCACAGTACTGCCTCACTACTGAGGATGTACATAAAGTGCAGCACAGATTCATCTCAACTAAAAGCCGAGAACCTTAGATCAAGAACAGAACATTTATAGGACATTTCATAACTTTCCAAAATTCTTATGAAAACATTTATAGCACATCCTGCATACCCACTGTATTATATACACTGCTAAAAGAATAAAGGGAACACTAAAATCCCACATCCTAGATATCACTGAATGAAATATTCCAGTTGTAAATCTTTATTCATTACATAGTGGAATGTGTGTTGAGAACAATAAAACCTATAAATGATCAATGTAAATAACAACCAATATCTCACGGAGGTCTGGAGTTGGAATGATGCTCAAAAGCAAAGTGGAAAATGAAGTTACAGGCTGATCCAACTTCAGTGGAAATGCCTCAAGACCAGGAAATGATGCTCAGTAGTGTGTGGACTCCACGTGCCTGTATGATCTCAGTACAACGCCTTGGCAAGCTCCTGATGAGGCGGCGGATGGTCTCCTGAGGAATCTCCTCCCATACCTGGACTAAAGCATCAGCCAACTGCTGGACAGTGTGGTGAAACGTGACGTTGGTGGATGGTGCGAGACATGATGTCCCAGATGTGTTCAATCAGATTGAGGCCAGGGGAATGGGCAAGCCAGTCCATAGCTTCAATGCCTTCATCTTGCAGGAACTGCTGACACACTCCAGCCACATGAGGTCTGCCATTGTCCTGCATTAGGAGGAACCCAGGGCCAACCGCACCAGCATATGGTCTCACAAGGGGTCTAAGGATCTCATCTTGGTACCTAATGACAGTCAGGCTACCTCTGGCGAGCACATGGACTGACTCACTGCCAAACCGGTCAGCAGATCGCTCTCCACGGTGTCTCCAGACTCTGTCATGTCTGTCACATGTGCTCAGTGTAAACCTGCTTTCATCTGTGAAGAGTACATGGCACCAGTGGCAAATTTGCCAATCCTGGTGTTCTGTGGCAAATGTCAAGCATCCTGCACTGTGTTGGGCTGTGAGCACAACCCCCATCTGTGGATGTCGGGCACTCAGACCATCCTCATGGAGTCGGTTTCTAACCATTTGTGCAGATACATGCACATTTGTGGCCTGCTGGAGGTCATTTTGCAGGGCTCTGGCAGTGCTCCTCCGGTTCCTCCTTGCAGAAAGGCTGAGGTAGTGGTCCTGCTGCTGGGTTGTTGCCCTCCTACGGCCTTTTCCAAGTATCCTGGTGTACTGGCCTGTCTCCTGGTAGTGTCTCCAGCCTCTGGACACTATGCTGACAGACACAGCAAACCTTATTGCCACAGCTCGCATTGATGTGCTATCCTGGATGAGCTACACTACCTGAGCCACTTGTGTGAGTTGTAGAGTCCTTCTCATGATACCACGAGTGTAAAAGCACAACCAACATTCAAAAGTGACCAAAACATCAGACAGAAAGCATTAGTACTGAGATGTGGTCTGTGGTCCCCACCTGCAGAACCACTCCTTTATTGAGTGTGTCTTGATAATTGTCAATAATTTCCATCTGTTGTCTATTCCATTTGCACAACAGCATGTGAAATTGATTGTCAATCAGTGTTGCTTTCTAAGAGGACAGTTTGATTTAACAGAAGTTTAATTTACTTGGAGTTATATTCTGTTGTTTGAGTGTTCCCTTAATTTTTTTGGGCAGTGTATTTTAGGAGTGGGTCCATTTTATACTGATTCCAAGTCCAACGCACTGCCTCACTACTGAGCATGTACATAAAAGTGCAGCACAGATTCATCTCAGCTGAAAGCCGAGATCCTTAGATCAGGAACAGAACAGACATTTATAGGACATTGCATAACTTTCCCAAATGCTTCTGAAAAAACTTACAGCATATCCTGAATTGTACTACTGTACCCAATGTATTATATATTTTAGTAGTCGGTCCATTTTAAATCGACTCCAACTCCACGACACTGACTCCACAGTCCTGGTTCCCTCTATTGGCAAATTTTCTCTATATTTTACATCCTTCTTTTATCGCCTATGACAATATTTTCATGTATATTTATTAGTGATGAGCAAGCGTGCTCAGATAAGGCGTTAACCAAGCATGCTTGTGTGCTAATATACTATCTTCGGCGTACTTGACTACTATGTTCCAGTTCCTGCAGCTGCATGTCTTACTGCTGTTCGACTACCACAACACGTGGAAGGATTGCCCGTTTTTTTAGGCAATGGCCTGGAGACGGGACTCTTTCTTTTGACTGTTCACAGGTAAATTCATCATCCTTCACAATCCTTCTAATGCTCAGTCTAAATACCAAGTGCTGTATTTCATAATTTAGAACCACAGATTAGCTAGGTTTAATGCTTTGCTGTCATCTAGCTGCATATAAATGGAGTACGCTTATACTGCATTTTAGGGACAACTGCTTTGGTAATTAAAGCTTTCTGATTGAGGCTATTAGACATCCCTTTATGTGAATTGTTTTGATGCAGTTGATGTCACATTCTGTATAGTTATTCTCACTCAGTAGTTACATAACTATAATCTTACAGTAGTTGCATCTTTTAGATGGAATCACTCATTACAATGAGGTGGGTTATAATTTAACCTCCCAGCTTGGAAAGTGAATATCCCATGTCGCCGCATTACTGGCACTTTAGTTCTGACAGAGTCATTTTTTGCTAGATATACTATTGTTTATGACACATACCTGGAATTGGATCTTCTATTAAGGACTATAAATGTGATTAATCTGCTCGTTAGCAATTCAATACTTGTCTCGTTTCAAATTTTTTCTTCCACCTTTTCTGTTTTAAAGTATTTTTGAAATGATTACACATCACTAAAAATGTATTTTTTATGGGTTTTGTTGCTGTCACTTAAATTTATAGCCAAGGTGGAACCATACACCAGGTTATTTCTATGTCAAACTTCATTAAATATGAAGTGTTACCCATGGTTTAGGGTTTGTTACTCATAGAACATTGAGATACGAAACTTTATTTCTATTTCTGTATACACAGCGCTTGTGAAGTGCTGTGTATACAGTAATAAGTAAGGCAGAGACGGTAATAAACCATCCTTGCCTTCTCTATGGGGAGTCTAACTGTATTTCAAAGCCAGATCATCACTCCCGATCATGTGCAGCAGCTATACTATGAAGTGAAATTTTAGAACGTCACTGCAGAGCTGAAGGAGTTTTTCTCTGATATTATAAAATTCCCATCTTCAAGATCCTATCCCAATTTGTAGTAGGTATGATAATAATAATAATATTAGCAAATGCCTCCAATTAGAAATGTAGTATAGTTTTTTGATTCGCTATGTCTCTTTCCTCATGTGCAGGCATTGCAGGACCTTAGGTATCCATTGATACGCCACTAGCAACTAGCTAACTGTCACCTCATCAGTGGACGTAACCATGGATACCTAAGGTCCTGCAATGCCTGCACATGAGGAAAGAGATATAGCGAATCAAAAAACTATACATTTGCTAATATTATTATTACACCTACAACATATTGGGATAGGATCTTGGAGATGGGAATAACTAAAGGTAGTTGAAAAATAAACAGTTCATATTTTTTCATCCTTATTTTATAGTCTATAACAATATTTTCACGTATATTTATATAGCACTTTGGGAGAAGTTGTGAATCTAAACCAGAAAACTAGAAAGACCACAGAGCTCACAACAAACTATACAAAATGGTACCAGCGAGTGACTGAGGAGAATCTGTGACATCTCTACATTTAGTGGTTGCTACTCACCTGTGTAGTCATCTGTAGGAAACTCCTCTTTACACCACTCATCACCAATCACATATGTCTCTGTAGTATTAATATGGGTCAGATCTTTACCCTGAAACAAATATTGTAAAAGTCACAGACAAACGGAGAAGTCACATCTATGATCAGCTCTAATCCTGCCATCTCCACCGTTCTCATTACACAAGTATAAAACATATAATACTGGTGGATAAATCAAGACTGAATACAAGACCTTCACAGCCGTCTACACATCATAGGGGAGATCTCATGACACCTTCTCCCCATCTACCTGATGATCCTGAGGAACATTGGGATTTTCTTGTTTACAGTCCTGCGGAAGAAGAGGAGGTGGACATCTCTCTGGTGTTGTCCTCTTACTGGATAGAACTGGAGGAAACACATACAGGGACTGAATTCATTCTTTACATACAGATAATTATAGGCTGTGTGTACCAAGTCCTGTCTATTACCTGGAACCTCCATCATGACGTCCTTGTACAGATATTCGTATCCTTCTAAATACTCCCACTCCTCCATGGAGAAATAGACGGCGACATCCTGACACCTTATAGGAACCTGATACACACACAATGATACCGTTATTCCCTCGATCCCTTCATAGCATTACTGTATAATATCCCAGCATTCGCAGCAGTGTCACCTCTCCAGTCAGAAGCTCAATCATCTTGTAGGTGAGTTCTAGGATCTTCTGGTCATTGATGTCCTCATGTATCAGGGGGTGAGGTGGAGGCCCTGTGATTGGGCTCAGTGGTCTTCCCCATCCCTCAGACACAGGGGCCTGACAGCGCTCACTAGAGGTCTTCTTCATTACAGTGTAATCCTGGTTATGGAGAGACACATTAATAAATCTCACTACAGACATTTCCAGAGTCCTCTCCCCTCCAGTTCTGTCCATCTGTTATTCCCATAGATAAGAATGATGTAATGTGACGTCATCAGAATCTCTCACCTCTCCAGTAAGCCGGAAGAGGATATCTAGGGTGAGGTGTAATATCTGCTGTACCATCTTGTCCCTGTCCCTATCCATCCGTGATGGGTCAATCAGGAAAATATTCTTGTATAGAAGATCTCCAAAGAGAGAACCACTATTGTAAGGATCTGAATGGGAAGAAGGTGAAAAATGTAAAATCATAAACAAAAATTAATTTCTGAAGATGATAAAGGAAATCGTATGAGGAGATATAAAGCAGCTTCTCCATATTTAAGGACAGATCATGTCATACCCTCAGATGAACGCTGCAGCTAATCACTGGCCACAGGGGTGTTGCCAACATGTATGAGGAATGAATAAAAGGACAACAACCATTAGGGCCACTTCACCTACAATGACCAGCAAGTGATAACTGTACTAGAAGAAAGCTAATTGGAGATCAACATTTTCTGTGAGGCACTTTATAGTACACACCCAAATATGTCTACACTGTGTGCACAATTATTAGGCATTTTGTAATTTTTGATTAATTTATTTTATTATTGAACATCATGAACACAAATTGAGCATCATACTGCTGTTGGTTAATCTAAAAGGTTATTAAACAAAAAAGTAAAAGTGAGGATTTGTCTGTCTTTGGAGAATATCGATGTGTGCAGAATTATTGGGCAAGTAAATGAAAAATATATTTTTTCCCCATCTTAAATTGTTTATCTTCATCTGTTATAGTTAGAATGATAACCAAAAAACACAAAATGTACAAAAATACCTTTCTGACATTTCAAATAAATCTCGATATTGAAAAGTAGGGCATCTATATTACTATAAGAGCCATAAGCTCCATCCATAGAGTCTGTCAGTTTCTTAATCTGTTGATTATGAACTTTTTGGGCAGCAGCAACCACAAATCCCAGACACTACTAAGAGAGCTAACTGTTTTCCTTCAACGTAAATCTTGATTTTAAGAAAGGCCACAAGTTCTCAGTAGGGTTTAGGTTTGGTGAGGAAGGGGCCGGGTCATTATTCTTTCATCTTAAAGGCTTTTACAGGCAGCCGAGCAGTGGAGACTTCGATTATGCGATGGAGCATCGTCCTCCATAAAATGATGGTTTCTTGAAAGATGCAGACTTTTTCCTTCATCACTGCTTGGAGAAACTTTCTGTTAAAAACTGGCAGCAGGTGTAGGAGTTAACTTTTAAGTCAACTCCAACCCAAAAAGGACAAACTAGCTCATCATTAATGACACAAGCTCATAGCAGTACCACACCTCAACCTTTCTGACGTCTGAGTCAAGGTGGAGATCTGAGCCTTCCAAATGTTCTCTCTATCTAAAATATTATATTTCTTTCATATGGTCCCAATACTTCTCACAGAGACATTTTTTCATAAGGCTCACAGGATATTAAATGCTTTTGTGTGGAAAAGTAAAAGACCTTGCTTGTCTAATTACCTGTTAAAAAGACCTAAAAAAAACTGGGAGGACTTGGTCTTCCAAAGATCCTAGATTATTATTATTTTTGGATTTGGATTCTTTCACAATTGGAGCAGAATCCAACCAGAGGAGCAGCACTTTTAGACCTAATACAATCTAATAGACCTGACAGAATAACAAGTCTACAGGTTGTCGGTCATCTAGGAAATAGCGACCACAATATTGTACAGTTTCACTTGTGTTTCGTTAGGGGGCAGTGGCGTAGGAAGGGGGGCGCGGGGGGCCGCCCCGGGCGGCACAATGCGGGGGGTGGGTCACCGGGCTGTGGCCGGCGCTGCAGCTGTTTAACGCTATCAGGGGTGGATTATCAGAGGGTCAATATGGGCGGTAGCCCAGGGCCCAGTGGTGTGGGGGGGAGGCCCTGGGCTACCGCACAGATTGCCCGCCGCCGCCGGCATTTCTGTGCCCCCGACCCGGTGGGCAGAGAGAGGGGGCCCGCATCGGGCCCCGTCTCATCTGCTCACCGGCCCTCTTCCAGCGCTGCATGCGGCGGGTTCCTATTGACGTGCGGGCGCGCGCCCGCACATCAATAGTGAACAACAGCCACCAGCCAATTGGAGGCTGGCAGCTGATGTCGGCTGCAGGCGCAGTGCATTGTCATTGGCGACATCATTGTCAGTCGCCGGCGAGTGTGCGCTGCTGGAGGGAGCTCGCCGCTGGAGCGCACAGGTCAGGTGAGGAGACTCGTTTTTTTTTTTGTTTTGTTTTTTGATAACAGTTACGGTGGACATACTGGGAGCAAAATAGAAGAGAAAATCCAGCTTCCAAAAATATCCAATTTATTAAAGTTAAAATCCAAGGTCCAAAAACATGGTTCACAGGAGAGGAGATAGCAGCATGCTACGCGTTTCGAACACTAGGTTCTTTTTCAAAGCTGCCTACTATGCACCAGAATGAGGTTTAAATAGCAACTGTGACCAATCACAGTGAATTAATCCACACCTGATACATCAGTAATTATATACAATAAAAACGCAATAATATTGCAAAAGAGAAAAACAAAGAAAATATATAATACAGACATATAAAAAACATATAATATAACTAAACAGCATTGATCTCTCAGTAATGAAACATGATTTGCTTGCAAGTACTTTCCGTTTCAGGAAAGCATCCACTATGTATTTCCTTTAAGTAGAGGGCTTTTCGGTCTCTTTCGTCCCGCTACATTTAGCCCAACTTGGGTCTCTCCCTAAGGTGGCTAGCATGTATGTATTGATTTCCTTGCGAGCATTTAAACCCATGGGATAGCAAGTGTTAAGGCAAAACATCCAGTAGGCTTCACGCGTCATTAAGCGTCTTTTCAGATCTCCTCCTCTGGCTGTTATCAAAAGCTTTTCAATGCCGACAACCCGAAGGAATGCAGTATCTCTTTGATGACTGATAATAAAATGCTTAGAGGCGTGAGACATAGAGCGATTATTATTAGTAGAAACAACAATGTCAGTGATATGTTCAGAAATACGCGTCTTTAACATGCGAGTAGTGCAACCTATATAACTTAAATTACATTTAATGCATGTTATCATATAAACTACATTCTTACTATTGCAGTTAATAAATTGCTGAATTTTGTGTTCTTGTCTGTTACTACTATCAGTAAAGGAATGCATAACAATGGAATGCGCACATGTGCGACATTTAGAAGCACCACAATGATAAAAGCCTTTATGATGTAACCATGTGTGGGAGACCTTGCTAGATTTAAATAGGCTGGGTGAAAGAATATCAGACAAAGTGGTAGCCTTTTTTGCAATCACCTGACAGCCTGAAGACAGAATTTTGGAGAGAATCTCATCCTCATAAAGCATATAAAAGCCCTCGCCCTATCCTGAAACGTACTAATTCCTCTGATACATCTGAGCGCCGAGTCTCTTTCAGTTCCTCAGACATGGATTCTATGGATAATGGGTCTATTGAAACTGGTGGTGACGCAAACATCAATCAAAGTATGGACAACATCAACACTTACTACCGTAGACCAAGAAGAATTAATTCAAAAAACGCAAGAGGCGCGGTGGCCGTAAACACCGCAGGAAACTTCCGCATGGCTACCCGCAACAGAAAGTAACATCTTTTTCAGGTGATTTTTCTAATATTTTAAATATTTCCAGCTGTGATCTTTCAGTTGAACAATTGCAAGTGTTGTCTTTGGGACTTAAATATGCACCGGATCAACGATTTGATTTATTTCATACATTGATGGACATTAATAGATTTATTCGCAATTTGACAGTTAAAAGACATTTTTTTAAACAGGAATCAACTGTCACTGCGGACACTTCTGTTGTTATAAATGAATTCTGTGATCTCACATTTAATGAACAATGTCTTTTGATGAACTTGAATGAATTGAATGGTTCTAATGTATCTTTGAATCGCGATGTAAATCAAGCTGATCAATTCATAACAAAAAATCCATCATTCTACCCCATTCATTCGAGGGTAGACTGCATGGACAGATTCCAGGCTGTCATGGAACGAGATTTAAGATCTTTGGATACATATGTCCAGCAAGAAACTCACAAAGGTAATTTAAATTGGAAGCAGCGCAGAGCTCTCCATGAAATTAAAAAAATGGACGAGATCACTATAAAAAAGGCAGACAAAGGTGGCCTAATTGTGGTGATGGACACATTGGTCTACAAAGAACAAATGAATGATCTCCTAAATGACAGCACCACGTATAGAAAATTACTCTCAGATCCTACATCTTCTTACAAAAAGGAATTGTTCAGTTTGATTGATGATGGTGCAGCTCTGGGTGTTCTTACTAGAACACATGCTGAATACCTAAAGGTTGATTGCCCCATTATACCTACAATATATGGCTTACCCAAGGTACATAAAGGTGTCACACCTCCACCAATGCGCCCTATATTATCAGGGATGGGCTCTCTAACAGAACATCTTAGTCAATGGGTAGATTCCCTCTTACAGCCATTGGTTACGAGAGTTCCAGGATTCTTGAGAGATTCGAGAGATGTTTTACATCAGCTCTCTAATATTGTATGGTGTGATGGATTTCAATGGATAAGTTGTGATGTCATCTCTCTGTACACCTGCATTCCACAAAATATTGTTATTCAAGCACTTGAATTTCATTTGCATAAGTACAGTAATTACACCATTGATTTGTGCAATTATATCTTGCAGGTTATTGTTTTTTTAATGACTCACAATTATTTTTTCTTTGATCAGCAGTTTTTTCTCCAATGTAAAGGAGTTTCTATGGGAGGCAAACATTCACCATCCGTTGCTAATTTGGTAATGTCATATTGGGAGGAATTATTTCTTTATTCGGATCGTAATCCATTTTTGATGGACATATTCTGGTATGGTAGATATATCGATGATTTGCTCCTCATATGGAGTGGCGATGAATCTACCATACCGGAGTTCCTCAGTTATCTCAATTCTAATGAATTTAATCTTTGTTTTACATGCAGCCATAATTCACACATGATTTCCTTTTTGGACTTGATGCTGCATAGTACTGTTGGCTCTGGTATTGCCACTTCCACATTTCATAAACCTTTATCTGGTAATAGTATTTTACATGCGTCCAGCAGTCATCCTGGACATACAATAAAGTCTATACCAGTGGGTGAGCTGACTAGAATAACCAGAAATTGTAGTGATGCTAGCATTTTAAAGCAAGAGACTGATTTGTGTTGTAAAAAATTAGAAAAAAGAGGCTACTCTAATTGGTCTCTGGATAGAGCCAAAAATATAGTACAACATAAAAAACGCAGTGACATGCTGTTATCTAAAAATAAGAGTAAATTGCATCAAAACCAAAAAAAAATTTCTGCTCCATTAAATACAGTCCTCAATACAATAACATCAAATCTCTTATTTTGAAAAACATTCCTATTCTTTATGAGGATGAGATTCTCTCCAAAATTCTGTCTTCAGGCTGTCAGGTGATTGCAAAAAAGGCTACCACTTTGTCTGATATTCTTTCACCCAGCCTATTTAAATCTAGCAAGGTCTCCCACACATGGTTACATCATAAAGGCTTTTATCATTGTGGTGCTTCTAAATGTCGCACATGTGCGCATTCCATTGTTATGCATTCCTTTACTGATAGTAGTAACAGACAAGAACACAAAATTCAGCAATTTATTAACTGCAATAGTAAGAATGTAGTTTATATGATAACATGCATTAAATGTAATTTAAGCTATATAGGTTGCACTACTCGCATGTTAAAGACGCGTATTTCTGAACATATCACTGACATTGTTGTTTCTACTAATAATAATCGCTCTATGTCTCACGCCTCTAAGCATTTTATTATCAGTCATCAAAGAGATACTGCATTCCTTCGGGTTGTCGGCATTGAAAAGCTTTTGATAACAGCCAGAGGAGGAGATCTGAAAAGACGCTTAATGACGCGTGAAGCCTACTGGATGTTTTGCCTTAACACTTGCTATCCCATGGGTTTAAATGCTCGCAAGGAAATCATGTTTCATTACTGAGAGATCAATGCTGTTTAGTTATATTATATGTTTTTTATATGTCTGTATTATATATTTTCTTTGTTTTTCTCTTTTGCAATATTATTGCGTTTTTATTGTATATAATTACTGATGTATCAGGTGTGGATTAATTCACTGTGATTGGTCACAGTTGCTATTTAAACCTCATTCTGGTGCATAGTAGGCAGCTTTGAAAAAGAACCTAGTGTTCGAAACGCGTAGCATGCTGCTATCTCCTCTCCTGTGAACCATGTTTTTGGACCTTGGATTTTAACTTTAATAAATTGGATATTTTTGGAAGCTGGATTTTCTCTTCTATTTTGTTCTATTGTTTCACGTGAAGACTGCACGGCATCCGGGCTTCCCCCACAACAAATGCCTAGTAGGTGAGCTGGTTTCTCTCCATTTTTTTTTTTTTCCTTTTGTGTTAGTCCAGTTTTGAAACCGTGCACACCTAGAGCCTGTATATACAAGTGCTAGCTTTGTCTAAATACGTTTGTGCTCTAAAGGCATTCAATTTTTTCTTCCTTTTTGTTTGTGGGTTTTTTGATATATATTTTTAAAATGAATGAAAGTCCAGAAAGAGCTCGTAAGGCTGCTCAGCTGTTTTCAATGGATCTTTCTTCCACAACTGATAGGTCTGAGTCAGACCTCTTCAGCACAGACGTTAACAAACTGGAAAAACTCATGATAAATGAAATGAAAGTGTGGTGGGATTTTACTACATTGGACAATTATGTGCAAAAAGACATGATCCCAAGAGGATTGCGCATTAAAAAAATTCCCACCACCATATATTCACAGCAGTTTGTGGATGAATGGAATATGATCCTAAGTAATTGCTCGACTAAATTAATGCAATTAATTATGAAATATGAGGACATTAAGCTGAAAAACATTCAGTCAGAAATTAATGACATTAAAACTAGTCTTGAAAAGAAAGATATCAATAAATATAATGAGGAATTAAAAAATATTAAAACGTCTCTATTGAAATCAGAGGATTTAATTATGAGCCGCAAGAAAAATAAATTTCAACGTGACTTAAGTGACTATCAAAATAATCAGGTATATGAATGGGGCAGGTGGCAGAAAGCATATAAAAGCCCTCGCCCTATCCTGAAACGTACTAATTCCTCTGATACATCTGAGCGCCGAGTCTCTTTCAGTTCCTCAGACATGGATTCTATGGATAATGGGTCTATTGAAACTGGTGGTGACGCAAACATCAATCAAAGTATGGACAACATCAACACTTACTACCGTAGACCAAGAAGAATTAATTCAAAAAACGCAAGAGGCGCGGGGGCCGTAAACACCGCAGGAAACTTCCGCATGGCTACCCGCAACAGAAAGTAACATCTTTTTCAGGTGATTTTTCTAATATTTTAAATATTTCCAGCTGTGATCTTTCAGTTGAACAATTGCAAGTGTTGTCTTTGGGACTTAAATATGCACCGGATCAACGATTTGATTTATTTCATACATTGATGGACATTAATAGATTTATTCGCAATTTGACAGTTAAAAGACATTTTTTTAAACAGGAATCAACTGTCACTGCGGACACTTCTGTTGTTATAAATGAATTCTGTGATCTCACATTTAATGAACAATGTCTTTTGATGAACTTGAATGAATTGAATGGTTCTAATGTATCTTTGAATCGCGATGTAAATCAAGCTGATCAATTCATAACAAAAAATCCATCATTCTACCCCATTCATTCGAGGGTAGACTGCATGGACAGATTCCAGGCTGTCATGGAACGAGATTTAAGATCTTTGGATACATATGTCCAGCAAGAAACTCACAAAGGTAATTTAAATTGGAAGCAGCGCAGAGCTCTCCATGAAATTAAAAAAATGGACGAGATCACTATAAAAAAGGCAGACAAAGGTGGCCTAATTGTGGTGATGGACACATTGGTCTACAAAGAACAAATGAATGATCTCCTAAATGACAGCACCACGTATAGAAAATTACTCTCAGATCCTACATCTTCTTACAAAAAGGAATTGTTCAGTTTGATTGATGATGGTGCAGCTCTGGGTGTTCTTACTAGAACACATGCTGAATACCTAAAGGTTGATTGCCCCATTATACCTACAATATATGGCTTACCCAAGGTACATAAAGGTGTCACACCTCCACCAATGCGCCCTATATTATCAGGGATGGGCTCTCTAACAGAACATCTTAGTCAATGGGTAGATTCCCTCTTACAGCCATTGGTTACGAGAGTTCCAGGATTCTTGAGAGATTCGAGAGATGTTTTACATCAGCTCTCTAATATTGTATGGCGTGATGGATTTCAATGGATAAGTTGTGATGTCATCTCTCTGTACACCTGCATTCCACAAAATATTGTTATTCAAGCACTTGAATTTCATTTGCATAAGTACAGTAATTACACCATTGATTTGTGCAATTATATCTTGCAGGTTATTGTTTTTTTAATGACTCACAATTATTTTTTCTTTGATCAGCAGTTTTTTCTCCAATGTAAAGGAGTTTCTATGGGAGGCAAACATTCACCATCCGTTGCTAATTTGGTAATGTCATATTGGGAGGAATTATTTCTTTATTCGGATCGTAATCCATTTTTGATGGACATATTCTGGTATGGTAGATATATCGATGATTTGCTCCTCATATGGAGTGGCGATGAATCTACCATACCGGAGTTCCTCAGTTATCTCAATTCTAATGAATTTAATCTTTGTTTTACATGCAGCCATAATTCACACATGATTTCCTTTTTGGACTTGATGCTGCATAGTACTGTTGGCTCTGGTATTGCCACTTCCACATTTCATAAACCTTTATCTGGTAATAGTATTTTACATGCGTCCAGCAGTCATCCTGGACATACAATAAAGTCTATACCAGTGGGTGAGCTGACTAGAATAACCAGAAATTGTAGTGATGCTAGCATTTTAAAGCAAGAGACTGATTTGTGTTGTAAAAAATTAGAAAAAAGAGGCTACTCTAATTGGTCTCTGGATAGAGCCAAAAATATAGTACAACATAAAAAACGCAGTGACATGCTGTTATCTAAAAATAAGAGTAAATTGCATCAAAACCAAAAAAATTTCTGCTCCATTAAATACAGTCCTCAATACAATAACATCAAATCTCTTATTTTGAAAAACATTCCTATTCTTTATGAGGATGAGATTCTCTCCAAAATTCTGTCTTCAGGCTGTCAGGTGATTGCAAAAAAGGCTACCACTTTGTCTGATATTCTTTCACCCAGCCTATTTAAATCTAGCAAGGTCTCCCACACATGGTTACATCATAAAGGCTTTTATCATTGTGGTGCTTCTAAATGTCGCACATGTGCGCATTCCATTGTTATGCATTCCTTTACTGATAGTAGTAACAGACAAGAACACAAAATTCAGCAATTTATTAACTGCAATAGTAAGAATGTAGTTTATATGATAACATGCATTAAATGTAATTTAAGTTATATAGGTTGCACTACTCGCATGTTAAAGACGCGTATTTCTGAACATATCACTGACATTGTTGTTTCTACTAATAATAATCGCTCTATGTCTCACGCCTCTAAGCATTTTATTATCAGTCATCAAAGAGATACTGCATTCCTTCGGGTTGTCGGCATTGAAAAGCTTTTGATAACAGCCAGAGGAGGAGATCTGAAAAGACGCTTAATGACGCGTGAAGCCTACTGGATGTTTTGCCTTAACACTTGCTATCCCATGGGTTTAAATGCTCGCAAGGAAATCATGTTTCATTACTGAGAGATCAATGCTGTTTAGTTATATTATATGTTTTTTATATGTCTGTATTATATATTTTCTTTGTTTTTCTCTTTTGCAATATTATTGCGTTTTTATTGTATATAATTACTGATGTATCAGGTGTGGATTAATTCACTGTGATTGGTCACAGTTGCTATTTAAACCTCATTCTGGTGCATAGTAGGCAGCTTTGAAAAAGAACCTAGTGTTCGAAACGCGTAGCATGCTGCTATCTCCTCTCCTGTGAACCATGTTTTTGGACCTTGGATTTTAACTTTAATAAATTGGATATTTTTGGAAGCTGGATTTTCTCTTCTATTTTGTTCTATTGTTTCACGTGAAGACTGCACGGCATCCGGGCTTCCCCCACAACAAATGCCTAGTAGGTGAGCTGGTTTCTCTCCATTTTTTTTTTTTTTTTTCCTTTTATACTGGGAGCAATGCTGTAGACACTGGGGCAGATTGCTGGAGACACTGGGGCAGATTGCTGGAGACACTGGGGCAGATTGCTGGAGACACTGGGGCAATGCTGTAGACACTGGGGCAGATTGCTGGAGACACTGGGGCAATGCTGGAGACACTGGGGAAATGCTGGAGACACTGGGGCAAATTGCTGGACACACTGGGGGCAATGCTGGACATACAGGGGCAGATTGCTGGACACACTGGGGGTCATATGCTGGACACACTGGGGGTAATATGCTGGACACACTGGGGTAGATTGCTGGACACACTGGGGCAATGATGGAGACACTGGGGCCGATTGCTGGACACACTGGGGCAATGCTGGAGGACACACTGGGGGTAATATGCTGGACACACTGAGGTAGATTGCTGGACACACTGGGGGCAATGCTGGAGACACTGGGGCAGATTGCTGGACACACTGGGGCAGATTGCTGGAGGACACACTGGGGCAGATTGCAGGACACACTGGGGCAATGCTGGAGGACACACTGGGGGTAATATGCTGGACACACTGGGGCAGATTGCTGGACACACTGGGGCAATGCTGGAGGACACACTGGGGGTAATATACTGGACACACTGAGGCAGATTGCTGGACACACTGGGGGCAATGCTGGAGACACTGGGGGCAATGCTGGAGACACTGGGGCAGATTGCTGGACACACTGGGGCAGATTGCTGGACACACTGGGGCAATGCTGGACACTGGGGCAGATTGCTGGACACACTGGGAGCAATGCTAGAGGACACACTGGGGCAGATGATTGCTGGAGACACTGGGGCAGATTGCTGGACACACTGGGGCAATGCTGGAGACACTGGGGCAATGCTGGAGACACTGGGGCAGATTGCTGGACACACTGGGGCAATGCTGGAGACACTGGGGCAGATTGCTGGACACACTGGGGGCAATGCTGGAGACACTGGGGCAGATTGCTGGACACACTGGGGGCAATGCTGGAGGACACACTGGGGCAGATGATTGCTGGAGACACTGGGGCAATGCTGGAGACACTGGGGCAGATTGCTGGACACACTGGGGGCAATGCTGGAGGACACACTGGGGAAGATGATTGCTGGAGACACTGGGGCAATGCTGGAGACACTGGAGCAATGCTGGAGACACTGGGGCAGACTGGTGGACACACTGGGGGTAATATGCTGGAGACACTGGGGCAGATTGCTGGACACACTGGGGGCAATGCTGGATACTCTGGGGCAATATGCTGGACATACTGGGGCAGATTGCTGGACACACTGGGGGTAATATGCTGGACACACTGTGGGTAATATGCTGGACACACTGGGAGCAGGACTGGAGGCATGGGCAGAATGTAGACACGGGGCATGATTGGAGACACGGGGCAGAATGAAAGACATGGGGCAGGATTGGATCATGGGGCAGGATGGATAAGATGGAGACAGATGGGGCAGGATGGGGAGATCATGTGGTGTAGAATGGATACTCATGAGTGCAGGATGGGAGAACATATGGCTGGAGCCAGGAATGAGACACACGGGGCCATGGTGGGGAATATTATTACCATAGGGGCTAATTAAGGGATATTATTACTGCAGTGATGTATTTACTTTATTTTTTGAGTATACTGTTTTAAATGGGGGGGCGGTCCTGTTACTGTGCAGAGTGACACTATATCGCCTTTTTTTCTCCATGTGGTGTAATGTAGAAGTTGTGAAAAATTAAGTAATGTGTTCTGCAAGCAGAGCTCGAGATAACTGTGTTATTTCCTGCAGAAACGAGTCCTGGCTGGAAGAAATGATGGCGGTCTGTGCTGGATGAAAGATGAAGGACTTCACCTAGAGACGTCACTGGTGAGTCAGTGTTACCTATACACTGACACTATACACTGTATACTATATACAGAGGTCCTGTGTACAATGTCATCAGTGATCACTGTATAACCTCTACACAGACACTGCATACTAAGTACAGATCTCCTGTGAATACTGGCACTTATGGTGATAGTATTGTGTTTTTGTTTTTTTAATTACTGATCAGTATTGCAGTATTCAGTCACTATGCGGTGGTAATATGTGGTCTGGAAATGGTGTTGTGGTATTTGTCCTTTGAATGTGCCATTTGGTCACCAAGCGGTGGTAATATGTGGTCTTATAAAAGGCACAGATGATTGGCCTCGGGGAGACCAAAACATCCAACACCGCGGAGACACCATCACGTGTTTCTCAACGCAGTGATTCCAGAACACTGCCCCCATCCCTTATGGGAAATATGCAGATGCATGTAAAGAAGCTGCGGAGACACCATCACGTGTTTCTCGACGCAAGCAGTGAATAGCCAGGCCTTTCCCCGGGAAGGAACAACCACGGGAAGGGCAGCATCCTATGAAGGAAAGCCACCTATGCCAAGCATGGTATCCATCCACAGACAGCTGTTTCAGGGTTTTTGCCCCTCATCAGTGTGGAGTAGGAATCTGGCTATTAGGAGCAGTGCCTAGTAAAAAGGCTATAAAGGCACAGATGATTGGCCTCGGGGAGACCAAAACATCCAACACCGCGGAGACACCATCACGTGTTTCTCAACGCAGTGATTCCAGAACACTGCCCCCATCCCTTATGGGAAATATGCAGATGCATGTAAAGAAGCTGCGGAGACACCATCACGTGTTTCTCGACGCAAGCAGTGAATAGCCAGGCCTTTCCCCGGGAAGGAACAACCACGGGAAGGGCAGCATCCTATGAAGGAAAGCCACCTATGCCAAGCATGGTATCCATCCACAGACAGCTGTTTCGGGGTTTTTGCCCCTCATCAGTGTGGAGTAGGAATCTGGCTATTAGGAGCAGTGCCTAGTAAAAAGGCTATAAAGGCACAGATGATTGGCCTTGGGGAGACCAAAACATCCAACACCGTGGAGACACCATCACGTGTTTCTCAACGCAGTGATTCCAGAACACTGCCCCCATCCCTTATGGGAAATATGCAGATGCATGTAAAGAAGCTGCGGAGACACCATCACGTGTTTCTCGACGCAAGCAGTGAATAGCCAGGCCTTTCCCCGGGAAGGAACAACCACGGGAAGGGCAGCATCCTATGAAGGAAAGCCACCTATGCCAAGCATGGTATTCATCCACAGACAGCTGTTTCGGGGTTTTTGCCCCTCATCAGTGTGGAGTAGGAATCTGGCTATTAGGAGCAGTGCCTAGTAAAAAGGCTATAAAGGCACAGATGATTGGCCTCGGGGAGACCAAAACATCCAACACCGCGGAGACACCATCACGTGTTTCTCAACGCAGTGATGGTGTCTCCGCGGTGTTGGATGTTTTGGTCTCCCCGAGGCCAATCATCTGTGCCTTTATAGCCTTTTTACTAGGCACTGCTCCTAATAGCCAGATTCCTACTCCACACTGATGAGGGGCAAAAACCCCGAAACAGCTGTCTGTGGATGGATACCATGCTTGGCATAGGTGGCTTTCCTTCATAGGATGCTGCCCTTCCCGTGGTTGTTCCTTCCCGGGGAAAGGCCTGGCTATTCACTGCTTGCGTCGAGAAACACGTGATGGTGTCTCCGCAGCTTCTTTACATGCATCTGCATATTTCCCATAAGGGATGGGGGCAGTGTTCTGGAATCACTGCGTTGAGAAACACGTGATGGTGTCTCCGCGGTGTTGGATGTTTTGGTCTCCCCGAGGCCAATCATCTGTGCCTTTATAGCCTTTTTACTAGGCACTGCTCCTAATAGCCAGATTCCTACTCCACACTGATGAGGGGCAAAAACCCCGAAACAGCTGTCTGTGGATGGATACCATGCTTGGCATAGGTGGCTTTCCTTCATAGGATGCTGCCCTTCCCGTGGTTGTTCCTTCCCGGGGAAAGGCCTGGCTATTCACTGCTTGCGTCGAGAAACACGTGATGGTGTCTCCGCAGCTTCTTTACATGCATCTGCATATTTCCCATAAGGGATGGGGGCAGTGTTCTGGAATCACTGCGTTGAGAAACACGTGATGGTGTCTCCGCGGTGTTGGATGTTTTGGTCTCCCCGAGGCCAATCATCTGTGCCTTTATAGCCTTTTTACTAGGCACTGCTCCTAATAGCCAGATTCCTACTCCACACTGATGAGGGGCAAAAACCCTGAAACAGCTGTCTGTGGATGGATACCATGCTTGGCATAGGTGGCTTTCCTTCATAGGATGCTGCCCTTCCCGTGGTTGTTCCTTCCCGGGGAAAGGCCTGGCTATTCACTGCTTGCATCGAGTAATATGTGGTCTTGACATGGTGCGGTGGTATTTGTTCCTTATATGTGATATTATTCGATCACTGTGGTTGTAATTTGTGGTCTGGTCATGGCGCGGAGGTATTTGTTCCTTGTATGTGATATTATTGGTCAAAATATACCTAAATTGTATTGCAGATTTTAACAAATATTTAATAGGTTACAGTAGAGTCGGGGGAGGGGGACGCCAAACTCGGGAACAGCCCCGGGCGGCAAAAGCTCTAGCTACGCCCCTGTTAGGGTGACTTGTCAGGGAGTCACAAAAACACTGAACTTTAGGAAGGCAAAGTTTGACCAGCTTAGAGATGCCCTTAATCTGGTTCACTGAGACAATGTACTCAGAAATAAGAATACAGATAATACATGGGAAATGTTTAAGAACATCCTAAATAGGCACTGTAAGCGGTTTATACCTTGTGGGAACAAAAGGACAAGACATAGGAAAAACCCAATGTGGCTAAAAAAAGTAAGAGGGATAATTACCAGTAAAAAGAAAGCATTTAAACTACTGAAGCAGGATGGCATCGTTGAAGCTCTAAAAAACTATAGGGAGAAAAATACTTTATCTAACAAACTAATTAAAGCTGCCAAAAAGGAAACAGAGAAGCACATTGCTAGAGAGAGTAAAACTATTCCCAAACTGTTCTTCAACTATATCAAAGTGAAAGTAAGTGTTGACCCCTTAAAAAATTGTGAGGAAAGAATGGTTGTAGATGATGAGGAAAAAGCTAATATATTAAACACCTTCTTCTCCACAGTGGAAAATGAAATGTTAGGTGAAGTGTGAGAGACAAAGAAAACCCTATATTAATGGTCAGTAATCTAACCCAAGAGGTGCGAAACCGGCTAAATAAGATTAAAAAAGATAAATTTCCAGGTCTGGATTGCATACACCCACGAATACTAAGAGAACGAAGAAATGTAATAGATAAACCATTATTTCTTATTTTTAGGGACTCTATAGCAAAGGGTCTGTTCCACAGGACTGGCGCATAGCAAATGTGACACCAAAATTCAAAAAGGGCTGTAAAAGTGAACCTGGAAATTATAGGCCAGTAAGTCTAACCTCTTTTGTTGGTAAAATATTTGACGAGTTTCTGAGGTATGTTATTCTGGATTATCTCAATGAGAATAACTTTTTAACTCCATATCAGCATGAGTTTATGAGGAATCGCTCCTGTCAAACCAATCTAATCAGTTTTTATGAAGAGGTAAGCTATAGACTGGACTAAGGTGTGTCATTGGACGTGGTATATCTTGATTTTTCCAAAGCATTTGATACGGTGCCACACAAGAAGATGGTACTAGTGATGAGCGAATATACTCGTTACTCGAGCATGCTCAGGGGTCCTCCAAGTATTTTTTAGTGCTCGGAGATTTAGTTTTTCTTGCCGCAGCTGAATGATTTACTTCTGTTAGCCAGCATAAGTACATGTGGGGGTTGCCTGGTTGCTAGGGAATCCCCACATGTACTTATGCTGGCTAGCAGATGTAAATCATTCAGCTGCGGCAAGAAAAACTAAGTCTCCGAGCACTAAAAAATACTCGGAGGACCCCCGAGCATGCTCGAGAAATCTCGAGTAACGAGTATATTCGCTCATCACTAGTTGGTACACAAAATGAGAATGCTGGGTCTGGGGGAAAATTTGTGTAAATGGGTAAGTAACTTAGTGATAGAAAGCAGAGGGTGGTTATAAACGGTATATTCTCTAACTGGGTCACTGTGACCAGTGGGGTACCACAGGGGTCGGTGTTGGGACCTATTCTCTAACATAATAATAATAATCTTTATTTTTATATAGAGCTAACATATTCCGCAGCGCTTTACAGTTTTGCACACATTATCATCACTGTCCCCGATGGGGCTCACAATCTAGAATCCCTATCAGTATGTCTTTGGAATGTGGGAGGAAACCGGAGTGCCCGGAGGAAACCCACGCAAACACGGAGAGAACATACAAACTCTTTGCAGATGTTGTCCTGGGTGGGATTAGAACCCAGGACTCCAGCGCTGCAAGGCTGTTGTGCTAACCACTGCGCCACCGTGCTGCCCATATTCATTAATAACATATTCATTAATGATCTGGTAGAAGGTTTACACTGTAAAATATCGATATTTGCAGATGATGCAAAACTATGTAAAGCAGTCAATACAAGAGAAGATAGTATTCTGCTACAGATGGATCTGGATAAGTTGGAAACATGGGCCAAGAGGTGGCAGATTTAGTTTAACAATGATAAATGTAAGATTATACACATGGGAAGAAGGAATCAATATCACCATTACACACTGAACGGGAAACCACTGGGTAAATTTGACATGGAGAAGGACTTGGGGATCCTGGTTAATGATAAACTTACCTGGAGCAGCCAGTGCCAGGCAGCGGCTGCCAAGGCAAACAAGGTCATGGGGTGCATTAACCCCTTCATAACCGTGGGATTTTTCATTTTTCCATGTTCATTTTTCACTCCCCTCCTTCCCAGAGCCATATTTTTTTTATTTCTCCGTCAATTTGGCCATGTGAGGGCTTATTTTTTGCGGTACGAGTTGCACTTTTAAACGACATCATTGGTTTTAGCATGTCATGTCCTAGAAAATGGGAAAAAAATTCCAAGTGCAGTGAAATTGCAAAAAAAGTGCAATCCCACACTTGTTTTTTGTTTGGCTTTTTTGCTAGGTTCACTAAATGCTAAAACTGACCTGCCATTATGATTCTCCAGGTCAGTACGAGTTCATAGATTCCTAACATGACTAGGTTATTTTTTACCTAAGTGGTGAAATAAAATTCCAAACTTTGCGCCATTTTCCGATACTCGTAGCGTCTCCATTTTTCATGATCTGGGGTCGCTTCAGGGCTTATTTTTTGCGTGCCGAGCTTGCGTTTTTAAGGATAGCATTTTGGTGCAGATACGTTCTTTTGATCGCCCGTTATTGCATTTTAATGCAATGTCGCGGCGACCAAAAAAACGTAATTCTGGTACTTCGATTTTTTTTCTCGCTATGCTGTTTAGCGATCAGGTTAATGCTTTTTTTTATTGATAGATCGGGCGATTCTGAACGCAACAATACCAAATATGTGTAGATTTGATTTTTTTTATTGATTTATTTCGATTGGGGCGAAAGGGGGGTGATTTAACCCCTTTACCCCCAAGGGTGGTTTGCACGTTATGGACCGGGCCAATTTTTACAATTCTGACCACTGTCCCTTTATGAGGTTATAACTCTGGAACGCTTCAACGGATCCCGGTGATTCTGACATTGTTTTCTCGTGACATATTGTACTTCATGATAGTGGTAAAATTTCTTTGATATTACCTGCGTTTATTTGTGAAAAAAATGGAAATTTGGCGAAAATTTTGAAAATTTCGCAATTTTCCAACTTTGAATTTTTATGCAATTAAATCACAGAGATATGTCACACAAAATACTTAATAAGTAACATTTCCCACATGTCTACTTTACATCAGCACAATTTTGGAACCAAAATTTTTTTTTTGTTAGGGAGTTATAAGGGTTAAAAGTTGACCAGCAATTTCTCATTTTTACAACACCATTTTATTTTAGGGACCACATCTCATTTGAAGTCATTTTGAGGGGTCTATATGATAGAAAATACCCAAGTGTGACACCATTCTAAAAACTGCACCCCTCAAGGTTCTCAAAACCACATTCAAGAAGTTTATTAACCCTTCAGGTGCATCACAGGAATTTTTGGAATGTTTAAATAAAAATTAACATTTAACTTTTTTTCACAAAAAATTTACTTCAGCTCCAATTTGTTTTATTTTACCAAGGGTTACAGGAGAAAATGGACCCCAAACGTTGTTGTACAATTTGTCCTGAGTACGCTGATACCCCATATGTGGGGGTTAACCACAGTTTGGGCGCATGGCAGAGCTCGGAAGGGAAGGAGCGCCATTTGACTTTTCAATGCAAAATTGACTGGAATTGAGATGGGACGCCATGTTGCGTTTGGAGAGCCACTGATGTGCCTAAATATTGAAACCCCCCACAAGTGACACCATTTTGGAAAGTAGACCCCCTAATGAACTTATCTAGAGGTGTGGTGAGCACTTTGACCCACCAAGTGCTTCACAGAAGTTTATAATGCAGAACAGTAAAAATAAAAAATCATTTTTTTTCACAAAAATTATCTTTTCACCCCCAATTTTTTATTTTCCCAATGGTAAGAGAAGAAATTGGACCACAAACGTTGTGGCACAATTTGTCCTGAGTACTCTGATACCCCATATGTGGGGGTAAACCATTGTTTGGGCGCATGGGAGAGCTCGGAAGGGAAGGAGCGCCGTTTGACCTTTCAATGCAAAATTGACAGGAATTGAGATGGGACGCCATGTTGCGTTTGGAGAGCCACTGATGTACCTAAACATTGAAACCCCCCACAAGTGACACCATTTTGAAAAGTAGACCCCCTAAGGAACTTATCTAGATGTGTGGTGAGCACTTTGACCCAATAAGAGCTTCACAGAAGTTTATAATGCAGAGCCGTAAAAATAAAACAAAAATTTTTTCCCACAAAAATAATTTTTTAGCCCCCAGTTTTGTATTTTCCTGAGGGTAACAGGAGAAATTGGACCCCAAAAGTTGTTGTGCAATTTGTCCTGAGTGCGCTGATACCCTATATGTGGGGGAGAACCAGCGTTTGGGCGCATGGGAGGGCTCGGAAGGGAAGGAGCGCCATTTGGAATACAGACTTAGATGGAATGGTCTGCAGGCGTCACATTGTGTTTGCAGAGCCCCTAATGTACCTAAATAGTAGAAACCCCCCACAAGTGACCCCATATTGGAAACTAGACCCCCCAAGGAACTTATCTAGATGTGTTGTGAGAACTTTGAGCCCCCAAGTATTTCACTACAGTTTATAACGCAGAGCCGTGTAAATAAAAAAAAAAAATTCCCCTCAAAATTATTTTTTAGCCCCCAGTTTTGTATTTTCTCGAGGGTAAAAGGAGAAATTGGACCCCAAAAGTTGTTGTCCAATTTGTCCTAAGTGCGTTGATACCCCATATGTGGGGGGGAACCAGCGTTTGGGCGCATGGGAGGGCTCGGAAGGGAAGGAGCGCCATTTGGAATGCAGACTTAGATGGAATGTTCTGCAGGCGTCACATTGCGTTTGCAGAGCCCCTAATATACCTAAACAGTAGAAACCCCCACAAGTGACCCCATATTGGAAACTAGACCCCCCACGAACTTATCTAGATGTGTTGTGAGAACTTTGAGCCCCCAAGTGTTTCACTACAGTTTATAACGCAGAGCTGTGAAAATAAAAAATCTCTTTTTTTCCCACAAAAATTATTTTTTAACCCCCAGTTTTGTATTTTCCCAAGGGTAACAGGAGAAATTGGACCCCAAAAGTTGTTGCCCAATTTGTCCTGAGTACGCTGATACCCCATATGTTGGGGTAAACTCCTGTTTGGGCACACGGGAGAGCTCGGAAGGGAAGGAGCACTGTTTTACTTTTTCAATGCAGAATTGGATGGAATTGAGATCGGTCGCCATGTCGCGTTTGGAGATCCCCCTGATGTGCCTAAACAGTGGAAACCCCCCAATTATAACTGAAACCCTAATCCAAACACACCCCTAACCCTAATCCCAATGGTAACCCTAACCACACCTCTAACCCAGACACACCCCTAACCCTAATCCCAACCCTATTCCCAACCGCAAATGTAATCCAAACTCTAACCCTAACTTTAGCCCCAACCCTAACTGTAGCCCCAACCCCAACCCTAGCCCTAACCCTAGCCCTAACCCTAGCCCTAACCTTAGCCCTAACCCTAACCCTAGCCCTAACCCTAGCCCTAATGCTAACCCTAGCCCTAACCCTAGCCCTAACCCTAGCCCTAACCCTAGCCCTAACCCTAGCCCTAACCCTAATGGGAAAATGGAAATAAATACATTTTTTTCGTTTACTTTTATAGCGGGTTTTTTAGCGGATTTTTATGATTGGCAGCCGTCACACACTGAAAGACGCTTTTTATTGCAAAAAATATTTTTTGCGTTACCACATTTTGAGAGCTATAATTTTTCCATATTTTGGTCCACAGAGTCATGTGAGGTCTTGTTTTTTGCGGGACGAGTTGACGATTTTATTGGTAACATTTTCAGGCACGTGACATTTTTTGATCGCTTTTTATTCCGATTTTTGTGAGGAAGAATGACCAAAAAACAGCTATTCATGAATTTCTTTTGGGGGAGGCGTTTATACCGTTCCGTGTTTGGTAAAATTGATAAAGCAGTTTTATTCTTCGGGTCAGTACGATTACAGCGACACCTCATTTATATCATTTTTTAATGTTTTGGCGCTTTTATACGATAAAAACTATTTTACGGAAAAAATAATTATTTTTGCATCGCTTTATTCTCAGGACTATAACTTTTTTTTTTTTTTGCTGATGATGCTGTATGGCGGCTCGTTTTTTGCGGGACAAGATGACGCTTTCAGCGGTACCATGGTTATTTATATCCATCTTTTTGATCGCGTGTTATTCCACTTTTTGTTCGGCGGTATGATAATAAAGCGTTGTTTTTTGCCTAGTTTTTTTTTTTTTTTTCTTACGGTGTTTACTGAAGGGGTTAACTAGTGGGCCAGTTTTATAGGTCGGGCCGTTACGGACGCGGCGATACTAAATATGTGTACTTTTATTGTTTTGTTTTTTTTATTTAGATAAAGAAATGTATTTATGGGAATAATATTTTTTTTTTTTTTCATTATTTTGGAATATTTTTTTTAATTTTTTTTTACACATTTGAAAAAATTTTTTTTAACTTTTTTACTTTGTCCCGGGGGGGACATCACAGATCGGTGATCTGACAGTTTGCACAGCACTCTGTCAGATCACCGATCTGATAGGAGTGCAGGCTGCTTCACAGTGCCTGCTCTGAGCAGGCTCTGTGAAGCCACCTCCCTCCCTGCAGGACCCGGATCCGCGGCCATCTTGGATCCGGGGCTCGAGCAGGGAGGGAGGGAGGTGAGACCCTCGCAGCAACGCGATCACATCGCGTTGCTGCGGGGGGCTCAGGGAAGCACGCAGGGAGCCCCCTCCCTGCGCGGTGCTTCCCTGCACCGCCGGCACATCGCGATCATCTTTGATCGCGGTGTGCCGGGGGTTAATGTGCCGGGGGCGGTCTTTGACCGCTCCTGGCACATAGTGCCGGATGTCAGCTGCGATAGGCAGCTGACACCCGGCCGCGATCGGCGGCGCTCCCCCCGTGAGCGCTGCCGATCGCATATGACGTACTATTGCGTCCTTGGGAAGTAAAGCCCACCCCACATGGACGCAATAGTACGTCTAATGGCAGAAAGGGGTTAAACTTTTATATTTTTTTTTATTTTTTTTAACTTTTTATTTTTTTTACTTTTGCCATGCTTCAATAGCCTCCATGGGAGGCTAGAAGCTGGCACAGCACGATCGGCTCTGCTACATAGCAGCGATCTTATGTTCGCTTCTATGTAGCAGAAAATCAGGTGTGCTGTGATTTTCAGGGTGGCGCTCATAGCTACCGGCGATCAGTAACCATAGAGGTCTCAAGGACCTCTATGGTTACAATACTGAAGCATCGCTGACCCCCGATCATGTGACGGGGGTCGGCGATGCCGTCATTTCCGGCCGCCCGGCCGGATGCGGTGGTTAAATGCCGCTGCCTGCGTTTGACAGCGGCATTTAACTAGTTAATAGGTGCAGGCAGATCGCGATTCTGTCCGCGCCTATTTCGGGCACATGTCAGCTGTTTTGAACAGCTGACATGTCCCGGCTTTGATGCGGGCTCACCGCCGGAGCCCACATCAAAGAGGGTGTTCTGTCTCCGCCATCTAATATTGTTACCCTGATTATCTGTTTGCGTAATTGCAGGTTTCTCAGTATGGATATTCATATCTTTATTTGTTTGTGATGCTTTGGCTCCCTCTAGCGGTCAGAGTTATGTTGGCAGTTCAATCTTCTGTTTTTGTATTATCCATGTCTGATTCTCCTCCTCCTTTGCAATGCATTATGGTAGCTCAGCCTCCATTTCCCTCCATTATTCCTTTCACTTTCTTCAGTTTGCCTTCAAGGAAAGACGCTTCACTTCATCCCCCTTGCGATTGCATTGCCGGTATGTCTTTATGCTTCCTGTAGATATTTCTGCTCTATATTAGCTTAGTTTAACCAGTTGTACTCCTAGTTCAGTTACTAGCTTTCTAAATGTTATGCATAATGTACATCACGTGTAGTATGTATCTGTTCTATACCATGCACTGATTCTATGTATATCATTGTTCACAGTTTCACCGCATCAATATACCACTACGTTTAATAAAGCACAGACTCAACCACAGTCTCCTTATTGGACCCCGGTATAGCGGTTTAGCTGACTGTATAGCTACGTATGAGCCTGCCTCAGCTAGTGAGGACAGAACAGAGGGGCTTCTGACCTCGGACGTACTATCCCATCCGAGGTCAGAAAGGGGTTAAAAGAGGTCTGGATACACATGATGAGAGAATTATACTGCCTCTGTACAAATCTCTGGTTACACCACACATGGAGTACTGTGTACGGTTTTGGGCACCGGTGCTCAGGAAGGATATAATGGAACTAGAGCGAGTACAAAGGAGGGCAACAAAATTAATAAAAGGGATGGGGGAACTACAATACCCAGAGAGATTAGCAAAATTAGGATTATTTAGTCTAGAAAAAAAGACGACGGATGGGCGATCTAATAACCATGTATAAGTATATAAGGGGACAATACAAATATCTCTCCGAGGATCTGTTTATACCAAGGAAGGTGATGGTCATAGGGGGGCATTCTCTGCGTCTGGAGGAGAGAAGGTTTTTCCACCAACATAGAAGAGGATTCTTTACAGTTAGGGCAGTGAGAATCTGGAATTCCTTGCCTGAGGAGGTGATGGTGAACTCAGTCGAGGGGTTCAAGAGAGGCCTGGATGTCTTCCTGGAGCGTAACAATATTGTATCGTACAGTTATTAGGTTCTTTAGAAGGACGTAGATCTGTGGATTTATTCTGACGGAATATAGGCTGAACTGGATGGACAAATGTCTTCTTTCGGCCTTGTTAACTATGTTACTATGTTATCTTATTTGGCATCACAACTTGACCTAGTTAAGGGGTGGTGGAGAGGAGAAAAAAAATCGCATAGTTGGAAACTCCTTCATAAAAAAATTCTAATGCTTCAACTCCTATTATGTCCACAGCCCCACTGGAAACTTTAGAAATCCTGATAGCAGATCTAAATATTCAAGAGTGGAAAAAAATAGACCATAGTATTGGTTAACAACTTATCTGACGGTTATACTCTTCTCACTTTTGAGTCCTTACACTCTCGCTTCAAGTAGCGATTTCAAGAAATATCTTCACATAAGACCTGAGGCCTAATCTCAACCTTATCTAAAGTAGCATCTACTTCAGGTTGCTTGAAACCTATATATAAATTTATTGGATACAAAACATTTCCTTAATAAGTCAACTACCTTTTTAACACGGATAAAGCAATTGAACGAGACATTTCCAAACAATGAATGGTCACGTTCTCTAGCCTTGGCCACCCGCACATTTGCAGGTGCTCCTTATTTTGAGTCGTATATGAAAACAGTGTTGAGATGTTATTACCAGTGAGATTGCATACATTGTTTCCCCCCATCCTCGCAATTATGTTGGCATGAATGTGGTTTTAAAGCTTCTCTTATCCATACTTTATGGTGCTCTCCGTTAATAGCCCCTATTTGGAAGTTTCCAACTGATTTCATCATTAATTCATTGTACAATATAACTTTTAGTTTTACTCTTGCTAGAAATTTGTTCTATTGGTGCTAAAAATATAGAATACTTACTGCTCACATTCTTATATGAGTAAAAATAGCTATCATTAGATACTGGAATTCTTCTGGATTACCCACAAATGAAGAAATAATACACTCAACTCGATGCTTGCATTTATGCTTAATTGGAAGACTTGGCTAAACCATCCAAAGAATAGAACTAAGCTCTGATTTTGGTCCATGTTCTTGGTTGATTGCATGTATTTCAGTGAATTATTTACTCCTGTACGGTGTTATTTTCTTACTGTATGTTTTATTGCAACTTCTAATCTGTTTACTTGTGAAGTCTATACATTTGGATGTTATTCTTTAAAACCAAATAAAAAGAGTTAAAAAAAAAGAGTCAGTCACAACTCATCAGTCCATAAAAGCCTTGAAAAATCTTTCTTCAGACATTTCTTGGAACAGTCTTGATCTATCCATTTCGGTGGTGTTTGGGCTCAGCTTCCTCATCTCAGCTTTGTCTCTTCTGGCCTCCAGAGATGTTGCAGCTGTGGAATATGTCAGCACTGGAGGATAATGGCTTCCTGGTGGCTTCATGTTTCATTCTTCTCATATCTTTGGCAGTTAATGTGCATCGGTCTTTCTCAACACGTTTTTAACGACCCTGGTGACTATTTACAACGAAAATTAAATGCTTCTGTGATCGCCCCTCAACATCTGAGCTATTTCAGGGGCGCTGCATCTTCTGTAAGACTTGTTAAAAATTGTGCCTTTTCAGAGTCAGTTAAATCTCTTCTTTGCTCATTTATAATTTTGACGGTGATTTGCGGTTCAATTTTCATGCGCATGGAACATTTATGTTATGGCTATTACTGAGCATGCACTTATGTTATTTCACGAGGTCTATCTAAATTCAGGGCCTGTGAACTGCAGAATCTAATGAATGGCTATTTTCCTTGGCTATTAATATTATTATTATTATTATTATTTATTTTTAGAACACCACTGATTCCAGTGTGCTGTACATGAGAAGGGGTTACATACAAAAATAAATGTAAATTACAGTGAACAAACTAACAACAGACTGGTGTGGAGGGGAGAGGGTGCTGGCCTTGTGGGCTTACAGTCTACTAGGTAATGGGAAAGGACACAGTAGGCTGGAGGGTTGTGGCGGAAGGAAATTATTACAGGCTGTGGTCAGGCAGCAGCGGGATTAGTGCAGGCTGGAAGCTTGCTGGAAGAAATGTGGTTTCAAGTTCCGTCTGAAAGGTTAAAAACTGGCAGATAATCAGATGTGTTAGTACACAGAATTCCAAAGTATGGGGGATGATCAGGAAAAGACTTGGAGGTGATTGGGTGAGAAGAAGATCTTGAAAGGATCGGAGATTACGTGTTGGAAGTTAACGGGAGCTTAGTTAAGAGATATTTGGAGGAGACAGATTATGGACGGCTTTGTAGGTCAATGTTAATAGTTTGAGCTGGATACGTTGGGGAATTGGTAGCCAATGAATGGATTTGCAGAGGAGAGAATCAGAAGAATAGTGAGTAGAGAGGTGGATTCGGCGGGCAGCAGAGTTAAGGACGATGCAAGAGTTTAAGCAGGGAGGCTACAGAGGACAATATTGCAGTAGTTGAGGCAGAAGATGATGAGGATAATGGTTGAGGAAAGGACGGACTATGGAAACATTTTTGAGTTGGAGGAGACAGGAGGTGGCAAAAGCTTGGATGTGCAGTTTGAAAGACAGGTCATAGTCAAGGGTTACTCCGAAGCAACGGACTTGCGTGATATAATTTATTGTGATAGATAGATCAGGTAGTGGAATTAGGAGAGATGGAGGAAAGATGGTGAGTTCAGTTTTGTCCACATTGAGCTTTGGGAAGTGTGATAAGAAGGAGGATATGGCTGATAGACATTTTAAGATTCTGGACAGCAGAGAGGTAGATCTGAGCTTTATCACCATATTAATGGTTTTTGGAAGCCATAGGACTCTGAGTTGCCCCAAGTCAAAGGTATAGATGGAGAAGAGTAGGGATCCCAGAACAGGGTCTTGAGGGACACCAACAGAGAGAGGGAGGGATGAGGAGGTAGTGTAAGAGTTACTAAATGTGCAGTTGGAGAATTAGGAGGAGATCTAGGAGAGGGCAAGGTCTTCTATCCTAAGGAAAAAAAGGATTTGCAGTAGGAGCGAATGGTTGACTGCGTCGAAGGCAGAGGACAGATCTAGATCTTAATGTACTTGCACATGCGCAATTGTTTCTTTCGCACACTAACTGAGCGTATGTCCTTGGCAATGCATTGTCATCACACATGTGCACATATGCCGATATATATTACAGACGTGTGCAAAGTCATTTGCATTCGTGAAAGTCACTCTTAACTCCCACTACTGGTATTAAGGGGATTTATGTGCATATATAGATGATTTTTTGAGCCACTGAGACATTTATATGTTGCGGCAGGTCGGCTCACTCGGCTGCACATTGAGGTAGACACAGGTACACTGTCACTTTAAATCTTCTGTTGGTTTATTAGGTATACGGTATAAACCAACGTGATGTGAAAATAAAACACAGCCCTTTGGGTAAAACAAAACAAAATTGTATCTCACAGTCTCTGCAGCTGCGGGGATCCGCCCTGCTCAGGGTTAGCAAAACCTCCTAGCTCAGGTTCACACCAGCACAAGAACTTTCCTGAAGTTAATCTCTTTTTTTTAATTTAAATAGATTTTTATTAACAATATAAAAAAAGGAGAACAACAGAATGCCATTTACATTGCATTATATCAGATACACATTTTCTTACTTTAATAAACCCCAACATTACCCCAACTACCCCCCTCCCCCATAAGACAGCTCAGTCTCAATCTCCACCCCACCGAGGCATTATCTGCCTCTTGTAATTTATCCTCTTCCAGGTCTTAGGAAACACGACGCCTATACTCCTCAATCCAAATCAAGCCAAGGAGACCATATTTTATTAAAGAGTTCTATTTTCCCCCTTTTACTGTACACCCCCTTTTCCAATTTTAGACCATGTTGAACATATTGGAGAAATTCCCTTCTCACAGGTGGTTCCGCGTTTATCCAGTTTCGTGCTATTACTTTCCTGGCCATGTAGAGTAGCCTAGCAATTGCAATCTTCCAAGTATTGTCAACTCCAATTTCTTCCACATATCCCAGCACACATACTATCGGGTCTCTAACAACTCTGCACTTATACGCTGCTTCAACTCGGCTCAAAACCACCACCCAAAAGGCAGCCAGTCTCGGACACGTCCACATCATGTGATATATTCCTGCCTTCTCACTCGCACACCTCGGACACCCAGAATTGGCACGCAATCCCGCTTTGTATAACACTTCCGGAGATTTATATACCCTATGCAAAATGTATAGCTGCGAGAGCCTATATGGTTCACTCAAGGATAGTCGCGGAACCCACTCCATCACCGATTCCCAGGTTTCATTTTCCATCGACCCCACTTCTCTCTCCCACTTAGCTCTCGCCTTTATAGGGAAATCTAGCAGAAATGTGTGCATAAGGTCCTTATACAGAGTGGAAATAACTCCCCTTGTAGTACCCTCACCACACACATACTCCAACACTATATCATCTTGAACCCTGATATCAGCCTTCTTATTCTGAGCTCTAAAGGCATGTCTCATCTGCGCATACTGATATTCCCCTGTGGATCGCAAACCAAATTCTTCCTGCAATTGGGAAAAGGACTTCAGCTCCTGCTGCTGGATTATCTGGTGAACAAAGCAAATTCCCTTATTCTGCCATTCCATCAATCCTCCCAGGGCCTCAAAATCCTTTAAGTTGTGGTTAGACCATATCGGTGTGAATTTAGTCAACCCTGTAACCCCACGAATCTGCCTTAATCTATTCCATAATTTACGAATCAGGAACAGGGTTGGGTATATTTTCCCCAGCGCGCCCAATGAGCCATCCTCCAAACACCTGGCCATCGGTCCGTCACCTCTTCCAATAGCTGTTGTACTGCACTGGATGACGCCCCTCGCGCCCAGCCCTTCAAATGCTGGCTCTGGGCCGCAAGGAAGTATATTTCCGGGTTGGGCAAAGCCAAACCACCATCTTCCTTGGGTCGTTGAAGCGTCTCCAAGCTAATACGTGGATATTGTCTACCCCATATCAAACTTCTAAAGAGGGCATTAATCTGCCTGAACTTCCCCCGAGGGATCCAAATTGGTGCGTTATGCAGAACATAAAGAATTTTGGGCATAAGGACCATTTTAATAAGGTTTACCCTACCGACGACCGATAGATGTAGCTTATTCCAGGCGTCTACCTTTGCCTTGAGTACCCCCATAACAGGAGTCAAATTTCTTTGCAGAAACTCCGCCACCGGCACCGAAATCCATATTCCAAGATATTTAAATTGGGAAACCACCTTCAGCCTCTCATCCCCAACATCCTCACTCACATTCTCTCCTACGTCATCCACTCTAAAAAGAACCGTCTTATCCCAATTAATTGTTAGTCCCGACACAGTACCAAATCTCTCAACAATTTCAACGGCCCCTCTTAGTGAATTGTCTGGATCCTCCAGGAACAGCAAAACATCATCCGCATATAACGCTATTTTTTCCTCTACTTTGCCATACCTAAACCCAGGGACCCCATCCGACTGCCGAATCTTAGCAGCAAGAGGTTCTACAGCCAACGCGAACAGGAGGGGTGAAAGCGGGCATCCCTGCCTAGTACCCCTAGCCAGCCCTATAGGACGAGATAGCTCCCCATTTACTCTAATTCTGGCGGATGGTAATGAGTACAACAGCTGTATCCAGGCCACAAACTGCGGGCCAAACCCCATACATTCCAGCACCTGCCAGAGGTACCCCCATTCGACGCTGTCAAACGCCTTGTGTGCATCTAGCGATACAATCACTCTTCGACCACAGTTATCAGACTCTACCTGCAAATTTACATATAACCTCCGCAAATTGATCGCCGTTGATCTATCCGGCATAAAGCCAGATTGGTCCGAATGCACCAGACTCGCAATAACACTAGAGAGGCGGAGAGCCAACACCTTGGCCAGAAGCTTGACATCAATTGTTAGTAAAGAAATTGGGCGGTACGACTCCGGTTTCCCCAAGTCCTTATCCTCCTTTGGAATGACCACTATTATGGCCTCTCTCATAGAGGCTGGCAAGCGCCCACAAGACCTAGCTTCCTCCAATACCATTTTTAATCTAGGAATCAACACTTCTGCCAACCCTTTATAGATCTCAGCGGGTAACCCATCGACCCCAGGCGCCTTCCCATTGGCCATAGACATCAATGCCCGACTCAATTCCTCCTCAGTGATAGGGGCCTCAAGGCTCTCCCTATCTGCCTCACTCAGTCTCGGCAAATCCAGACCTTCCAAGAAAGTCAGTGCATCCTCGACCGATTCACCAACCCGAGAGGAATACAAATCTGCATAGAAGTCCGCAAAGGCTCTCAAAATTTCAGGTGTTTCCGTTATTTTACCTCCACTAGCAGAATCCAAAGAGTGTATATATGAAGAACCTCTCTGAGCAGCAGCCACTACCGACAGCATATGTCCCACTGTTTCTCCCTCCTGATAGAACAATACCCTTTGGAAATCTCGTTTCCTCTCAGCTTTGCCTAGCAGAATTTTTTCCAAATGATTTTGTGCGTTTTTCATTCTTCTCTCTGCCTCAGGGGTTCCCAGTGTGGCCATCCCATCCTCTGCTTCCTTCAACTCCTCAACTGCCGCTTTTTCTACCTCTCTCGTCCTCCGCTTACACCTACTAATGTCCCTAAACAGTAGTCCCCTCAGGTACGCCTTCATTGCATCCCAAATTGTAAGAGCGTCGGCGCTTCCATCATTTAAGAGAAAGAATTCCGCCACCTCCCGTCCTATACTTTCCAACTCAATACTCTGTAGCCAATTAGGATGAATCTTCCATTCTCTCCCACTTAGCGAGCGAGCCCCCTCCAATCTAACCTCTACTTCAATTGGACTATGGTCCGACAAGGCCCTTGGCAGATATCTCACCTCCCCAACCAATGTGTCCAAAATCCTGTTACCCAGAGCCATATCAATCCTAGAGAGTGTGGCATGTGCCGGTGAATAACATGAGTACCCTCTCTCCCCCACATGTCTAACCCTCCACAGATCAATCAAACCTATCTCCTGTATATAGGTGCCAAATGTTGTTATGTGTCCCTCCGACCTATTCTGAGTATTTTTATTTTTATCCCAATATTCATCACAGATGTTATTTAGATCTCCGATAATTATTAACGGTGTCGGTCCCCATTTTTCCACTCGCTCCATTACTTCTCTAATCTTCCTGCTAGAGTAGGGAGGCGGAATATACATCGCGGCAACACACAGCATCACTCCATACAGTATACACCGTAATAGTACATACTGTCCCTCCACGTCCACATATACCTTCACCTCCTCATACTGAACTCCCGCTGGAACCAAGATTGAGACTCCTCTTGCATACGTGGAGAAGGTAGAATGATATCCCCTCTGGATCCATCGTCTATTCAAAACATCCACTTTTTCCCTTACCAAATGCGTCTCCAGCAAGCATATCATTGAGGCCCTTTGGTCTCTTGCATATTGCAAACACGCAGCACGTCTAGATTTCTCCCCTAGGCCTCTCACATTCCAGCACAAAATCTTAAAACGGGTCCCCATCACTTGGCTCATCTTCACTATAAGTATCATCAATTTTGAGCTCAGGCTGTCTAACTACCCTCCCCCCCCCCCCCCCTCCCAACTCCCCCTCCCACCCTTCCCCCCTCACATCTAACCATTCCACCTCTTTCCAAGAGTGGGGCATCATCGCCCATAGCGAACACTCCGTTTGGCATTACCTTCCCAACCCTCCTCCCACCACTGTACATAACAGGATTTCAGACATTTTGAAAAATAACGTTCTCAAAACATTTTAACTTAGAATTATTTGCACACACAAGAAGTCTGCATAAACTTAAAATATGTCGCAAACCCTTCCTCCCCCTTTCCCAGCAGCCATTACACCATCCCTTTAACTTTAACTGGATATAATCCAGCTCCCTTCTTCCCCCCCCATACCCCTTGGCTTGTCAATCACATGACTCTTTTCCAACTGACAGATAAGTAAACAACTTCAGACTCTTCCCACAGTTTCAGTCTCCTTTTCCTTTAAGCTTTTTAGCATTAATATCGATCCACTGGGTAGCGTCCTCCGGCTTCTGGAAAAAATGAATTTTATCAAACGCCACCACCCTCAGTCTTGCTGGGAACATCATGGAATACTGCACACCCAATTCCCTCAGCCGTCTCTTGATACCCGTGAACATCATCCGTTGTTTCTGCACCAGAGTAGAATAGTCTGGGTATATAGCAATCTTTTGACCTTCAACTGTCAGATCCGTCATGTCTCTGGCCTTCCTCAGGATAATGTCTCTGTCTCTATAGTTTAGAATTTTGGCGAGCATGGTACGGGGATTCGCTCCAGGGACAGGTGGTTTCGGCGGGACCCTATGCGCTCTTTCTACCGCGAACACTTTTGTTAGCGCCATATCTCCAAATGTCTCTAACAGCCATTTTTCAATATATTCCGTTGGATTCCTCCCTTCAGCTTTTTCAGGGATGCCCACTATGCGAATATTATTTCTTCTGGACCTGTTCTCAAGGTCCTCATTTTTCGCAGCCAATTCAGCTATTGCTTGAGTGAACTTTTTCTCTGCTTTTTGCAGCTGCACTATATGGTCTTCTGCAGTGCTCACTCTCTCCTCTACCTCCCCCACACGTTTGTCAATCTTCTGCATGGCTGCGTTTATCTGGGCTGTGTCCCCCTTAACCTCCTGTATCTGTATGGTCAGAGATTGTTTACATGAAGAGACTAGCGCAAAAACGTCTCTTAGGGTAGGCTCAGCTTCTGGCGCCATTTCCTCGGGTCCCCCTTCTGCCACCGCCATTTTACTCTCCTTTCTCCCCTGTTGTACCTCATGTTCTCCTGCTGGGCTCTCCTCCTCCTCCTCCTCTTCGGTATCAGCTCCGGCTCCCTCCTCTGCGGCCTCCGCTCTCGCAAACTGCTGGAGCTTTGCCGCTACCTCCATGCGCTTTCTGCATGCGGCGTTCTCCTTGTCTGCCTTTTCCCTCAAGTCGGCGCCATCTTGGATTGCGCCTGCATCCCCGGCTCCCGCGTCCTTCTGCCGTCTCCTGGTCATGTTCGTCGGTTCCAGCGCTACCGAACAGCACCGCCGGCCTCTCCAAGTCTCCCCGCAGCCAGTAAGCCCCCGCAGGGACCAAACAGCAGCGGCTCTGCAGGATTTTACAATATACAGCGGCGGGAGCTCACAGCCGCACGTCCGCTCACATGGACTCTCAGGCCACGCCCCGAAGTTAATCTCTCCACATATGCTGAACCACGACAGCCTCTGGAGGCCAGCTATTTAAGTCCCAGATCTATAAACTCCTGTTACCTATTTTTGAGGTTTAACGGGCAGTTAAAAAAAAACAAAAAAACTTTTACTTGTTCAGATAATCAAATGATGTTCACATCCTTTTTATATATGCGGGGTTTGACGCTAGTCATTTCTCATGGCCAAGCTGTGAGTAAGAGTGGTGAGGGGTCCAAGGTCAGAAGCCAGGAGGGTACGTCAAACAGAAGGAAGAGACAAAAGCGTAGTCAGGTAATGTTCTGAGGTCAGAGTACCGGGAGGATAACAGATCAGAGGTGAAGTGGTTAAACTGGCGGGTAGTCAGAACAAAGTCTAAGGTCAGGCAACAGATCAAACATATAGAACTCAAGGCACAGAGAGCACAGCACAAACCTCACAAGATGAATGTACGTCTTGCAGTGTCCTGGGAAATCCAGCTGTTAAGAAGCATGGCCATTAAGTGGAATAATGAACACATGAGACAGCCAACGCCTCACAGTCTCAGACTGGATAGTCAAGCTGTCAATCAACACACTGACAGCTCAGCACGCCCCTATACCAGATTGGACGGCCGAGCTGTCAATAACTGCATCCCAGACACCCTGAAGGGTGGAACCGTGACATGGGGGTACCGGTTTGTCAGAATCATATTCTCTGTCCCCCCCGCAACTTTGATCGCAGTGATTCTGTAGAAGGACGTAGATCTGGGGATTTATTATGATGGAATATAGGCTGAACTGGATGGACAAATGTCTTTTTTCGGCCTTACTAACTATGTTACTATGATTGGATGTTCAATTCTCAGCAGGCAATTGCAACTTTTCTCAGATTGCCTGAAGCACTGATGTTCCGCCTAGGATCGGTGCTGTAAGAGTCCTCATCCCTGATCTTTGCCTGATCCTAATCCACCCCAATCCCCATCTCTCCCTACCTTTTTAACACTCTCTCTCCCCCCTTTCTTCTGCAGAGCTGTGATCAGTACTTGATCACTGAGTTTTGGCAGTTTTTTTTCTTTTTTGTGCACCTTGCTGCCGCTGAGTGTTGATCAGTGAAGCAAATCACTGGTCAATGTCTGTTTTTCAGGACTTTTTTTTGTCCCGGTCTATCTTTCTCCCCCCACCTTGCTACCACGTCCATGCGTGCATCCCGCTGCTGCCGAGCTTTGATCAATGATGAAAATCACTGATCTGCACTCGTGCTCACTGTTTTCCCATAACCTTTTTTTCACTATTATTTCTTCCACCCATATGCACCACTCTATGTGTGCATCCTACAGCCGCCGAGTGACTGATCAGACGTACACCACTGATGAGCATCCGCGCTCGCTTTTTGCAAGGACTTTTTTTTCCTTGTCTATTTTTTTATCCCCTTTTTTGCACAACATCCGTGCGTGCATCCTACAGCCATCGAGTGCTAGTTGGTGACGAACATCATTGACAGGCCTCCGGTGTTTGGGCTTCATATCCGTGCACCTGTCCTATAGCCATCGAGTGCTGGTCATCAACACATCACTGATCGACCTGCGGCAGTTTTTTCCTTTTTTGTGTGTGTGTGTGTAAAAAGAGAGTAAAAAAAATAATTTGGAATAGTAACAGTACTTTGGCAAACTTTTAAGTGTTGAGATTTGTATAACACTCCACTGTTCCACATGGCCATGACCCGTAAACGTTTTGAGGCCATCTAAAAATGTTTGCATTACAGTGATAGAGCACAATGTCCTTCCCGAGATGGCCCCAGCTATGACAAATTTTCAAAGTTCAGCCGGTCATTGATCACTTCAGCAACAAGTTTGCTGAAGTGTGCGCTAACCAAAGGCACATCTGCGTGGATGAGTCCCTAATCCATTTCAAGGAGAGGCTCAAATTCCGGCAATACCTGCACAGGTACAGAATTATGGTAAGCTGTACAAACTGTGTGAGAGTACCTCAGGGTACACCCACAAGTTTAGGGTTTATGAAGGGAAGGACTCCCGGATTCAACCCCCTGAATGCCCCCCTGTCCTGGGAGTGAGTGGAAAATTGTATGCGATCTGTTGCACCCACTGCTGGATCAAGTTTATCATCTCTACATAGATATATTTTATACCAGCACACCACTCTTTAAGTCCCTCTCTGAGCCAGCGATCACAGCCTGCGGTACTGTCCACAAAAATCAGAGTGGCCTCCTTAAGACACTAATTGGGCAGCTGCTCAAAAAAGGCAAGAGCAGAGCCCAATGTAGAGACAGCATGCTTGTGGTCAAGTACAAGGAGAGGAGGAATGTCCTTTTCTTGACCACTATACATGGTGATGGCAGCACCCCACCACTATACCAAGTACCTCTACACAGGTTCTCAAACCACACTGTGAATTGAGGTACAAGAAGAACATGAGGGGAGTTGATCTCTCTGATCAAGTCCTTCAGCTGTACAGAGCCAAGGTGTGGTACAAGAAGTTGGCCATGCACATCGTATAGATGGCAGTGTACAACGCTTGTGTGCTATCATGATGTGCAGGCCAGACCGCTACATAGCACCTTCAGTTCCTGGAGGTAGTGATTAAGGCCCTGATTTTTGGCAGTTAGGAAAGAACGGGTCCCAGTACTTACTTGCCCCGACAAACCTGGCCTGTGTATAAAAGAATGCTTCAGTCTGTACCAGACATCCATGGACTACTAAATTCACTTCTGAATATGCCAACCTGATGCACTGTACACAATTTATGTATATGTCACTACATTATAAAATTCACATACCAGAAAAACAGTAGATCAATTCCAATATAGGGTTGTGTGTGTGTGTGTGTGTGTATTCTACTGTTTAGGCACTTCAGGGGCTCTGTAAACACAGCATGATGCCTGCAGACCATTCCATCAAAGTCTGAATTGTAAAACGTCACTCCTTCCCTTCCGAGCCCCGACGTCACTCCTTTCCTAGCGAGCAATGACGTGCGCTCAAAGTAGTTTTCACCTACATATGGGGTATCAGTATACTCAGAAGAAATTGACCAAGAGATTTTGGGGGCCTGTTACCCTTGTGGAAAAAAATTGGGGCTAAAATAACATTTTTGTAGAAAAATTATCATTTTTTTTTATTTTCACAACTCAACGTTCTAATTTTTTGTGAAGCACGTGGGAGTTCAAAGTGCTCACCTCACATCTAGATAAGTTCACTGAGAGGTCTAGTTTCCTAAATGGGGTCATTTGTGGGGGGCTTTCACTGTTTAGCATCCGCAAACAATTTCTTTAACCTCTGCGGTCAGGAACAGAGTTCAGGGGATCTATTGTAAAGTAAACGTAGCTAGCACGGTATACATGTACAGTGATTGTTGTTTGCTGTCTTTGGTTTTTTAATTATATGTATGAAAAGTTAAATTTTATCTCATACATCAAAAATGTTTTGGTCTTTTTCTAGTTAGTGCTCTTGAATGGTAAACCCTACAAAATTATGGTTTCCTAAATATTTAATCTGCAAACGATTCCAGCAAATTTTGCATTCAAAAAGTCAAATGGCGCCCTTTCCCTTCCAAGCCCTGCCATGCACCCAAACAGTGGTTGTCCCCCACATTTGGGGTATCAGCGTACTCAGGACAAATTGCACCACAACGTTTGGGGTCCAATTTCTCGTGTCATTGTCATGAAAAATTGGGTCTTAACTAAAAATTTTGGTGAAAAAAAGTTAAATGTTACTTTTTCCTTCCACATTCCATTAATATCTGTAAAGCACCTGAAGAATTGATAAACTCCTTGAATGTGGTTTTGAGCACCTTGAGGTGTGCAGTTTTTAGAATGGTATCACTTTGGGGTATTTTCTGTCATATAGACTCCTCAAAGTCACTTCAAGTGTAATGTGGTCCCTATAAAATATGTTTTGTAAATTTTGTTGCAAAAATAAGAAATCGTTGGTCAACTTTTAACCCTTCTAACTTCCTAACAAAAAAAAAATTATGTTTCAAAAGTTGTTATGATCAAAAGTAGACATGTGTGAAATGTTATTTATTAACTATGTTGTGTGACATAATTCTCTGGTTTAAGGGTATAAAAATGAAAAGCTTGAAAATTGTGACATTTTCGTCAAATTATCGATATTTTCACAAATAAACCAAGTTTATTTGACTAATATCTTGAATTACGCTATGTCACGACAAAACAGTCTCGAATCGGTGGGATCCGTTGAAGCATTCCAATGTTACTACCTCATAAAAGGACACTGGTCAGAATTGAAAAAATTGGCCTCAGGAGGGTGAAGACAGGCTTGGGGGGGGGGGGGGGGGGGTAAAGGGGTTAAAAGAACTATACAAAAAAAAATTCCCGTTCAGATATTTAAATAATTTTCACATCCTTTTTTCATAATATGCCCAGCTCCATTTTTATGTCAGTATCATATTCTATTTTTTTTCCCCCGACAGCAGAAAGTATTATTGGGAAAATAAGCGAAATATCTGTCTGGTTTTCACTTCATTTTTTTTAATGACCACAAAGGACCACTAAAATTCATGTAAAAATTTGTTCCGGTTTCTGCAATAACTATTTTTTTTTATATATATCAGACACTTTTGTTTTGCCATTTAACCCCTTCGGCCTGAAGCCAGTTTTACCTTCCTGCCCAGTCCAAATTTTTAAAACTCTGACCACTGTCACTTTATGAGGTCATAACTCTGGAACGCTTCAATGGATCCCACTGAAGGTGAGAAGGTTTTCTCGTGACATTTTGTACTTCATAATAGTGGTAAAATTTCTTTGATATGACTTTCGTTTAAAAAAAACAAAAAAACAAACAAACGGAAATTTGGCAAAAATTTCACAATTTTCAAACTTTATGACCTTAAATTTGAGAGTCATATTGCATAAAATAGTTAAGAAATAACAATTCCCACATGTCTACTTTACATCAGCACAAGTTTTGAAACATAATTTTGTTTTTTGTTTGGAAGTTGACCAGTGATTTCTCATCTTTACACCTGAATTTGCACATTTTACACCATTTTTTTAAGGGACCATCTCACATTTGAAGTGACTTTGAGGAAATTGAGGGGCCTATATGACAGAAAATATCCAAAAGTGACACCTTTCTAAAAACTGCACCCCTCAGGGTATGTGCACACGTCCGGATTTTTAGCGTTTTTTTGCGGAATTTCGCTATAAAAACGCTATAAATCCGGTAAAAAAACGCTAACATTATGCATCCTATCTTTTAGAATGCATTCCGCATTTTTTGTGCATATGTTAGCGTTTTTTTCCGCAAAAAAAACGCATTCCGCAAAAAGAACGGACATGCTCATTCTTTTTGCGGATTCCATAGCAAAAATGACATTCAGGAAAAAAAAAAAAACGCAAAAAATCTGCGCAAATTCCGCAAGAAATCCGCGCAAAAAAAACACGATTTTCTGGCAGAATTCTCAGGATTTTGTCAGGAAAAAAACCTGACGTGTGCACATACCCTCAAGGTGCTCAAAACCACATTCAAGAAGTTTATTAACCCTTCAGGTGCTTCACAGGAATTTTTGGAATGTGGAAGGAAAAAATATACATTTACTTTTCTTTCACAAAAATGTTCCTTTAGACTTAGGAGCGCTATTTCACTTTTTAATGTAAAATTTGCTGCCATAATTAGCAGACACCATGTCATGTTTGGAGAGCCCCTGATGTGTCTAAACAGTGGAAACCCCCAATAAGTGACACCATTTTGGAAACTAGACCACTTTGGGAACTTATCTACATGTGTATTGAATACTTTGAACCCCAACACAGAAGTTTATAATGTTAAGAATACCATTTTTTCTGCAAAAATCTTTCTTAGCTTCAAATTTTGTATTTTCACAAGGGTAACAGGAGAAAATGGACCCCAAAATTTGTTTTGCAATTTCTCCTGAGTTCACAATACCAAATGTGTAGTTGAAAACTACCTTTGAGGCACATTGCAAAGGTCAGAAGGGAAGTAGCGCCATATTATAAGGCAGATTTTGCTTAACTTGTTTGAGGGTGCCATGCTACATTAGAAGAGTCCCTGAGGTGCCAGAACAGAAGAACCCAAGTGACCCCATTTTACAAACTAAAACTCTCAATTAATTCATCTAGGGGTGCAGTGATTATATTAACACAGTGTAACACAGACTTTTATACCATTGAGCAGTGAAGAAAAAATAATTTACATTTTTTACCACCAAGATTGTGTATTGGCCCCAAGTTTTACATTTTCACACTGGGAAATAGGTAAAATGGCACCAAAATTGGTAACACAATTTCTGCTGAATGCAGAAATTCCCCATATGTGGCTGTACAGTACTGCTTAGCCATAAGGAGAGACTCGGGAGAGATGGAGCGCTATTTGGCTCCTGAAACACAGATTTTCCTAGAATAGTTTGTGGATTCCATATAAAGAGCCCCTAAGTGCTGAAAAAGTAGAATCCCCCCTCAAGTGACCCCATTTTGGAAACTATACCCCTTTGGGAATTTATCTTCGGGAAATCCCATCCAAGGCTGGTGCAGCTGATGTGGGCAGGTGTGGCTCGTGTGGGCAGGTGCGGCTGGTGTGGGCAGGTGCGGCTGGTGTGGGCAGGTGCGGCTGGTGTGGGCAGGTGCGGCTGGTGTGGGCAGGTGCGGCTAGTGTGGGCAGGTGCGGCTAGTGTGGGCAGGTGCGGCTAGTGTGGGCAGGTGCGGCTAGTGTGGGCAGGTGCGGCTAGTGTGGGCAGGTGAGGCGGTGGAGCGAGTGGGGCTCCGCCAGCATTTTGTGAAAGTCCGGAGGCCCCGCACATCCAATGCTGCGATGCGGTGGCCTGCAGGAAAATGGCTGCCGGGGGCAATGCATGCTCAAATCGAGATCTCGTAGCCGAGTTCTCAATCTAAGCATGCACCAGACCCGGCGACCATTTTCCCCGAAGGCCACCGCATCACAGAAATGGATGTGCGGGGCCTCTGGGCTTTCACAAAATGCCGGCGGAGCCCCCCCGCACCACAGAGCACCACCGTCAAACCTGCCGCACCAGCCTGGGAAGGGAGTGTGATCATCGCCTGGCAGCGTTGGACCGGGACCGCCACAGAATTGCCTGACACCTGCTGCCGCCACAGTATTTGTAAGCATTTTCTGACTATAAAACACACCCCCATTTCCCCAAAAAATTTTTGGGAAAAAAGTGCATGTTATAGTCTCAAAAATACAGTATATCTTTTATATTCTGGCGCTTTTATACAATAAAACCTATTTTATAAAAAAAACAATTATTTTTATATTGGGTCATTCTGAGAGTTATAACTTTTATTTTTCAGCTGATGGAGCTGTATGGTGGCTTGGTTTTTGTAAGACAAGAGGACATTTTAACACGCTCCTGGACACAAAAGAGGTCTTGCCGGCAATTTATAAAAGTGAGTATTTCAGCAATCCTAGGGATGCTAAACATAAGAGACACCTTCACAGAATACAGCCTTAGTGCTGCTGAAGGTGGCTCTTTTACTTAAAAAGGCCCGGGGGGAAAGGGGGGAGGGGAGGGGTGACAGGCTCCCTTTAATCACTAAAGATAATTGAAAAAAAAAAAGTTCATATTTTTTCATGTTACCTCTTTTGACGCATCTCAAAAAACCTGAAAGACCACATAGATCACAGCAAACTATACGAAATGGTATCACCCGGTGGCTGAGAAGAAACTGAGACTTGTCTGCATTTAGTGGTTACTACTCACCTGGGTAGTCATATGTAGGAATCTCCTCTTTACACCACTTATCTCCTCTCACATAGGTCTCTGTAGTATTAATATGGGTCAGAACTTTACCCTGAAACAAAGATTGTAAAAGTCACAGACAGATGGAGAAGTCACATCTATGATCAGTTCTAATTCTGCCATCTCCACCGTTCTCATTACACAAGTATAAAACATATAATACTGGTGGATAAAACAAGACTGAGCACAAGACCTTCACAGCCGTCTACACATCATAGGAGAGATCTCATGACACCTTCTCTCCATCTACCTGATGATCCTGAGGAACATTGGAATTCTCTTGTTTAAAGTTCTCAGGAAGAAGAGGAAGCGGACATCTCTCTGGTGTTGTGCTCTTACTGGATAGAACTGGAGAAAACACATACAGGGACTGAATTCATTCTTTACATACAGATAATTATACGCCGTGTGTATTTAGTCCTGTCTATTACCTGGTGGTGTGAGGGGCTGGGGAACCTCCATCATGACGTCCTTGTACAGATCTTTGTGTCCTTCTAAATACTCCCACTCCTCCATGGAGAAATAGACGGCGACATCCTGACACCTTATAGGAACCTGACAAATACAAAGATATCGTCATCTACGGGCTGATGACCGGATCATGCAGCTTTATATGAAAATCCCTATTTATTATAATTGCCAGACCTGAAATAACAAGCACTTTTCACCTAGTGTGTCCCCCCATTTCCTTGTAGATTGTAAGCTTGCGAGCAGGGACCTCACCCCTAATGTCACTCTTTAAATTGTCTTAACTTGTACTGAATTTGTCTGTACATGTCCCCGCTTAATTGTAAAGTGCTGCGGAATTTGTTGGCGCTATATAAATTAAAAATTATTATTATTATTATTATTATCCCCCTGAACCCTTCATAGTGTTACTGTATAATGTCCCAGCATTCCCAGCAGTGTCACCTCTCCAGTCAGCAGCTCAATCATCTTGTAGGTGAGTTCTAGGATCTTCTGGTCATTGATGTCCTCATGTATCAGGGGGTGAGGTGGAGGCCTCATGATTGGGCTCAGGGTTCTTCCCCATCCCTCAGACACAGGGTCCTGACAGTGCTCACCAGAGGTCTTCTTCACTACTGTGTAATCCTGATTATGGAGAGACACATTAATGAATCTCACTACAGACATTTCCAGAGTCCTCACCTCTCCAGTTCTGTCCATCTGTTATTCCCATAGATAAGAATGATGTCATGTGACATCATCAGAATCTCTCACCTCTCCAGTAAGCCGGAAGAGGATCTCTAGAGTGAGGTGTAATATACTCTCCAACATCTTGTCTCTGTCCATATCCATTCTTGGCGGTCAATCAGGAAAATGTTCTTTATATTAGAAGATCTCCAGAGAGAACCAATATTGTAGGGACCTGAATGGGAAGATTATGAAAAATTGTAAAATCATAAACAAAAATTTCTGAAGATGATAATGGGAAACATATGAGGAGATAGAAAGCAGCTTTTCCATATTTAAGGACAGATCATGTCACACTCTCACATGAACACTGCAGGTCGTCACTAGGCACAGAGGTATTACCAACAAAAATGAGAAATGAATAAAAGGACAACAACCATCAGGGCCACTTCACTTACATTGACCACGTATGTAAGAGCTACAAATCAGCAAGTGATAACTGTACTAGAAGAAAGTTACCGTATATACTCGAGTAGAAGCCGACCCGAGTATAAGCCGACCCCCCTAATTTTGCCTCAATAAACTGGGAAAATTTGATGACTCGAGTATAAACCTAGGGTGGGAAACGCAGCAGCTACTGGTAAATTTCAAAAATAAAAATAGATACCAATAAAAGTAAAATTAATTGAGGCATCAGTGTTTTTGAATATCCATATTGAATCAGGAGCCCCATATAATGCTCCATACAGTTTATGATGGGCTCCATAAGATGCTCCATATAAAAATATGCCCCATATAATGCTGCACAAAGGTTAATAATGGCCCCATAAGATGCTCCATAGAAACATTTGCCACATACAATTCGGCATAAAGGTTGATGGCCCCATAAGATACTCCATAGATTATGCCCCATACAATGCTGTATAAAGGTTGATGGCCCCATAAAATGCTCCATAGATTATGCCCCATAAGATGCTCCATAGATTATGCTCCATAAGATGCTCCATAGATTATGCTCCATAAGATGCTCCATATATTATGCCCCATATGCTGTTGCTGCGATTAAAATAAAAAACAACATACTCACCTCTCATCGCTCAGGCCCGAGTATTTATATTATAGCAATTTTTATGCTAATTAGGGTTTTGACTAGTCAATTGGGTGTTAGTTGCCCCAGACTAGTCGGTCCTCTTTCCATAATATAATTTATAAGAGCGGTCATCATCGCCAGCCCCTGCAAATCTTTGCAGCGTTTCGTCTTCGGAGACGCACAGGACCAGATGCCATCTTCTGAACTTCCGGTCATGCTCAATTCGCTTCTGAAGCTAAGTGTACGATTCCCGGCTTCAGAGGCGGGCAGTGCGCTATACATGAGAAGTGACTACATGCAATATACAAATATAAATTAAAGTGAACAAATTAACAACGACAGACAGGAACAGAGGGGAGAGGGTGCTGGCCTTGTGGGATTACAGTCTACTGGATAATGGGGAAGGATACAGTAGGTTGTGAGGGTTGTGGCAACTTCTGGAGATAAAGAGTTGACAGTGGGGTTATTACAGCAGTGGCAGTGGGGTCAATGCAGACTGTAAGCTTGCATTAACAAATGTGTTTTCAAGTTCCATCTGAAAGTTGAGAAATTAGCAGATAGTTGACGTGTTGGGGCACAGAATTCCAGAGTATGGGGGATGCTCGGGAGAAATCTTGGAGGCGATTGGATGAGGAACATATAAACGTGGAGCAGAGAAGGAGGTCTTGGGAGGACTGGAGATTACGCGTTCGAAGTTCTTGAGAGTTTAGTTCTGAGATAAACGGAGAAGACAGGTTATAGACATCTTTGTAGGCCAGTGTTAGCAGTTTGAACTGGATACGCTGGGAAATTGGTAGCCAATCAAGGGATATGCCGAAAGGAATAGCGAGGAGAGAGGTGGATTAGTTAGGCAGCAGAGATAAGGATGGACTAGAGAGGTCAAAGAGTATTAGCAGGTAAGACATAGAGGAGGATATTACATAGTAACATAGTAACATAGTTAGTAAGGCCGAAAAAAGACATTTGTCCATCCAGTTCAGCCTATATTCCATCATAATAAATACCCAGATCTACGTCCTTCTACAGAACCTAATAATTGTATGATACAATATTGTTCTGCTCCAGGAAGACATCCAGGCCTCTCTTGAACCCCTCGACTGAGTTCGCCATCACCACCTCCTCAGGCAAGCAATTCCAGATTCTCACTGCCCTAACAGTAAAGAATCCTCTTCTATGTTGGTGGAAAAACCTTCTCTCCTCCAGACGCAAAGAATGCCCCCTTGTGCCCGTCACCTTCCTTGGTATAAACAGATCCTCAGCGAGATATTTGTATTGTCCCCTTATATACTTATACATGGTTATTAGATCGCCCCTCAGTCGTCTTTTTTCTAGACTAAATAATCCTAATTTCGCTAATCTATCTGGGTATTGTAGTTCTCCCATCCCCTTTATTAATTTTGTTGCCCTCCTTTGTACTCTCTCTAGTTCCATTATATCCTTCCTGAGCACCGGTGCCCAAAACTGGACACAGTACTCCATGTGCGGTCTAACTAGGGATTTGTACAGAGGCAGTATAATGCTCTCATCATGTGTATCCAGACCTCTTTTAATGCACCCCATGATCCTGTTTGCCTTGGCAGCTGCTGCCTGGCACTGGCTGCTCCAGGTAAGTTTATCATTAACTAGGATCCCCAAGTCCTTCTCCCTGTCAGATTTACCCAGTGGTTTCCCGTTCAGTGTGTAATGGTGATATTGATTCCCTCTTCCCATGTGTATAACCTTACATTTATCATTGTTAAACCTCATCTGCCACCTTTCAGCCCAAGTTTCCAACTTATCCAGATCCATCTGTAGCAGAATACTATCTTCTCTTGTATTAACTGCTTTACATAGTTTTGTATCATCTGCAAATATCGATATTTTACTGTGTAAACCTTCTACCAGATCATTAATGAATATGTTGAAGAGAACAGGTCCCAATACTGACCCCTGCGGTACCCCACTGGTCACAGCGACCCAGTTAGAGACTATACCATTTATAACCACCCTCTGCTTTCTATCACTAAGCCAGTTACTAACCCATTTACACACATTTTCCCCCAGACCAAGCATTCTCATTTTGTGTACCAACCTCTTGTGCGGCACGGTATCAAACGCTTTGGAAAAATCGAGATATACCACGTCCAATGACTCACCGTGGTCCAGTCTATAGCTTACCTCTTCATAAAAACTGATTAGATTGGTTTGACAGGAGCGATTTCTCATAAACCCATGCTGATATGGAGTTAAACAGTTATTCTCATTGAGATAATCCAGAATAACATCCCTCAGAAACCCTTCAAATATTTTACCAACAATAGAGGTTAGACTTACTGGCCTATAATTTCCAGGTTCACTTTTAGAGCCCTTTTTGAATATTGGCACCACATTTGCTATGCGCCAGTCCTGCAGAACAGACCCTGTCGCTATAGAGTCACTAAAAATAAGAAATAATGGTTTATCTATTACATTACTTAGTTCTCTTAGTACTCGTGGGTGTATGCCATCCGGACCCGGAGATTTATCTATTTTAATCTTATTTAGCCGGTTTCGCACCTCTTCTTGGGTTAGATTGGTGACCCTTAATATAGGGTTTTCATTGTTTCTTGGGATTTCACCTAGCATTTCATTTTCCACCGTGAATACCGTGGAGAAGAAGGTGTTTAATATGTTAGCTTTTTCCTCGTCATCTACAACCATTCTTTCCTCACTATTTTTTAAGGGGCCTACATTTTCAGTTTTTATTCTTTTACTATTGATATAGTTGAAGAACAGTTTGGGATTAGTTTTACTCTCCTTAGCAATGTGCTTCTCTGTTTCCTTTTTGGCAGCTTTAATTAGTTTTTTAGATAAAGTATTTTTCTCCCTATAGTTTTTTAGAGCTTCAATGGTGCCATCCTGCTTTAGTAGTGCAAATGCTTTCTTTTTACTGTTAATTGCCTGTCTTACTTCTTTGTTTAGCCACATTGGGTTTTTCCTATTTCTAGTCCTTTTATTCCCACAAGGTATAAACCGCTTACACTGCCTATTTAGGATGTTCTTAAACATTTCCCATTTATTATCTGTATTCTCATTTCTGAGGATATTGTCCCAGTCTACCAGATTAAGGGCATCTCTAAGCTGTTCAAACTTTGCCTTCCTAAAGTTCAATGTTTTTGTGACTCCCTGACAAGTCCCCCTAGTGAAAGACAGGTGAAACTGCACAATATTGTGGTCGCTATTTCCTAAATGCCCAACCACCTGCAGATTTGTTATTCTGTCAGGTCTATTAGATAGTATTAGGTCTAAAAGTGCTGCTCCTCTGGTTGGATTCTGCACCAATTGTGAAAGATAATTTTTCTTGGTTATTAGCAGAAACCTGTTGCCTTTATGGGTTTCACAGGTTTCTGTTTCCCAGTTAATATCCGGGTAGTTAAAGTCCCCCATAACCAGGACCTCATTATGGGTTGCAGCTTCATCTATCTGCTTTAGAAGTAGACTTTCCATGCTTTCTGTTATATTTGGGGGTTTGTAACAGACCCCAATGAGAATTTTGTTACCATTTTTCCCTCCATGAATTTCAACCCATATGGACTCGACATCCTCATTCCCTTCGCTAATATCCTCCCTTAAAGTGGACTTTAGACAAGACTTTACATAGAGACAAACCCCTCCTCCTCTCCGATATTGCAGTAGTTGAGGTGGGAGATGATGAGGGCATGCACTAACATTTTAGTAGAATAATGGTCGAGGAAAGAACAGAGTCTGGAAATATTTGTGAGTTGGAGGAGGCAAGAGCTTGTGCAGTTTGAAAGACAGGCCAGAGTTGAAGGTTACTCCAAGACAGCAGATTTGCAGTACAGGGGAAAGCGTGATATCATTTATTGTGATATATCAGATAGGGGACTAGAGTGGGATGGAAGAAAGGCGAGGAGTTCGGTTTTGCCCACATTGAGCTTCAGGAAGCATGGTGAGAAGAAGGAGGATATGACTGATAGACAGGGATTTTGGACAGCAGAGAGGTGACGTCTGGGCCAGAGAGGTAGATCTCAGTGTCATTAGCTTATAAATGGTATTGGAAGCTTTGGAAATTTATGAGTTTTCCCAAGGCCAAAAGGTATAGATGGAGAAGAGTAGGGATCCCAGAATAAAGCCTTGAGGGACACCAACAGAGAATAGACGGAATGAGGAGGTAATGTGGGAGTGGGAGTCATTAAATTTGGAGAGGTATGAGGAAATTCAGGAGAGGGCAATGTCCTTGATGCCAAGGGAAAAGAGGATTTGTAGTAGGAGGGAGTGGTCAACTGTGTCGAAGGCAGACGACTAGTCTATACTCGTGCAAATAAACCTTTTTTCGGTCTACAATCGATGTTCATGCAGGCACTGTTGCAGCAACCGGTGACATGTTTTACTTTTAGTGACCACATCAGCATTATGGACTTTCATGCAACTTTATTGAAAGTTGTTTCTCTACATGCAATGAAGCCATATAAGACACCAACTATTAACTCTCACGACTGGTATTAAGGTAATTTATGTGCATATATACAGTGGGGGAAATAAGTATTTAATTCCTTCCTGATTTTGTAAGTTTGCCCACTGACAAAGACATGAACAGTCTATAATTTTAAGGATAAGTTAATTTTAACATTGAGAGATAAAATATCAAAAATAAAATCCCGAAAATCACATTGTATAAATTATATAAATTTATTTGCATTTTGCAGTGAGAAATAAGTATTTGATCCCCTACCAACCATTAAGAGTTCTGGCTCCTACAGACCAGTTAGACACTCCTAATCAACTGGTTACCCACATTAAAGCTATTTTACATAATCACCTTTATAAAAGACTCCTGTCCACAGACTCAAGTAATCAGTCAGACTCTAACCTCTAGAACATGGGCAAGACCAAAGAGCTGTATATGGCTGTCAGGGACAAAATCATATACCTACACAAAGCTGAAATGGGCTACAAAACCATAAGCAAGATGCTGGGTGAGGAGACAACTGTTGGTGCAATAGTAAGAAAATGGATGAAATACAAAATGACTGTCAATCAACATCGATCTGGGGCACCATGCAAAATCTCACCTCGTGGGGTAGCGTTGATCATGAGGAAGGTGAGAGATCAGCCTAAAACTACATGGGGGAACTTGTTAATGATCTCAAGGCAGCTGGGACCAAAGTCACCAAGAAAACCATTGCTAACACATTACACCGTAAAGGTTTAAATCCTGCAGTGCCCGCATGGTCCCCCTGCTCATGAAGGCACATTTGCAGGCCTATCTGAAGTTTGCCAATGAACACCTGGATGATTCTGTGAGTGATTAGGAGAAGGTGCTGTGGTCAGATGAGACAAAAATTGACTCAACTCACCGTGTTTGGAGGAAGAAGAATGCTGCCTATGACCCAAACAACACTGTCTCCACTGTCAAGCATGGAGGTGGAAACATTATGTTTTGGGGGTGTTTCTCTGTTAAGGGCACAGGACTACTTCACTGCATCAATGGGAGAATGGATGGAGGCATGTACCGTAAAATCCTGAGTGACATCCTCCTTCCCTCCGCCAGGACATTAAAAATGGGTCGTGGCTGGGTCTTTCAGTAAGACAATGATCCAAAACATACAGCCAAGGCAACAAAGCAGCGGCTCAAAAAGAAGCACATTAAGATCATTGAGTGGCCTAGCCAGTCTCCAGACCTTAATCTCATAGAAAACTTATGGAGAGAGTTGAAGCTCCGAGTTGCCAAGCGACAGACTCAAAATCTAAATGATTTAGAAATGATCTTCAAAGAGGAGTGGACCAAATTTCCTCCTGACATGTGCGCAAACCTCATCAACTACAAAAAACATCTGACTGTTGTGCTTGCCAACAAGGGTTTTGCCACCAAGTATTAAGTCTTGTTTGCCAGATGAATCCAATTCTTATTTCTCAGTGCAAAATGCAAATACATTTATACAATGTGATTTTCTGGATTTTATTTTTTAGATTTTATCTCTCAATGTTAAAATTAACCTACCCTTAAAATTATAGACTGTCCATGTCTTTGTCAGTAAACTTACGAAATCAGCAAGGGATCAAATACGTATTTCCCCCACTGTAAATGATTTTGTGAGCCACTTGCAATTACATTTTGCCCTTGGTGAAGCTACACCCTAGTGGCAATACATGTAGGATATTCCCTTTTTGTGTGAATATATATAGACTCACACACACAAACACACAGAAAAAGAACATCTTGCCAACGTTTAAGCATGGGGTGAATGATTCATGCTCTGGGGTTGTGTTGCAGCAAATGGCCTGGGGAACATTTCACGAGAAGAGGGAAGACTGGATTCAATGACATTTCAACAAATTTTTGATGCAAACAAAAGACTTGCTGTAAAACAAAGCTGAAATAGAAAAGCGGTTGGCTTACAGAAAAGGATAATGATGCTAAACACACGTCAAATTTGTTTTGCCCCTTGATCTGAATATCATTGAAACTCTGTTAGAACTGAAAATAGCAGTGGAAGAATTTTCCAAACTGTAAAAACAATGTAAAATAATTTATATTTTTTTGCCTAAAATACAAAGGAAATGTGTCATCTTTAAAGGGAACCTGTCACCCCCAATATCGATGGTGAGGTAAGCTCACAGTCTTCAGGGGCTTATCTACATCATTTTGTAATGCTGTAGATAAGCCCCCGATGTTACCTGAAAGAGGAGAAAAAGAGGTTAGATTATACTCACCCAGGGGCGGTCCCGCTGCTGGTCCGGTCAAATGGGTGTCTCAGGTCCGCTCCGGCGCCTCCTATCTTCATTCCATGACGTCCTCTTCTGGTCTTCAGGCCGTGGCTCCGGCGCAGGTATACTTTATTCGGACTCCCATGACAGCACTACGAGAGAGAGGATCCGCCCTTAAGGAACAGGAAACCTACAGATACAAAAGGGCGGCACCTCTCCCATGCATCAGTTGGTTTCCTGTTCCTGAAGGGACTGGATCCTACGAAAGATTACCAGGATTCCAGGCCGGCCGGACCGAATTAGATAGCGAGAGGGTCTCCTACCTCGGCCGGTGCGGGGTACCTGAAGGAGACACGGTGGCTCTGGTGGGGCTGCACTGCAGTGTCTCATCAGCGTGGAGCGGTCGCCAGGGGGTGTCCGATCTCCGAAGCCGGCGCTTGGTAAGTGTTCTGTTCCCCTCCCTTGAGCGGCTTAGGGGGGCCCTGAGGGGTCGTCGGCATTAAGGGGGCGCCACCCGGAGTCTCCTGGCAAGGCTCGGCGTCCCACGTTGTTCACAGCGCTAACAGGAAGCGCTGTGGGCCGGGGGTGACGTCGGAAGGCGGAGCCAGCTGTGACTTCCGGGTCGCGGAGCTTCTGCGCATGCGCAGGGGCTCCAAGATGGCGGCGCCCACTGGGAAATGTGCGCTCATCACCCTCAGGTGTCGGCTGATCCCCTGCAGCTGCGTGGGGGGAAGGGGATCAACTGGCAGCGCGGTGCAATTACGCTGGCCGAAGGAGGGGATATATATATCGGCTCCAGGTGCGCGTTCCTTGCTCCTGGTCTCCAAACTGCTTCAGATGGAGTCTGATCAGGATCAGCAGCCTCTGCTGCTGGATGAAGCACCCCAGAAGCTTATGGAGAAGGAACGTGAGAAAAGGAGCGATGGATCTGGCCGCAGAACTTCCTCCAGACAGGGGTCTGGAGCATCAGCCAAAAAAGATCCCCCTCATGCTTCGGTATCTCTATGGGTGTGGGCAGCCTCTGGTAAGTGATCTTCGAGAAAGTTCACTTAGTGACTAGTTTCCCCTCATATGTTTTATGCAGGGAAAGAAAAGCGTCAGTAAAGCGAAGCATAGGGAGTGTGCCATCTGCGGGGTTCCCTTGCCTGACTCACACCCTAAAAAACTATGTGACCCCTGTATCCAGCAGACGGTGAGGTCCTGGAAAGAGGGGAGGGGATATAGCATGTAGATCTTACACTCTAGTCTACCTTACTTATCCCTGTAGGTAGCAGAAGAATCCTCTTCTATGGTGGCCAGTCTCAAGGAGATGGTTAGAAGGGAGGTCAAGCAATCCGTTAAGGATCTTTCACAGTCAGGAGGCTCTAAGCAGAGAACTCAGTGGGCATCTGATTCATCTGTGGATAAAGACAAGAGTGAAGAATCGGATGATTCAGCAGCTTCATCCTCCTCGTCGGGAGAAGACGCTGCCCGATTTTGTTTACCCATAGAGAGGATAGACAAATTGATAAAGGCGGTCAGAGGCACAATGGGTATAACAGAACCCAAGCCTCAGCTATCTAAGGAACAAATGATGTTCAGCGGCCTAGAACAGAGGAAGCGCAGAGTCTTTCCTCTGAATGAAAAGATACAGGAACTTATCAACAGGGAGTGGAGAAAACCGGAGAGGAAAGGCTCCTTACCACCTGCGCAGAAGCGTCGGTTTCCCTTTGATGACCCAGCAGTGGGTAGCTGGGAAAAGGCCCCAAAGCTGGATGCGGCAATTGCCAAGGTGGCAAAGCGATCCTCTCTCCCGTTTGAGGATATGGGAACGCTTAAAGACCCCCTGGATAGGAAAGTGGATACCTTCCTAAAAGGAACCTGGGAGATGGCAGCCGGCTCCTTAAAACCAGCGGTGGCGTCAACCTGCACGGCAAGGTCATTAATGGTCTGGCTGGACCAGTTAGAGACCCAATTAAAACAGGGGGCCTCTAGAGATTCCATACTTGCAGCGTTACCAGTAATCCAGGAGGGGGCAGCTTTTTTATCGGATGCCTCAATTGACTCTGTTAAGTTGGCGGCTAGGGCAGCAGGTCTTTCTAATGCTGCGAGAAGAGCCCTATGGTTGAAATGCTGGCCGGGGGATATGCAGGCAAAAACAAAGCTCTGCGCTATCCCTTGTAAGGGCGAGTATCTATTTGGGCCTACCCTAGATGAGCTCCTGGAGAAGGCAGGAGATGATAAGAAAAAATTTCCCAATCTTTTCACTCCATATCGCCGTCCCTTCAACAAAAGAAGGTTCAATCGGGGAGGAAGGCGCACCTTCTCACCGGGTAGGGATCGTTCCAGATGGGATGATAAGCGAAAAAGAGGCACAGGTCCGACGGAAAACAAAAAACAAGACCAATGACTGGCAATCCCGGTGGGAGGGAGACTGTCGCATTTCTCAGCAGAGTGGTCAAAAATCTCAAACAATGTTTGGATAAAAGACACTGTTTCCCATGGTCTCAGACTTGAGTTTGTCCATACCCCACGGGACAAATTCCAGTTAACACCCTGGCGCTCATCTCCCACTGAACAATTTGCCTTAGAAGAGGAAGTGAGGACTCTTTGCTCCAAAAATGTTTTGATTGAAGTGCCGTATTCTCAGGCAGGGGAAGGGTTCTACTCTCCCCTTTTCCTAATTCAAAAGCCGCATATGTCTTATAGGACCATTATAAACCTTAAGGGTCTCAATAAGTTTTTGGTGAAACATACCTTCAAAATGGAGTCCATCAATTCGACAATAAAAATGCTTTTCAACAATTGTTTTATGGTAGTAGTGGATTTGAAAGATGCCTACTCTCATGTACCCATTCACGCTGATTTCCAACGATACCTAAGGGTAGCAGTACTAATGGGGGGTAGAATTCAACATTTTCAGTTCAGGGCACTCCCCTTCGGGATAACTTCTGCTCCTAGGGTGTTCACTAAAATAATCGCTGAAGTCATGGCACATTTAAGAGAATCAAATGTCCTTATAATTCCCTACTTGGATGATTTCCTCATTGTAGGGAACTCGGTAGATCACTGTCTGTCACAATGGGAGGTTACTAAAGCCAAGCTAGAACACCTGGGTTGGATCATAAACTTCGAAAAATCTAAGTTACAGCCCCTAAATATTCAAAAGTTCCTGGGTCTAATGTTGGATTCAGTGACACAACAGTGTCTCCTCCCTATAGAAAAAGTAGATCTAATTCAAATTTACGTGTTAAATGCAATCAATACACCTTCCATGACACTTAGGCAAGCAATGTCTCTACTTGGGTCACTCACATCTTGCATTCCAGCAGTTAAGTGGGCTCAGTTCCACACCAGATCCCTACAAAGAGAAGTCTTGTTCCACGACAGAACCTTGGGAGGCGCGTTAAATGGGAAAATAACGTTAGGGCCAACCACGCTAGATTCCCTTAGGTGGTGGTCAGATAAAAAGAATTTATCAGCAGGGGTCCCCTGGATAGTAAATGTGTCCCGGGTGATAACCACAGATGCCAGCTCTTCAGGGTGGGGAGCCTACATGGGGGACATGGTGGTCCAGGGACAATGGGAACCCTTCACAACATTCTCATCCAACCAAAGGGAGTTGTTGGCGGTTGAATTGGCTGTTAAAAAATTCCTCATATATCTGCAGGGCCAGCACGTCAGAATTCTGTCGGACAACAGAGTTGCAGTCGCTTACATAAACCGGCAAGGGGGAACTCGTTCCGAGACATTGATGCAAATCACGGATCGATTGTTCCAGGTGGCAGAGCACAATTTTCTATCTTTGACGGCTCTCCACATCAAAGGAAAGGAAAATGTGGCAGCAGATTTCCTCAGCCGAAACGTGTTAAGACAAGGAGAGTGGTCTCTCAACGAAGACATTTTCAATCTGATCGTCTGCAGATGGGGTCAACCAGTGGTAGACCTGTTCGCCACCAGAAACAACAGAAAAGTAAAACTTTTTTGCTCGCTAAATCCCAGGGAGATTCCCTTGGCGGTGGACGCGTTTCTGATAAAATGGGATTTTCCACTGGTCTATGCTTTCCCACCACTGAACCTGATACCTCTAGTGGTGAGGAAAATCAGGGAAGATCGAGCGAAAGTCATCCTTATCGCCCCCTTTTGGCCCAGAAGAACCTGGTTTGCCTGGCTCAAGACAATGTCTGTATCGGTTCCCTGGGTACTACCAGAGATCCCGAACTTGCTTTCTCAGGGACCGGTCTCCCATCCACAAGTGGCGGCACTCCATTTAACGGCGTGGAGTTTGAACGGTCACTATTAGTGGGGAAAGGCTTCTCTCCAAATTTAGTCGAGACACTCCTAAAGAGTAGAAAGCAGAAACTACAAAAATCTACTCTAGAACTTGGAGGAAGTTCTTGTCTTGTTCAAGATTTGACATCCGAGACGGGGTACCAATACAACAAATTTTAGAGTTCCTACAGAGGGGTCTCGAGTTAAAACTCTCTACTAGTACCCTTAGAGTACAGGTCTCACCTCTGGGTGCCCTGTTTTCATGCAATATAGCTAACAATTATTGGATAGCGAGGTTTATGAAGGCAGTTAGTAGATCTAGACCGGTATATAAGGATAGAACAGTTCCATGGGATTTAAATTTAGTTCTGTCCTCTCTAACAAAACCCCCCTTTGAACCTCTGCAAGAGGCCTCGATCAAAATGTTGACACTTAAGACAGCCTTCCTGATTGCCATAACCTCAGCTCGCAGGATAGGGGATATCCAGGCACTTTCCAGAGCTCCTCCATACACAGAAATCTTATCAGACAGAGTAGTCCTTAGACCAGACCCGGCATATCTGCCGAAGGTAGCCACACGTTTCCATAGATCACAGGAGATAGTTTTGCCATCCTTTATTCCTAATCCCTCTAATCCTAAAGAGCAGGAGCTTCATACGTTAGACGTCAGGAGATCTCTTCTTCAGTATATCTCAGCTACTGATAATTGGAAGAAAGATGGAGCACTGTTTCTTTCCTTCCAAGGTCCAAGGAAAGGATTTAGAGTGTCAAAATATTCACTTGCCAAATGGATTAGGGAAACTATCTCTCTAGCTTACACAGCAGGTGGGGGGCCAGCTCCGCAGAATCTAAAGGCACATTCCACCCGGGCCATGGCGTCATCCTGGGCAGAGAGATCTTGAGTGTCAGTGGAGCAAATATGTAAGGCGGCCACTTGGTCATCTCCTTCCACTTTCTTTAAACACTATCGGTTGGATTTGGGGTCCTCCTCTGATCTCTCCTTTGGGTTAAGGGTGCTACAGACTATAGTCCCTCCCTAAGGTAGCTTACATCTCTGTAAATCTCTCGTAGTGCTGTCATGGGAGTCCGAATAAAGCATTAAGCTACTTACTGGTAGCGGCATTTTTCGGAGGCCCATGACAGCACCCTTAGTTCCCTCCCTATTCACGTGGGGGTAGCACTTCCGGATATGTAAATAGTGTAGTTTGTAAATCTCACATATGGTGTCTGGTTACAATATAGCAGATTACTTTTTGTTTCCAAATGTATATAATGTATATTTGTGTACCACTAACCGCGGTAGTCCTCTCAGGCTCTGAAATACAACTGATGCATGGGAGAGGTGCCGCCCTTTTGTATCTGTAGGTTTCCTGTTCCTTAAGGGCGGATCCTCTCTCTCGTAGTGCTGTCATGGGCCTCCGAAAAATGCCGCTACCAGTAAGTAGCTTAATGCTTTCTCTGACCTTTCCGGCGCCTGCGCACTTCAGTATTTTGCTTTGTCCTCAACAGGGCAGACAAAGTACACCTGCGCCGGAGCCGCGGCGTGAAGACCAGAAGAGGACGTCATGGAATGAAGATGGGAGGCGCTGTTCCGGACCTGAGACACCCATCGGAGCGGGATCGCCCCTGGGTGAGTATAATCTAACATCTTTTTCTCCTCTTTCAGGTAACATCAGCGGCTTATCTACAGCATTACAGAATGCTGTAGATAAGCCCCTGATGACGGTGAGCTTACCTCACCATAGATTTGGGGGGTGACAGGTTCCCTTTAATGTTAGGCCTTTTAGGGATCATTTAATCTTCAACTTATTTAACTGTTCACAATACCAGTAATTTTGACATACATATACAGTGAGGAAAAATAGTATTTAGTCAGCCACCAATTGTGCAAGTTCTCCCACTTTAAAAGATGAGAGAGACCTGTAATTGACATCATAGGTAGACCACAGTTATGAGAGTCAAAATGAGAAAACAAATCCAGAAAATCACCTTGCCTGAATGGGGCAAGATTTATTTTGCAAAATATGGTGGAAAATAAGTATTTGGTCACCTAAAGACATGCAATATTTCTGGCTCTCACAGACCTTTAACAACTTCTTTAAGAAGCTCCTCTGACCTCCACTCATTACCTGTAGCAATGGCACCTATATGAACTTGTTATCAGTATGAAAGACACCTGTCCGCAACCTCAAACAGTCACACTCCAAACTCCACTATGATGAAGACCACAGAGCTGTCGAAGGACACCAGAAACAAAATTGTAGCCCTGCACCAGGCTGAGAAGACTGAATCTGCAATAGGCAAGCAGCTTGGTTTTTGGTTTGATCAAATCAACTGTGGGAGCAATAATAAGAAAATGGATCTGGGGCCCCACGCAAGATCTCACCCCGTGGGGTCAAAATGATCACAAGAATGGTGAGCAAAAATCCCAGAACCACACGGGGGGACCTAGTGAATGACCTGCATAGAGTTGAGACCACAGAAACAAAGGCTACCATCAGTAACACACTACGCCACCAGGGACTCAAATCCTGCAGTGCCAGACGAGTCCTCCTGCTTAAGCCAGTACATGTCCGGGCCCATCTGAAGTTTGCTAGAGAGCATTTGGATTATCCAGAAGAGTATTGGGAGAATGTCATATGGTCTGATGAAAGCAAAGTAGAACTGTTTGGTAGAAACAAAACTCGGTGTGTTTGGAGGAGACAGAATGCTGAGTTGCATCCAAAGAACATCATACCTACTGTGAAGAATGGGGGTGGCAACATTATGCTTTGGGGATGTTTCTTTGCAAAGGGACCAGGATGACTGATCCGTGAACATGAAAGAATGAATGAAAGAATGAATGGGGCCATGTATCGTGAGATTCTGAGTGCAAACCACCTTCCATCAGCAAGGGCATTGAAGATAAAACGTGGATGGGTCTTTCAGCATGATAATGATAGCAAGCACACCTCCAGGGCAACGAAGGAGTGGCTTCGTAAGAAACATGAAGGTCCTGGAATGGCCTAGCCAGTCTCCTGATCTCAACCCCATAGAAATCCTTTAGAGGGAGTTGAAAGTCCGGGTTTCCCAGCGACAGGCCCAAAATATCACTGCTCTAGTGGAGATCTGCATGGAGGAATTGTCCAACATACCACCAACAGCGTGCCAACCTTGTGAAGACTTAGGGTATGTTTCCACGATCAGGAAACGCTGCGTAGAGCCGCAGCGTCAAACACGCAGCGTCCAGATATTACAGCATAGTGGAGGGGATTTCATGAAATCCTGTCTCCACTATGCGGTAAAACATGGAGGCGGCAGACCAGCGTAAACGGACATGTGGCGTGTCTTTTCAGAACGCAGCATATTTGTTTACAAAGCGGCAACGCTCCATATATTTACCATAGACTATCATTAGATGCGATAAAATCCCATCTAATGATTAGTCACATGCGTAGAAACTGCGTACAAGCAGCTTACTACGCATGTCTGCCGTCTCACCTGTCCCGCCGCCGGAAGTCCCTAGTCCACTGCAGTTCTCTCGATAACTGATGTTATCGCGAGAACTGCCGTGCACGTGACCGGGACTTATCTCCGGTAACTAGTCTGGTTCTCGCAAACAGCTGATCAGCTGTTTGTGAGAACGCTGTAGTGTAGGTGATCGCTGGATGTCAGGCATCCAGATGTGGCAGAGCTCGTCTACACTGTGTGCACATACACCACACAACATACACCATACACCAACATGCGACGACATGCAACAACATGCAATATACAACATGCGACATGTGACATGCAACATGTGACTACATGTAACATGCGACAACATGCAACATGCGACAACATGCAAAATGTGACAACATGCAACATGCAATGACATGCAACATACGACATGCAACGACATGCAACATGCGACAACATGCAACATACAACATGCGACATGTGACATGCGACATGTGGCAACATGCAACAAGCAACGACATGCGACAACATGCATCATGCACCATACAACATGCAACATACACCATACAACACATACATACAGTACATACAACATACATATAGACATACAGTACATTAAACATAGAGTACATACTCACCATCACTTGTCACTTTGATCCCCGAAGCCAGAGTCACCTGTAAAAATATTAAAATAATAAACAAACACTATACTCCCTGATCCGCAGAAATCCAATTAAAACGAGTGTCCCACGACGATCTCCCATGGAGAGCAGCAGCATAAGCTGATGCAACCGCTCTCCAGGGGCTCGAGGAATACAATGATGGAGGGTATCCTTCCACAATGTATTCCTCACAATGTATTCCTACGCCCCTGTGAGAAAATAGTCCCTAGTCTCACTTTTGGCATTGCTGTGTGAGAAAGTTCCCACGCAGCAATTGCCATAAAGTGAGATCAGTGAACTAACCTCTCAGTGATGCACTGCAGGAGCCATTGTCTCCTGTCAGTGTGTCACTGGAGGTCCAATAGAGCAGTGACATTACCCGATGTCACTGTTCTATAGGGGAGATCGTCGTGGGACACTCGTTATTAATTGGACTGCTTCGGACAGGGAGTATACGATTTATTATTTTACGTTTTTTGCAGGTGATCCAGTATAGTAAGTATGGTGAAATTAAGAATAATAAAATACTTTTTTCTGGCTGTGTCTTTATTTCTTTTTTAACTCTTTCACTACTCTAGGACTAATAATGGGTAGGCGTCTTATTGACGCCCGCAGCTGTCTGCGTAGCCTTTCTGGCTATAAATTATAGGGGGACCCCACGTCATTGTTTTGGGGCCAATATTTGTAGCCTGGGAATGGGGTAATACCCATGTCCCCTCCCAGGCTACAAATATTGGCCCCCGGCCGTCGGCTTTCCCCCTCTGGCGCAGAAAATTGCGCGGGAGCCCACGCAATTTTTTCCCCATTTTTTTAACCCCTTCATGACCCAGCCTATTTTGACCTTAAAGACCTTGCCATTTTTTGCAATTCTGACCAGTGTCCCTTTATGAGGTAATAACTCGGGAACGGATCCTAGCGATTCTGAGATTGTTTTCTTGTGACATATTGGGCTTCATGTTAGTGGTAAATTTAGGTCAATAAATTCTGTGTTTATTTGTGATAAAAACGGAAATTTGGCTAAAATTTTGAAAATTTTGCAATTTTCACATTTTGAATTTTTATTCTGTTAAACCAGAGAGTTATGTGACACAAAATAGTTAATAAATAACATTTCCCACATGTCTAATTTACATCAGCACAATTTTGGAAACAACATTTTTTTTGCTAGGAAGTTATAAGGGTTAAAATTTGACCAGCGATTTCTCATTTTTACAACGAAATTTACAAATTCATTTTTTTTAGGGACCACCTCACATTTGAAGTCAGTTTGAGGGGTCTATATGGCTGAAAATACCCAAAAGTGACACCATTCTAAAAACTGCACCCCTCAAGGTGCACAAAACCACATTCCAGAAGTTTATTAACCATTCAGGTGCTTCACAGCAGCAGAAGCAACATGGAAGGAAAAAATGAACATTTAACTTTTTAGTCACAAAAATGATCTTTCAGCAACAATTTTTTTATTTTCCCAATGGTAAAAGGAGAAACTGAACCACGAAAGTTGTTGTCCAATTTGTCCTGAGTACGCTGATATCTCATATGTGGGGGTAAACCACTGTTTGGGCGCACGGCAGGGCTTGGAAGCGAAGGAGCGCCATTTGACTTTTTGAATGAAAAATTGGCTGCACTCTTTAGCGGACACCATGTCACATTTGGAGAGCCCCCGCGTGCTTAAAAATTGGAGCTCCCCCACAAGTGACCCCATTTTGGAAACTAGACGCCCCAAGGAACTTATCTAGAAGCATAGTGAGCACTTTAAACCCCCAGATGCTTCACAAATTGATCCGTAAAAATGAAAAAGTACTTTTTTTTCACAAAAAATTTCTTTTCGCCTCAATTTTTTCATTTTCACATGGGCAAAAGGATTAAATAGATCCTAAAATTTGTTGGGCAATTTCTCCCGAGTACGCCGATACCTCATATGTGGGGGTAAACCACTGTTTGGGCACACGGCAGGGCTCGGAAGGGAAGGCGCGCCATTTGACTTTTTGAATGGAAAATTAGCTCCAATTGTTAGCGGACACCATGTCGCGTTTGGAGAGCCCCTGTGTGCCTATGCATTGGAGCTCCCCCACAAGTGACCCCATTTTGGAAACTAGACCCCCCAAGGAACTTATCTAGGTACATACTGAGCACTTTAAACCCCCAGGTGCTTCACAGAAGTTTATAACGCAGAGCCATGAAAATAAAAAATATAGTTCTTACCGATAACGGTATTTCTCTGAGCCCATGACGGCACCACGGAGAGAAGGGATCCGCCCACCAAGGACAGGAAACCTACGGATAAAAAGGCAGTACCACTCTCCTGCATCAGTTGTTTACATAGATAACGATGGGAGACTACTAAGACATTTGTAAAATTTTAACTGTTTAGCATAACAAGATACCGCGTGACTTTAAACTATAATAGACTATGGCACTATTCCAATGTGTGCACCCATAAGTGAAGGGAGGGAATGTACGGGTGCCGTCATGGGCTCAGAGAAATACCGTCATCGGTAAGAACTATATTTTTCTCTGATCGCCCATGACGGCACCACGGAGAGAATTGCATAGATAGTACATTCAGAGGGGACCACCGCCTCCAGAACCCTTTTACCAAAAGTAAGGTCTGAAGAGGAGATTAGGTCCAATCTATAGTGCCTATAGAATGTGGATGGTGAGGACCAGGTAGCAGCTCTACATATCTGGTCTATGGAAGCTCCGGCCTTCTCCGCCTAGGAAGTTGCTACTGCCCTTGTTGAGTGAGCCTTAACCTCCCCGGGAACGGACATCCCACTTGCTGAGTATGATAGACTGATGGCGTCTGTGATCCATCTTGCTATGGTGGCTTTAGATGCTTTTTTCCCCTTCCGGGGACCCTGGAAACACACAAACAGAGAGGAATCCTCCCTACTCTCTCTAGTGACTTCTAGGTAGTGTAAGAGACATCTTCTTACATCTAGTGTATGTAATGTTTGTTCCTCCTTGTTCTTAGGGTTGGGGCAGAAGGAGGGGAGAGATATCTCTTGAGACCTGTGAAATTTTGAAGCCACTTTCGGGAGATATGCTGGGTCTGTTTTTAGAACAACCCTATCCTCTAGAAATTGTGTGTGAGGAGGATTGGCTGAAAGAGCCTGTAAGTCACTGACCCTACGGGCAGAAGTGAGGGCGACTAATAGAGCTGTTTTGAGAGATAGCGTTTTTATTGTAGATTCATATAATGGTTCGAATGGAGGACTAGTCAGGGCTTTAAGGACCAAATTTAAGTCCCATTGAGGAACCACTTTTACTGGCAGAGGCCTAGATCTTCCTGCCGCCCTAATGAATCTAGAGACCCACCTATTTGAAGCCAAGTCAAAATTAAATAGGGCACCTAATGCTGCCACGTGAACTTTTAGGGTACTGGTGGCTAAACCCATTTCCAACCCGTTTTGTAGGAACTCTAATATGGCATTAATGGGAATCTCTTTCCCTATTTTAGTACCTGAAAAGGACAGGAACTTTTTCCATATTTTGCCGTACTGTTTTGTTGTAACCGGCTTCCTGCTTTTTAACAGAGTTGAGATTAACCCCGAAGAGAACCCTCTGCTTTCTAATATTTTCCTCTCAAGAGCCAGGCTGTCAAGTGCAAGTTCTTGACTCGTGGATGACAGATTGGGCCCTGTGACAACAGATCCTGGAGGTCTGGTAATACCCAAGGGTCGGATATTGACATCTTCCTCATCCATGAGAACCAAGATCTCTTCGGCCAAAACGGGGCAATTAAGATGACCAGCGCCCCGTCCTCCCGAATCTTCCTCAGCACTGCTGGAATCAGAATGAGAGGAGGAAAGGCATAGACCAGATGGTGACCCCAAGAAATCAGGAAAGCGTCCACAGCTACTGGGTTCCCCAGGGGAGATAGGGAGCAAAAGGAGGCTACTTTTTTGTTTAAATGGCTCGCGAAGAGATCTATTTTGGGAACACCCCATTTTTGCGTGATCTGGGTAAGTATCTCTGGATTTAGTTCCCATTCCCCCTGTTTTAGGCTGGATCGACTGAGGAAGTCTGCCTTGTAATTGTCTATCCCTTTTATGTGTAGGCTTGTCAGGGATAGAAGGTTGTTCTCGGCTATTTGAAGGATCGAGTTGGCCACTTCCATTAGACTTTTGGAACGGGTACCCCCCTGATGGTTTATGTAAGATACTACCACCTGATTGTCCGACATCACCCTTACATGGTGAGATTGAAGGACTCCCGAGAATTCCTGAAGGGCAAATTTTACTGCCAGGAGTTCCTTCATATTGGAGGAATGGTTTGCAAGGGATGGAGACCAAATGCCCTGAGCTACTAGGTCGCTCAGATGAGCCCCCCACCCTGAGGGGCTTGCGTCCGTGGTTAGGACCTTTGATATCAGGATTACCCATGGGACTCCCTGGGAAAGATTTTCCTGCAACGTCCACCAAGTCAGAGAGTGATTGGTGCGAGGAGACAATGTTAACCGCCCGTCTAAATGCTCTCCTAGGAGGATTTGCTCTGACAGTAGCTGCCATTGGAGATCTCTTGAATGTAGTTGGGCCCACTGGACTGCCGGGATGCAAGAGGTCATAGAGCCTAACAGGGACATGCCCTGTCGGAGTGTTATAGAGGGGAGAGATTGTACTCTTGACGCTAAGCTTTTTATCTTTTGTATTTTGCTCTCTGGGAGCCGGCATTCCATTTTTCTGGAGTCTAGAGTGAGACCTAGGTACTCCTGAACCTGAGAAGGCACCAGTCTGGATTTCTCTACGTTTATTAGCCAGCCCAGGTCTTTTAGAGAATGAATCACTAGATCTAGTTGATTCTTGCAATGTTGCGGGGAGGAGCCTATCACCAGGAAATCGTTCAGCTATGGTACGATCAGGGTGTTTTCTTCCCTGAGGTGAGCCATTACCGCCGCGACCAGCTTTGTAAAAACCCTCGGGGCTATTGCTAGGCCAAATGGAAGGGCTGTGAACTGGAAGTGGCTTAGGACTCCCTTGATGTGGATTGCCATTCTGAGGAATCTTTGGTGATCCTTGTGTATTGGGACATGATAATATGCGTCCTTCAGGTCCAGGACCACCATGAAGCACTGAGGAAACAGCATTTTGATCGATGACTTTATCGTTTCCATCTTGAATGCTTGAACCTCTAGATAATTGTTTAGGTTCTTCAAATTGATAATGGTCCTGAAGGAACCATCTGGTTTCTTTCTCAGGAATAGAGGGGAATAGTACCCTTGCCCTCTTTCTTGGGGGGGAACTTCCAGGAGTACTCCTTTTTTTACTAACCCCACAATCTCGTTTTCTAGTGTTAACTGCTCTTCTGCCGAGGATCTGGTAGATGTTATCTTGAAAGAGGGACGAGGGTACCTCTTGAATGTTAACCTCAGTCCTGATTTTATGATGTTTAAGATCCATTGACTGGAGGTAATCTTTTTCCTGGCTGGGAGAAAGAAAGATAATCTCCCTCCCACCTGGGGTGAACCTTCATTGTGGAGGTTTCTTGCTGTCATTGAGGTTTTTGTTGAAGATAAATCCTTTATTCTTGATCTTCTTATCTTCCCACTTCCCCTGGCCTCTCCCTGGGTTCTTACGGAAAAACCTCTTGTTCCGAAAGGGCTTCCTATAAGAGGGGAGACCCAGAGAGGGGAAGGACTTTTTCTTGTCCCCGGCTTTTTCCAAGATGTCATCTAGAGTCGACCCGAACAGAAACTCTCCTTCACAGGGGATGGTACACAGTTTCGTTTTCGTTTGCAGGTCGCCTGGCCAATTCTTAAGCCAGAGGGCGCGCCTGGCCGCATTAGCAAACACTGCTGCTCTGGCGGATAGCCTGATGGAGTCGGCCGAGGCGTCAGCTAGGAAAGCCGCGGCCCCTCTCATTACGGGTAATGTGTTCAGAATTGAGTCCCGGGAAGTTTTCCCCTTTAATTGACCCTCTAGTTGGCTCAGCCAGATCATCAGAGAGCGTGAAGTGCATGCTGCTGCAACTGCCGGCTTCAGGCCTCCTCCTGCTGCCTCCCAGGAGCCCTTGAGAAAGGCATCTGCCTTCTTGTCCATGGGGTCTTTTAGAACCCCCATGTCCTCAAACGGGAGGGCAAATTTCTTTGAGGCTTTAGCAATTGCTACATCTAATTTGGGGGCCTTTTCCCAAAAGGAGCACGATTCTTCCTCAAAGGGGTATTTCCTTTTTGGAGTTAAGAGAGTCTTCCTCATGGGCTTCTTCCATTCCTTCTTAATTAAGGCTGCAATTGCTTCGTTAAGCGGAAAAGCTCTTCTCTTTTTCTGTTCTAGGCCCCCAAACATGATGTCTTGTACTATCTTTTTAGGATGGGAGTCTACCAACCCCATGGTACTTCTCACCGCCTTTATGAGGCCATCAGTATCCTCTAGAGGGAAACAGTTATGTCCCCCTGAGGAAGAAGTAGATGATGCAGATGAGTCGGAGGAGTCGGAGGACGCTGAACTCTCACTATCACTTTCGGATTTTGAGACTGGAGATGGAGACCTGTGTCTGGTCTTTCTCCTTTTTTCCCACTTTTTAGTGACCTAAAAGTGTCCTCCACTTGCTCTTTAAAGGGAACCTGTCACCTGAATTTGGCGGGACCAGTTTTGGGTCATATGGGCGGGGTTTTTGGGTGTTTGATTCACCCTTTCCTTACCCGCTGGCTGCATGCTGGCTGCAATATTGGATTGAACTTCATTCTCTGTCCTCCATAGTACACGCCTGCACAAGGCAAGATTGCTTTGTGCAGGCGTGTACTATGGAGGACAGAGAATGAACTTCAATCCAATATTGCAGCCAGCATGCAGCCAGCGGGTAAGGAAAGGGTGAATCAAACACCCGAAAACTCCGCCCATATGACCCAAAACCAGTCCCGCCAAATTCAGGTGACAGAGTCCCTTTAATTAGGCTTTTAAGATCTGATGCAAACCCTGGAAGGTTTTCAGATACAGTCTGCTGAATGCAAGTATTGCATAGTCTCTTATCCCATGTAGGTGGAAGATCCTCTCTACAGATGGCGCAACTTTTGTGCTTAGTTTTAGCTACGCTTTTCCTCCCCTAAAAGAGACAAATAACACTCTTACTGTCTCTGACATTCACGAAGATCCACTTACCACCTCCAGGACCCATAAATACCGATTGGGGGTTCTCTGCCTCTGGCTTTTTCCCCGACGCCGTACTGGACTCCTTACTGTGTTGAGACCTTTGGCGTTCTTTGCTGGTGTCCTGGTGCCCTTTCTGCTGTCACCTTTTTTGCTGCTGCTGCTGCTACTGCTGCGGCGATACTGCAGGTGGAGGTGATTCGGGCAGAGGTGATGCCGGGTCGCTCATACTGCTGCTGGTCTGCGTGCCTGGAAACTCGGCTGAGCTGGCGCTCCTATTACTCTTGAGGCTCCTGCCTATTACTGCAGAGCCACTGGAAGGATGTGGATTCTTCTATTTGAACCCTCCCGCCGCTTCCCTGCACTTGCGCAGTAGCGACTGCTCCCAGAGAGGAGCGCCGAACGCCTGCGCAGTAATCCGTGCCACACACTACGCAAAAGCGCTCTAGCGGCAATCCCGCCGGCGCCTGCGCAGACCGCACCAAGCGCCCGGCCGGAAGCCCCGCCGGCGCCTGCGCATACCGGCGCACGAACGCATCGGAGCCTGTGCAGCCCTCGCGAGACCAGCCTAGATACCGGGCATGCGCAAAATGGCGCCCGGAAGCAGATATGGCGCTGCTGACCGACACCCCCGGTCCTATGCAGCCCCTGTAGCACGATCCCTGCACGCCCGATGGCGGTGCAGTGTGCAGACTGATGCTTAATTTATGGAGGGTCGCGCTGCACCTCCCGCAACCACAGAGGGACCCCCCTGGATGTTGCCGCTGCTGCATCTTACCTGGGGAGGTGACTGCGAACTCCTTGTCACCTCCCCCGCACACCCTGTCGGCCCACTGGCTCCCAGCGGTGGCGCTTCGGGTCACCACCCTAGCCGAGGCAGAGGGACCCCAGCTGCCTGAATCGGACTGGTTGGCCCCGGAATTCCAACGATGAACTGGTAAGTCCGTAGGTCTCCCATCAAGGACAGGAAACCAACTGATGCAGGAGAGTGGTACCGCCTTTTTATCCGTAGGTTTCCTGTCCTTGGTGGGCGGATCCCCTCTCTCCGTGGTGCCGTCATGGGCGATCAGAGAAAAATAATTTTTCTTTCCTCAAAAATGATTTTTTAGCCTGGAATTTCCTATTTTGCCAATGGTAATAGGAGAAATTGGACCACAAATTTTGTTGTCCAGTTTGTTCTGAGTACGCAGATACCCCATATGTGGGGGTAAACCACTGTTTGGGCGCACGGCAGGGCTCAGAAGGGAAGGCACGCCATTTGCCTTTTTAAATGGAAAATTAGTTCCAATCATTAGCGGACACCGTGTCGCATTTGGAGAGCCCCTGTGTGCCTAAACATTGGAGATCCCCCACAAATGACCCCATTTTGGAAACTAGACCCCCAAAGGAACTAATCTAGACGTGTGGTGAGCACTTTGAACCCTCAAGTGCTTCACAGAAGTTTATAACGCAGAGCCATGAAAATAAAAAATAAAATTTCTTTTCTCAAAAATGATTTTTTAGCCCTCAATTTTTTATTTTCCCAAGGGTAACAGGAGAAATTTGACCCCAAAAGTTGTTGTCCAGTTTCTCCTGAGTACGCTGATACCCCATATGTGGGGGTAAACCACTGTTTGGGCACATGCTGGGGCTCGGAAGTGAAGTAGTGACGTTTTGAAATGCAGACTTTGATGGAATGGTCTGCGGACATCACGTTGCGTTTGCAGAGCCCCTGGTGTGCCTAAACAGTAGAAACCCCCCACAAGTGACCCCATTTTGTAAACTAGACCCCTCAAGATAAGACATCTAGATATGTGGTGAGCACTTTGAACCCCCAAATGCTTCACAGACGTTTACAACGCAGAGCCGTGAAAATAAAAAAGCATTTTTCTTTCCTCAAAAATGATGTTTTAGTAAGCAATTTTTTATTTTCTCAAGGGTAACAGGAGAAATTGGACCCCAGTAATTGTTGCGCAGTTTGTCCTGAGTATGCTGGTACCCCATATGTGGGGGTAAACCACTGTTTGGGCACACGTCGGGGCTCGGAAGTGAGGGAGCACCATTTGACTTTTTGAATACAAGATTGGCTGGAATCAATGGTGGCGCCATGTTGCGTTTGGAGACCCCCTGATGTGCCTAAACAGTGGAAACCCCTCAATTCTAACTCCAACACACCCCTAACCCTTATCCCAATTGTAGCCGTAACCCTAATCACAACCCTAACCCCAACACACCCCTAACCACAACCCTAACCCCAACACACCCCTAACCCTAACCACAACCCTAATTCCAACCCAACCCTAACCCTAAGGCTATGTGCCCACGTTGCGGATTCATGTGAGATTTTTCTGCAAAATTTTTTAAAAATCTGCGGGTAAAAGGCACTGCGTTTTACCTGCGGATTTACCGCAGATTGCCAGTGTTTTTTGTGCGGATTTCACCTGGGGATTCCTATTGAGGAACAGGTGTAAAACGCTGCGGAATCCGCACAAAGAATTGACATGCTGCGGAAAATACAACGCAGCGTTTCCGCGTGGTATTTTCCGCACCATGGGCACAGCGGATTTGATTTTCCATATGTTTACATGGTACTGTAAACCTGATGGAACTCAGCTGCGGATCCACAGCGTCCAATCCGCTGCGGATCCGCAGCCAAATCCGCACCGTGTGCACATAGCCTAATTCTAAAAGTATGTGCACACGCTGCGGAAAACGCTGCGGATCCGCAGCAGTTTCCCATGAGTTTACAGTTCAATGTAAACCTATGGGAAACAAAAATCGCTGTGCACATGCTGCAGAAAAACTGCACGGAAACGCAGCGGTTTACATTCCGCAGCATGTCACTTCTTTCTGCGGATTCCGCAGCGGTTTTACAACTGCTCCAATAGAAAATCGCAGTTGTAAAACCGCAGTGAAATGCACATAAAAACCGCGTTAAATCCGCAATAAATCCACAGCGGTTTAGCACTGCGGATTTATGAAATCCGCTGCGGAAAAATCCGCAGAGGACCAGAATACGTGTGCACATTCCTAACCCTACCCCTAACCCTAACCCTAGTTCTAACTCCAACCTTAGTGTGGGGAAAAAAAAAATTCTTTATTTTATTATTGTCCCTACCTATGGGGGTGACAAAGGGGGGGGGGGGTCATTTACTGTTTTTTTTTTATTTTGATCACTGTGAGGTTTTATCACAGTGATCAAAATTCACTCTGGAACGAATCTACCGGCCGGCAGATTCGGCGGGCGCACTGCGCATGCGTCCACCATTTTGGAAGATGGCGGCGCCCAGGAAAGAAGACGGACAGACCCCGGGAGGCTAAATCAGTATAAGGAAGGGGGGAGATCAGGGCATGGGGGGGGGGCGTCGGAGCACGGGGGGGGGGGGGGTGGATCGGAGCATGGGGGGGTGGATCGTAACACGGGGGTGTGGATCGGAGAACGGGGGGGTGGATCGGAGTGCGGGGGGGTGGATCGCAGTGCGGGGGGGTGGATCGGAGTGCAGGGGGGTGGGATTGGAGCACGGGGGGAGCGGACAGGAGGACGGGGGAGCGGAGCACAGGACGGAGGGGAGCGGACCACAGATCGGAGGGTTGGGGGGGAGCGATCGGTGGGATGGGGGCACATTAGTGTTTCCAGCCATGGCCGATGATATTGCAGCATCGGCCATGGCTGGATTGTAATATTTCACCAGTTTTTTAGGTGAAATATTACAAATCGCTCTGATTGACAGTTTCACTTTCAACAGCCAATCAGAGCAATCGTAGCCAGGGGGGGGTGAAGCCACCCCCCCTGGGCTAAAGTACAACTCCTCCTGTCCCTGCACGCCGGGTGAAATTACAGTTAACCCTTTCACCCGGCCTGCAGGAATGCGATTCCGCCATGACGCATACGGTCGGAATGGCACCGACTTTCATGACGTAGCGTATGCGTCAAAGGTCGGGAAGGGGTTAAATTAAACGTTCATTCATAAACATCGGCCTTGCTATGATATATCTACTTGATGGTGGCCCAATTCTAAAGCATCGGGTATTCTAGAATATGCATGTACTTAATTTACGAAGTGGTGTTTAAATCCCGCTGCAATATCGCTGATTGGTCGCGGCCGGCCGGGCGCGAGCAATCAGTGAAGCGTGGTTTAAATCCCGCACCAATTCACGGCCTGACTGCACCTGTCGCTGATTGGTCGCACCCGCGACCAATTACAGACAAACAGACCCTTAGACAATTATATATATACTAGATGGTGGCTCGAATCTAACCCATTGGGCATTCTAGAATATGGTTGTATGTATGTACGTCGCGCTGTGAGTGGGGGTTAAATTCTGTGCCAATATCGCTGATTGGTCGCATAGTATATAGGACAGCCACGTAGTATATAGCACAGCCACGTAGTATACAGCACAGCCATGTAGTATATAGCACAGCCCACGCAGTAGATAGCACAGCCACATAGTATATAGCAGCCACGTAGTATATAGCACAGCCACGTAGTATATAGCACAGCGATGTAGTATATAATACAGCCCACGTAGTATATAGCACAGCCAACACAGTAGATATAGCAGCCACGTAGTATATTGCCCAGATACGTAGTATATAGCACAGACACGTAGTATATTACACAGCCACATAATATATTGCCCAGCCACATAGTATACAGCACAGAGGCATAGTATATAACACTGCCCATGCAGTATATAACACAGGCCATGTAGTATAGAGCACAGCGATGTAGCATATTGCCCAGCCACGTAATATATAGCACAGCCACGTAGTATATAACACAGCCCACGTAGTATATAGCAAAGCCAAAACAGTAGATATAGCAGCTACATAGTATATTGCCCAGACACGTTGTATATAGCACAGACACGTAGTATATTGCACAGCCACGTAGTATATTGCCCAGCCACATAGTATATAGCACAGAGACGTAGTATATAACACTGCCCATGCAGTATATAACACAGGCCACTTAGTATAGAGCACAGCGATGTAGTATATTGCCCAGCCACGTAATATATACCACAGCCACGTAGTATGTAACACAGCCCACGCAGTATCTAACACAGCCCACGTAATATATAGCAATGTGGACACCATATCCCTGTTAAAAAAAAGAATTAAAATAAAAAATAGTTCTATACTCACCATCCGTCCGCCCTCGGATCCAGGCGAGGCGTTTACCGATGCTCCTCGTGACGCTCCGGTCCCAAGAGTGCATTGCAGTCTCGCGAGATGATGACGTAGCGGTCTCACGAGACCACTACGTCATCATCTCGCGAGACCGCAATGAATGGACCGGTCAGTTGGGAAAGGCCTCAGCTGGATCCAGGAGCCGACGGAGGGTGAATATATAATGTTTTTTTTTATTATTATTTTTAACATTAGATCTTTTTACTATTGATGCTGCATAGGCAGCATCAATAGTAAAAAAGTTGGTCACACAGGGTTAATAGCAGCGTTAACAGAGTGCGTTACACCGCGGCATAGCGTGGTCCGTTAACGCTGCCATTAACCCTGTGTGAGCACTGACTGGAGGGGGCACTGACTGCAGGGGAGTAGGGAGCGGCCATTTCACCGCCGGACTGTGCCCGTCCCTGATTGGTCGCTGCAAAACGGCCACGACCAATCAGTGACTTGGGATTTCTGTGACAGACAGACAGAATAAAGATACATAGATATACTAAACATCGGGCTTGGTATTATCTATCTATTAGCTATCTATCATCTGTCTATTATCGATCTATTGATATATCTAGCTATCTATAGATATATCTATCGATAGATATATTTATAGATAATAGATAGATCTATCGTATCTATTATCTATCTATCTATCTATATATCGATCTGTTATCTATCATCTGTCTGTGTGTGTAAACATTATTCTTCAATGGAGTATGTAAATGAAGAGGTTGGACAAGAAATAACATCACCCTTTTTTTTTTTGGTATATCTTTATTGAGCTTACAAAAACACACAAATCCGCATGTAAAAAAGGCGTCAAAAAACGCATGAAAAACGCAGGTGACCTCAGGTGCAGATTTTACCTGCATCAAATCCTGATGCAATTCTGAACGTGGACACATACCCTTACAGAAAACGTTTGACCTCTGTCATTGCCAACGAATGATATATAACAAAATATTGAGATGAACTTTTGTTAAAGACCAAATACTTATTTTCCACCATAATTTGCAAAATAAATCTTGCCAAATCAGACAAGGTGATTTTCTGGATTTGTTTTCTCATTTTGACTCTCATAGTTCTGGATAACAAATGATGTCCATCGGGAGCCAAATCTAACCCCACCATCAAGGACTTTAGTGAAGGGTCAGATGCTCACCTAGTCATTCCTCTCCAAACGCTTGTTGGACCACAGCACTGTGGTTTCACCACTCCCATGACACCACCTTTGGCTTTCAACACCATCTGAATCTTTCTGGGCATGCTCTCCATCAGATTCAAGCATATCTTCACTAAAATCTGATTCTAGATCTCTTCTACATGTTCCCAAAGTTGACATTTGCTTCAGGTCTTTGTCCTGCTGGAACAATAAGTCGGCCTTTTCTTATCTATAAAACTCGAGTGTATGACGTAACTCATCTTGTAAGATACTCACATAGCTTAGCATTGAGACCACCATTGATTCTGGTCAAGTAACCAACATCTTTGGCTGTGAAAGAACCCCATATCATTAGGCATCCTCCACAGAAACTTGATGTTTCTTTCAATTTCTCGATCCATTAGCCCCTTTTTTCCGTGTTTCTTCCAGATCCATATGCACACTTAATCTATTGACTTTGATCTCATGAGTCCAAATCACCTGTTTTTAATTTTCTACTGTCCACTTTTCGTACTTTTTTTTTTTTTTACAAACACAAGTCAACACTTCTTATGACAATAATGAAGTCAAGGATTCTTCACCTTTCTTAGGACCACCATTCCAGGTTTGTGTAATGTGTGTCGCACGCTACTTGCATGGACATCTGTGATCTCACTATTATGAAGCATAGGAGCCTCCTCCACTGCCGTGTTTGTCGCGCCAGAACTAATAGACCTTGACTTCAATTTTTGGCTGGACATCCACCTCTTGGCTCTTAAATGGATGGACAGACATTATTTTGTATTCTTCCAACTGTCATGTCATTTACATGGTGCAGTTTGGCAATTTTTTTGGGTGAGGGCCCACTATCGATGAGCTGGATGATGTGGTTTCTCTTTTCATGGGAAATCTTCACAGCTGCTCCTCGATTCAAACCAATGAACTTTCACTTGGGAATCAACCTAATAACACACTGAGCTATTAGGGCATACGAGAACAGGTAGTATTTTGTAATATACAATAAGACAAATATTTTTCCACCTGCAGGAGCAAAACAGTAAGGGTATGTGTCCACGTTCAGGATTGCATCAGGATTTGATGCAGGTAAAATCCTGACCAAATCGGCACCTGAGGTCACTCACAGGTCACCTGCGCTGTCCTTGCGTTGTTTCTGCAATGTAAAAACATGCTGCGTTGTTAAAAGACGCACAGCATGTGCATTTTCGCGGGTCTGCCGCATGCGTCTTTTAATGCATAGTGGAGATGGGATTCCATGCAGTCCCCTCCACTATGCTGTAACATCTGGACGCTACGGCTCAACGCAGCGTCAAAAACGCAGCGTTTCCTGAACGTGGAAACATACCCTAAGGGTTTCCACGGTTAGGATTGGCTCAGTAGTATTTGCTCAGGATTTGACGCAGGTCAAATCTGCATCTGAGGTCACTGGCAGGTCACCTGTGTTCTTGATGCGTTTTTTTTTTTTTTACACACGTTTTTTCCACATGCAATTTTGATGACTTTTTTCATTGCATGCATTTTTTTGTCACTTGAAATAAAGTTTACTGAAAGTTGGCTTCTGTGAAGGAAAAAACCTGTGTTCTTGATGCGTTTTTTTTTTTTACACACGTTTTTTCCACATGCAATTTTGATGACTTTTTTAATTGCATGCGTTTTTTTGTCACTTGAAATAAAGTTTACTGAAAGTTGGCTTCTGTGAAGGAAAAAAAAAGTTAAATTTCCCATAGACTATCATGTGATAAAACCGCATCTAATTATTAGTCACATGCATAATAACTGTGGGAACGCAGCTTAGTAAGCATGTGTACTAATTTACATATGTTGAATCCTGTGTCACATCCGACACTTGCGAGTGTGATGCGAGAAACTCGTACAAGTCTATCGTATCAACACGGCACTCGGAACCGGAGTGTGTGGCTGCATAGAAATACATACAGCTGCACACTCCGGTCCGTGAGTGCCGGTGGCAGCGCCAAGTGTGGATGTGCAAGTTTCTCGCATCATACTCATAAGTGTGACATCGGCCACACAGGAAGTTCCTGAAAGCAGAAAGAGGTCAGTAATATGTACTGTCCTTTCCTTTTTTTTTACTAAATAATTTAAAAATAAAAATGGCATGGGCTCTTGTGCAATTTTCCAAACTTGATAGGGAAAGCCAGCGACTGGGGGCCAATGTTTATAGCCTGGGAAGGGGGTAATACCCATGGAGCTTCCCAGGCTGTTAATATCAGCTCACAGCTGTATATTTAGCTTTTACTATTAAAATCAAGGGACCCCCTGCCCCCCCAAAAAAATGACATGGGGTCCCCTTATAATTAATAACCAGAAAAGGCTATGCAGACAGCTGCGGGCTGATATTAATAGCCTAGGAAGGGGCCATGGATATTGCCCCCCCGGCTACAAACACCAGCTCTCAGCTGCCCCAGAAATGGCGCGTCTCAAAGATGCACCAATTCCGGCACTTAGTCTCTCTCTCTTCCCACTTGCACTTTAGCAGTGGCAAGTGGGGTGATAGTTGTGGAGTTGATGTCACCTGTGTAGTATCTGGTGACATCTAGCCCAGCCTATTAATGGAGAGGTGTCAACAAGACACCGATCCATTACTAATCCTTTATTTGATAGAGGTTAAATAAAGACACCGCCAGAATAAAGTATTTTAATGAAATAAAACACAACACATTTTTCCCATTGCATTATTCAGCTAATCCATGCGACTACCTCGATCTCCTGTAATAAAAATAAAATAATAAACCAACACAAATACTCCCTGTTCCGACGTAGTCCTAAATAACGAGTGTCCCACGACGAGTCCAGCACTGCTACATCTGGATGCCTGACATCCAGACACAGCAGAGCTTGTAGATGACCACTGGAGATAACTCTGTCCCCGGCGCTCCCCTGCACTGCAATTCTCGCGGTCAGCTCAGTCATCGCAAGAACTGCAGTGGACGTGAACTTCCGGTGGTCACAAGTTAAGACCTTATTTAAATTAGTACACATGCGTAGTAAGCTGCGTTTCATGAAATCCATTCACTATGCTGTAACATCTGGACGCTGTGGGTTTGAAGGATGTACGCAGCGTCAAACCCGCAGCGTTTACTGACCGTAGAAACATACCCTAACAATGCAGTGACATCACAAGAATATGCATAACTAATCACATGCTAAATAAAAACAAATATAGGGACAGAAATATTGTAAACATTCAAGTGACCCTGTCTCAAAGTAAAAAAAAAAAACTCCCCTAGAAGAAGGCACGATTGCCGAAACGCGCTTTGGGGTGGTGGCACCACAGCTTCCAGGTAATATATGTTGGTTCCCCCTGGTCCTTTGAGTTATTACTCACCAGCGATTGGGTTTTTTCACTAACACATCATTTATTTCTTCACATTTCTTCTTATTGCACTGTGCATCATTCCTTTCACCTTATTTTGTGGCATCATGTGCAGCTGTGGTGCTCCCTTTTTATTACTATTACTATTATTATTTTATTATCTACTTTTAAATACTACTTTGCTATTCAGCAGTGTTTTATTGTATATCCTTGTTTTTTGTGCATGTTTTCTTCTATATGTTTCATGTGCTAAATAGTTGCAAGTCAATTTTAAGTATGAGCTAGGCAAGATGATTGTCTATAAAATGATGGCAGTCTCACAATCAAAGCAGCAGTGGATGCGAGATATGGAGCCTGAAAGTCAAAAGTTCAAAATATTGTTACTTGTGTTTACACAAAAAAATTATATTACATATGTAAATTAGGGACCATTCTGTCCCCATAATTACCGTCCTCCACACTCCTTGGTGTGACTGACCATGCTCGCTTTGGAGCCCACTGACACTGCAGGAGCCCAGCACACTGTGTCAGTGCAGATGCAGCAAACAGGAGCACACAGCAGGGGGCGCCCAACAGGAGAGGGGGTGAGAGCTTGTCTGCACCGACACTGTGTGCTCCTGTAGTGTCAGCGGGTGCAGCGCTCCAAAGAGAGCACCGTCCTCTCTAAATCTCCACCCCAGAGAGGAAGCATCATCTGTCCCCAAACCAGAGCGCCCTCCCCTGTATACATGAGCACAGCCAGCGTTCTATTACTGTACATATACACATGGCAGAGCTGGGGGCACTATCTCCGGGAATGGAGGGGTTACTGCCCCCCGCCCAGTAATGGGGAATCTCCAGCACCTACCTCCACCTGCAGAGCCGCACACCACATATATGGCTGTTCTGTGCGCACAGGACCTGTGATGAGGTCACAGGAGGGGAGGAGTCAGGGGTCACATGATCAGGGGCCTCAGTGTATGCAGGACTCTGCTGTGCTGGTTGTCATGGTGCTGGATGAGGGGAAGTTTATGTGTGGGGTCAGGAGGGGTTTACAGGGTGGATGTAGCAGAGCCGTGTGTGTACGAGGTGTACGGAGCAGAGCCATGTGTGTACGAGGTGTACAGAGTGGAGCCGTGTGTGTACAAGGTGTACGGAGCGGAGCCGTGTGTGTATGAGGTGTACGGAGCAGAGCCGTGTGTGTACGAGGTGCTCGGAGCAGAGCCGTGTGTGTACGAGGTGTACGGAGCAGAGCCGTGTGTGTACGAGGTGTACAGAGCAGAGCCGTGTGTGTACGAGGTGTACGGAGAGGAGCCGTGTGTGTACGAGGTGTACGGAGCAGAGCCGTGTGTGTACGAGGTGCTCGGAGCAGAGCCGCGTGTGTACGAGGTGTACGGAGCAGAGCCGCGTGTGTACGAGGTGTACAGAGCAGAGCCGTGTGTGTACGAGGTGTACGGAGAGGAGCCGCGTGTGTACGAGGTGTACAGAGCAGAGCCGTGTGTGTACGAGGTGTACGGAGAGGAGCCACATGTTCACCTCTCATCATTGTGTTGGACTGAAACTAAGATTTTGCTCATTTTCTGGAGTGTTTAGGGTCATTGTCTTGTTGAGACACCCCATTTCAGGGGCATACCCCCTTCAGCGAAAGGCAACATGACCTCTTCAAGTATTTTAATATATGCAAACTGGTCCATGATCCCTGGTATGCAGTAAATAGGTCCAGCACCATAGTAAGGCTACTTTCACACTAGCGTCGGGCTCGGTCCGTCGCAGTGCGTCGGGCCGAGGTTACCGACGCTAGCGTTGTTTGCGCCGCACAACGGGTGTAGCGGATGCAGATTTTCATCGCATCCGCTGCCCCATTGTGAGGTGGGGGAGGAGTTCCGGCCGCATATGCGCGGTCGGAAAAAGCGGTCCGTCGGCAGCAAAAAACGTTACATGTAGCGTTTTTCGCTCCCGAAGGTCCGCCACAACACGGCGCAACCATTGCACGACGGTTGCGACGTGTGGCAATGCGTCGCTAATGTTAATCTATGGGGCAAAAATACATCCTGCAAACAACTTTGCAGGATGCGTTTTTTCCCATAAACGACGCATTGCGACGTATTGCAAAAAACGCTAGTGTGAAAGTAGCCTAAGAGAAACATGCCAATATCCTGATGCTTGCACCATGCTTCACTGTCTTCAGGGTGTGCTGTGGCTTGAATGCAGAGTTTATTGGTCATCTGACTAACTTCTGTGGCCCTTAGATCCAAAAAGATTAATTTTACTTTCAGCAGTCCACAAAATGTTTCTCCATTTCTCCTTACGCCAGTTGATGTGTTCTTTGGCAAATTCTATCCTCTTCAGTACATGTATTTTTTTAACAGTAGGACTTTGCTTGGACTTCTTGCTAAGAGATTAGCTTCACACAGGGGTCTTCTAACTGTCACAGTACTCACAGGTAACTTGAGAATGTCTTTGATCATTTTGAAGCTGATCATTGGCTGATCCTTTGCCATTCTAGCTATTCTTCAATCCATTCATATGGTAGTCTTCCGCTTTCTTCCACGTCTCTCTGGTTTGGATTTCCATTGTAAAGCACTGGAGATCATTTAGCTGAACAGCCCATCATTGTCTGCAATTCTTTATAAGTTTTACCCTCTCCAATCAATTTTTTTAATCAAAGTACACTGTTCTTCTGAAAAAATGTCTCCAACGACCCATATTTCTCAGGCTTTCAGGGAGAAATGCATGTACAACATGTCTTGGCTTCACCCTTAAATAATGGCCACCTAATTCACACCTGTTTCTTCACAGAATAATTTACCTCACTAATTGAACTCAACACTGCTATTATTTTGAACACACCCCCTTTCAATTAATTATTCTAATACACAGACTGCTCTTTTATCTTTATCCAAAATCTACACGTCCGTTTCTCGTCTTAACTTTCCATGCTACCGGAGCTGGTTTCTGACCCAATATAATCTCGTTAACAGACCGGGCTTATATCTAACGAGGAACTGGTGGCTGTCCTACTTGGCTGATAGCGCTATGCTTCACTGGTGTTAGTGAAAGGGGCCTCTCAGCCTGTCAGGGTCGTGGGTGAGTGTGCCACATCAATGACTGCGTGGGCCACATCCTTTCACTCCTCGTGCAAAATGTCACACTGGTGAAAGTGGGGAGACCACATTAGGTGATCCTTATGATGTCATAGTGACATCAGGCAGGATGGAGAGGCGCGATTTCATCACATCTGGTATCGCTGTAATCGCACTGACAAGAAGAATAAAGTTATCTGATCACTTATACCGCATGAGGAACGGCATAAAAAATAAATCAAACCAATTTTTGACCTACTATTGATTTGTTCATTCTGCCTCCCAAAGATCGTAGTAAGTCTAGGCTCACATTTATCCTGCGCTGTACACTGAGCGCTTACATCAGGGTTTCGATGTAAATCTCTGAAATCTCTGAAGATTTCCTATAAGGAGACAGAAGGAGGCATGAGGACTCCATCTGGCCCATGATCCAGTGAAAAGAACAATGCTGAGGTCAGATGGAGTTCAAAGTAACTCTGCTGCCTCATTATAGTGAATGAGGGTGTCATCTGAATCACGTCATATGTAGATTTAGATGGAAACCCTGACATAATTGGTCAGTGTATAGCACAAGAAAAACGCCATCCAAAATGTTATGGAAATTTTTCTCAATAAAAGCAAGTACCCACTCTGTTTCATCATGTGATAATGGAAATATAAGGAGCTTCCAACTGGTAGTGCAAAGGCTCTGGAAAAGTGAAATGGCCACCCCCCAAAAAAAGAAATTCGGCAAATTCTGCCCAGTCCAAATGTCCCTCTCTCCTCCTCTCCGTAGATTTAACATCCTCATGCTTGGCTTTTCTGTAGCGATGAGAGCCCGCTTAATTTAAGGCGTGTGTGTGAGCTGGGCATAATGTATGAGCACTAAAATGTTCCGGGCACTACAGTGTATGGGCACAAGAATAGCAGATTTGCAACATCCAATGTTGCTTGTTTCTGGAAAACACCCATGTAGTCAAGGTCGTCACTACGCCTGTAGCTAAATTCTCAAAAGGGGTATAATTTACAAAATTTGGCCACTTGAGGAGAAATTCTTCTCTTCTGGCATTTAGGTACTCTGTGTATGGAGTCCGCAAACTATTCTAAGGAAATCTGTGCTTCAAGAGGCAAACATCACTCCATTCCTTCCGAGTCTCACCGTGTGGCTAAGCAGTACTGTACATACACATATGGGGTATTTCCATGTTCAGCAGAAATTGTGTGATACATTTTGGTGCCATTTTTAGGGTACTTTCATAGGTCCTGTCGGGGTATACATCCAAACCACCAATCTCCCACCCCTCCAGAAAACGAGGTCAAAAACTACTATTAAGGCACAATGCAAAGCTCAGAATGAAAGAAGCATTATATTGGAGTTCAGATTTTGCTCAAATCATTTGAGGATGCCATGTCCCACTGGCAGAGTCTCTCAGGTGGTTGAACAGCGGAACCTCCCATAAGTGACCACATTTTACAAACTACACCTCTCAATGTATTCATCTAGGGGTGCAGTGAACATGTTGAAGCCACACCACATGTGTGTCACACAATTTTAAACCATTGGGCAGTGAAGAAAAAATAATTAAATTTGTATTCAAAGATTTAGGCTTCACATTGCTTTTGTGGGTCCTGTTGGGGCAAACGTCCAACTTTTTTTTTTTTATACTTAGACTGGTTTCACATTTGCGTTTTTTGCCGCTGCGTTTTAACGCAAAAAAACGCATGCGTTTTTTTCTATACTTAACATTAAAAACGCATGCATTTTTTTGCATGCGTTCTGCCGCGCTTTGACGACACATGCGTCGTTTATATGCTTGCGTTTTGTTGTGGAAATGCAACATGTAGTAATTTCTAGCGGCGTTTTTTTGCCGCAAAAAAAACCTATTGCTGTCTATGTAAACGCATGCGTTTTTAAGCACATGTGTTTGCATGCGTTTTTAAGCGCATGCGTTTCAATAGAAAAACACAAGAATACACACTGATAAGCCACCCCCCAACCCTAATCCTAAAGGGATCCTAACCCTAACCCTAGGGATCCTAACCCTAACCCTAGGGATGCTAACCCTAACCCTAAGGGTTAGGATCCTAACCCTAACCCTAAGGGTTAGGATCCCTAGGGTTAGGGTTAGGATCCCTAGGGTTAGGATCCCTAGGGTTAGGGTTAGGATTCCTAGGGTTAGGGTTAGGATCCCTAGGGTTAGGGTCCCTAGGGTTAGGGTTAGGATCCCTAGGGTTAGGGTTAGGATCCCTAGGGTTAGGATCCCTAGGGATAGGGTTAGGATCCCTAGGGTTAGGATCCCTAGGGTTAGGGATAGGATCCCTAGGGTTAGGATCCCTAGGGTTAGGGTTAGGATCCCTAGTAACCCTAGGGATCCTAACCCTAACCCTAGGGATCCTAATCCTAGGGATCCTAACCCTAACCCTAGGGATCCTAACCCTAACCCTAGGGATCCTAACCCTAACCCTAGGGACCCTAACCCTAGGGACCCTAACCCTAGCTATTTCTGTTTATAGTGGGTTTTGTAGTTGATTTTGATGATTGGCAGCTGTCACACACTTCTCATCATGCTTTTCAAAAACGCAAACGCAGGAAAAAACGCATGTAAACGCATCAAAACGCCGCGTTTTTTAACCACATGCAAAAACGCATGCGTCTAAAAAATGCAGCGTTTGCACGTGTTTACATGCGTTTTTTTCACCACCTGCGTTTGCGTTTAAAACGCTGCGTTTTTAAACGCAAATGTGAAACTAGCCTTATTACTGACTGGTCCCTTTAGGAGACTTGAATCTGCGATCTTCCGATCACCTGTGCTACACATGGCAGTGCTTCAGCCCTACTAATTGTAGCAGAAATCATGATCTCCTATGAACACCAGCGCGATTTACTATGAAAGGCAGAGAGGTGTTCTGCAGATGCTCAGCTATCATGACAACCCATTGGCGCCCCATGTTCATGCGACAGTGGCACCGATGGGTGTATTTTGTCACATCACGTGTTAAATGCCGCTGTCAGAGATTGACAGCGGCATTTAACTTGTTAATAGCGACTGTTAAAGGCACATGACCGCTGATCAGATCAGTTGTCACGTGCAGGGAAAGATGTGGGCTCTGGCACTGAGGCAGAAACAAATGCAGGGAGACTATCTTTCTTTAAAATTCATCTTATTAATCAATTTTCAAACAAGTACAAGTCATAGTAAAGTCATAAAGAATCATCTAGATTACAGCATATTTTTATTATTATTGCATATTTTGTGACATTCGTTATCCATTAAGGCAAATATTATTAATAAAAAAGGAGAAAAAGAATCACAAGTGTCCATGTGCCTTTCTGTTATACCAGTGCCATTTTTTTCTAAACAGACAAATAATAATCTAATAAAATGAGAATAAAAAAACTTGAGTTAAACTCAAACTTAAAACCTGCATAACAACATGTAGTGGAGGGGGGTTCGTGCTGTGCAACAGATACGCAGGGACCACATTAAAGTTCAAAGCAAAATGTCTTTTAATGTCCAAAGAAACTTATAACTGGAAAACAAATGGTATCCTCTGGATCGCAGCCATGGCGTCAAGACAGTCTGTGTCTAAGACCGATTACCGTGGGCGACTGCACAGCTGTGACACGCTGGGGGCACAGGCGTTCGCTTCTCTTGGCTCTGTGTTAACACCTAAGCCGGATATTGCAGAGCCACCTGCTCTGCAGTTTGCAAACAAACTCTGACACACCCAACCCTTGCTGCAGGGTGTTTAAATGGAATCTGTGGCCATGGGCCGCTTCTTAGACCTGGTCTGGAGGTAGCGAACTGCACCACTACCATCCTGATGTTCACTCCAAAAATAAAAGCCCATGCCGGGTTTTCTTAAATCTTCCTTGGGCAAATAGCTTGTCCAAGACCAAACTTACTTTTATTTTGCACTGCAGTCACAGCTATACTCTTGTCACATGACCGCAGGTTTTTGATGGGTTATCATGACAACCTGGGGTCTGCAGGAGACCCCTGTGGTTGTCATTTCTGGATTGCTATGAGTGCCGCCCAGCGGTCGGCGCACATAGCAAGTGCGCATTTCTGCTACATAGAGCAGGGCTGGAGCCCTGCTTTGTGTAGCACAAGCGCAGCTTCTGGTCTCCCATGAAGACTATTGAAGCAAGTAAAAAGTGAAAAAAAAGGTTTCAAAATATTAAAAAATATAAAAGTTTAAATCACGCCCCATTCAAAATAAAACAATAATAAAAAACACCACACATATTTGGTATTGCTGAGTTCAGAATCGCCTGATGTATCAACATATAAAATACATTAATCCAATCGGTAAAATGCGTAATGAGAAAAAAAAATCAAAACTCCAGAATTGCTCGCTACAACATTACATTAAAATGCAATAATGGGAGATCAAAACTTTGTGTCTACACTAATATAGCGGGGGGGGGGGGGGGGGGGTTTGTAATTATACTTTCCTGCTCCCGGCGCGGTCCCTGCAGTCCCTGGCTTCCCCGGCGCTGCAGATTCTTCCTGTACTGAGTGGTCACATGGCACCGCTCATTACAGAAATGAATATGCGGCTCCACCTCCCATAGGGGTGGAGCCGCATATTCATTGCTGTAAATGAGCTGTAACTGTGAGGGTATGTGTCCACGTTCAGGATTGCATCAGGATTTGGTCAGGATTTTATGTCAGTATTTGTAAGCCAAAACCAGGAGTGGGTGATAAATGCAGCAGTGGTGCATATGTTTCTATTATACAGGTCCTTCTCAAAAAATTAGCATATAGTGTTAAATTTCATTATTTACCATAATGTAATGATTACAATTAAACTTTCATATATTATAGATTCATTATCCACCAACTGAAATTTGTCAGGTCTTTTATTGTTTTAATACTGATGATTTTGGCATACAAACTCCTGATAACCCAAAAAACCTGTCTCAATAAATTAGCATATTTCACCCATCCAATCAAATAAAAGTGTTTTTTAATAACAAACAAAAAAACCATCAAATAATAATGTTCAGTTATGCACTCAATACTTGGTCGGGAATCCTTTGGCAGAAATGACTGCTTCAATGCGGCGTGGCATGGAGGCAATCAGCCTGTGACACTGCTGAGATGTTATGGAGGCCCAGGATGCTTCAATAGCGGCCTTAAGCTCATCCAGAGTGTTGGGTCTTGCGTCTCTCAACTTTCTCTTCACAATATCCCACAGATTCTCTATGGGGTTCAGGTCAGGAGAGTTGGCAGGCCAATTGAGCACAGTAATACCATGGTCAGTAAACCATTTACCAGTGGTTTTGGCACTGTGAGCAGGTGCCAGGTCGTGCTGAAAAATGAAATCTTCATCTCCATAAAGCATTTCAGCCGATGGAAGCATGAAGTGCTCCAAAATCTCCTGATAGCTAGCTGCATTGACCCTGCCCTTGATGAAACACAGTGGACCAACACCAGCAGCTGACATGGCACCCCACACCATCACTGACTGTGGGTACTTGACACTGGACTTCAGGCATTTTGGCATTTCCTTCTCCCCAGTCTTCCTCCAGACTCTGGCACCTTGATTTCCGAATGACATGCAAAATTTGCTTTCATCAGAAAAAAGTACTTGGGACCACTTAGCAACAGTCCAGTGCTGCTTCTCTGTAGCCCAGGTCAGGCGCCTCTGCCGCTGTTTATGGTTCAAAAGTGGCTTTACCTGGGGAATGCGGCACCTGTAGCCCATTTCCTGCACACGCCTGTGCACGGTGGCTCTGGATGTTTCCACACCAGACTCAGTCCACTGCTTCCTCAGGTTCCCCAAGGTCTGGAATCGGTCCTTCTCCACAATCTTCCTCAGGGTCCGGTCTCCTCTTCTCGTTGTACAGCGTTTTCTGCCACATTGTTTCCTTCCAACAGACTTACCATTGAGGTGCCTTGATACAGCACTCTGGGAACAGCCTATTTGTTGAGAAATTTCTTTCTGGGTCTTACCCTCTTGCTTGAGGGTGTCAATGATGGCCTTCTTGACATCTGTCAGGTCGCTAGTCTTACCCATGATGGGGGTTTTGAGTAATGAACCAGGCAGGGAGTTTATAAAAGCCTCAGGTATATTTTGCATGTGTTTAGAGTTAATTAGTTGATTCAGAAGATTAGGGTAATAGGTCGTTTAGAGAACCTTTTCTTGATATGCTAATTTATTGAGACAGGTTTTTTGGGTTATCAGGAGTTGTATGCCAAAATCATCAGTATTAAAACAATAAAAGACCTGACAAATTTCAGTTGGTGGATAATGAATCTATAATATATGAAAGTTTAATTGTAATCATTACATTATGGTAAATAATGAAATTTAACACTATATGCTAATTTTTTGAGAAGGACCTGTACTTTTCCTCTAATTGTTCCACTCCTGGTTTTGGCTTACAAATACTGATGTAAAATCCTGACCAAATCCTGATGCAATCCTGAACGTGGACACATACCCTGACCGCTCAATACAGGAAGAAGATGCAGCGGTGGAAGAAGCAGGGACCGCGCCGGGAGCAGGTAAGTATACGGGGAACGCAGCGCTGCGCAATATTTACCTGCTCCTCGTTCCGGTGCGGCTCCGTCTCCAGCGTCCTCTAGCAGTGACGCTCAGGTTAGAGGGCATGGTGACGTAGTCAGTGCGCGCCCTCTGCTGAGCGTCAGTGCTGGAGACGGAGCCGCACGAGGAGCAGGTAAATATTGAAAGCGCCGGCGTCCTGAGCAAGAAAGGTGAGTATGTGATTTTTTTTTTTATTGCAGCAGCAGCAGCATTATATATGGCACAGCTTGATAAGGAGCATCTATGGGGCCATAATCAACGGTGCAGAGCAATATATATGGGGTACAGCTTTATAAGGAGCATCTATGGGGCCATAATCAATGGTGCAGAGCAATATATATGGCACAGCTTTATAAGGAGCATATATGGGGCCATAATGAACGGTGCAGAGCATTCTATATGGCACAGCTTTATAAGGAGCATCTATGGGGCCATAATCAACGATGCAGAACATTATATATGGGGCACAGCTTTATATGGAGCATCTATGGGGCCATAATGAATGGTGCAGAGCATTATATGTGGCACAGCTTTATAAGGAGCATCTATGGGGCCATAATGAACGGTGCAGAGCATTATATATGGCACAGCTTTATATGGAGCATCTATGGGGCCATAATGAACGGTGCAGAGCATTATATGTGGGGCACAGCTTTATATGGAGCATCTATGGGGCCATAATGAACGGTGCAGAGCATTATATATGGGGCACAGCTTTATAAGGAGCATCTATGGGGCCATAATGAACGATGCAGAGCATTATATATGGGGCACAGCTTTATAAGGAGCATCTATGGGGCCATAATGAACGGTGCAGAGCATTATATATGGCACAGCTTTATATGGAGCATCTATGGGGCCATAATGAACGATGCAGAGCATTATATATGGCACAGCTTTATATGGAGCATCTATGGGGCAATAATGAACGGTGCAGAGCATTATATATGGCACAGCTTTATATGGGGCAACAATGAACGGTGCAGAGCATTATATGTGGCACAGCTTTATATGGAGCATCTTATGGGGCAATAATGAACAGTATGGAGCGTTATATGTGGCACAGCTTTATATGGAGCATCTTATGGGGCAATAATGAACAGTATGGAGCGTTATATGTGGCACAGCTTTATATGGAGCATCTTATGGGGCAATAATGAACGATATGGAGCATCTATTTTTATTTTTGAAATTCACCGGTAGCTGCTGCATTTTCCACCCTAGGCTTATACGCGAGTTAATAAGTTTTCCCAGTTTTTTGTGGCAAAATTAGGGGGTCGGCTTATACTCGGGTCAGCTTATACTCGAGTATATACGGTACCTATAGGAAAAGCAGGGGAATATTAAACAATTACATTCAGTAGGCCCACAGTGGCAATACTACGTACGTAGATAATAAAGGTAATAAGATCCTGGCAGCATTTAACTTAATAATCAAGAACAGTCAACACAACTAAGAAAAGAAAATAAACTAGGCACTCCTTATATCACTCTGTCTATAGGGGAAACCATCACTGGACAAAGTGTAAGGTATAGTGGTATCTCTGGATATGCAAGATTCAAGCCCCCGCATGTGACAAAGTACGGTATGTGTATCTATTCAATATAAAAACAAAAGTGGGCGGTGTAAAGAAATGTCTCGATTCGGGGTGTAGTTGAAGCTATTAAAGTACCTCTTCCCTGGTGGCAAAGGATATGGTGGAATCTTCAAAGGCAATTTGGAGGTGGGCAGGATAAGTCATCGAGTATGTGATGCCTCTGTCCTTCATTTACTTTTTATGCCCATATACTGAGCGCTCTGCTTTTGCAGTTCCACTGAAAAATCTGGAAAAATAGAAATCGTTGAGTTGTTGTACTTAATGGGACCTTTTTACCTGGCCAACCATAAGGTTGCAATTCAGCAGCTTAGCAAGCAATGGCCCAGGAGGGGCACCTGGAGGAGGGGGTCTTTGCTGGGACTATGAGCCCTTTCTACTGCAAATACTGGGGAGAATTCATCTCCCAAAGTGGATTTTAGCCAATTTTCCAGGAAGATTTCAGGCTGAGGGCCGATTGTGCGCTCTGGTAGACCTACAGTATAATCCGAATGTTGTTCCTCCTCATCCGATTTTCCAGGTCATCAGCTTTTTGGCGTCAAGCATTTATAGATCCAGCAACTTTTGTCAATGTTGCGGCCATAGGGGGTATTTTATTTTGCAAGTCTGACACAATTGACTCAACACGGTTCCTCATAGCCTGCATCTTCTGGCAGAGTAGGCCCACTTCAGAATCAACTTTCTCTATTTTCCCCTTCATAGAAGCTTTACAAGTGTATACAGCTGGTAAAAGTTGTCATTTCTTCATGTCCCCCTCCCTCCTCACTCATCATCAGACATTTGGCCCTTACATTGGTCAGATGTTTTGGTAGTTCAGAGTACTGTTCCTTTTGGTGACTGGGTGGTTTCCGCAGGATCTCCTCTAGCAAAGTCTTTCAGCTTATCAGCTATATTGGAATTCTTCCCCCAACTCATCTCAGCAGGTAGTATATGCGGGTTATATTTTAGGAAGATGGATGCTTTTTATTCTGATAGTAAATTGTGCAGTGACACCAACCAATATAATATGCAAGGTAGTGAAGTCTCAAGTAATTCTCTATTAGTTAGTCAACACTGCCACCTGGTGTTGCTACTGAATAAAGCAGCAAAGTTTCCTTTATATAATTATGTGCTAACTTCACAAATAAAAAAAGATTTCAAAATTGCTTTATACGATTTCCAGCAGATTAAATAAAATGTTCCAATCTCCTTTGCCGGATGTATGGCAGCAAATATGTAGCAAAACTATGTCCACAATACTTCAGGGTATTCACCTCACCCCTAAGGTCCCAAAATGGCTGCTGTTATTCCTCTGCTTATCCATATATATAATTGTCTAAGGGGTACTTCCATCTGTCTGTCTTTCTGTCTGTCGGCAACTTCCGTCACGGAAATCCTGCGTCGCTGATTGGTCTCACCAGCTGCCTGTCATGGCTGCCGCGACCAATCAGCGACAGGCACAGTCCGATTAGTCCCTCCCTACTCCCCTGCAGTCAGTGCCCGGCGTCTGCATACTCCCGAGTCCCCTCCACTCACCGCTCACACAGGGTTAATGCCAGCGGTAACGGGCCGCGGGTACCGCACTCCGTAACCGCTGCTATTAACCCTGTGTGACCAAGTTTTTACTATTGACGTTGCCTATGCCGCATCAATAGTAAAAAGATCTAACGTTAAAAATAATAATAAAAAAAATCTGCTATTCTCACCTTCTGTAGTGCGACGATGCGCTCCCGGTTGCCGCCATCTTCCGTTCCCAGAGATGCTTTGCGAAATTACCCAGAAGACTTAGCGGTCTCGCGAGACCGCTAAGTCATCTGAGTAATTTCGTAATGCATACTGGGAACGGAAGATGGCGGCAGCCGCGCGCATAGGGACAGCTTCGCTGGATCCCAGCGGGTGAGTATATAACTATTTTTTATTTTAATTATCTTTTTTAACACAGATATGTGCCCATACTGCTATATACTACGTGGGCAGTGTTATATAGCGCGTGAGCTGCGTTATATACAGCGTGGCTGCAATATACTACGTGAGCAGTGTTATATACCGCGTGGGCTGCGTTATATACTATGTGGCCAGAGTTATATACTATATGGGCAGTGTTATATACCGCGTGGGCAGTGTTATATACTATTTGGGCTGTGTTATATACTGCGTGGCCTGTATTAACGCAGCGGGTATTCTACAATATGTAGATCTAGTTATTTATAAAACCCTCAGGGAGGCAGTTTGGGCCCGTCCTATCTGGTACTCACACCACCACACTCCCAAAGCAGGCAGTCACAGCCGAGTCCTCTGAAGGGAGACCGCCACTTTCCAGGTACCACTGGCAGCGCCTGTCCACAGAGCCGCCGGCGAGGATCTCAAAATGGCCGCTGCTCCTTCTGAAACTTTCCTTAACAGGATTCCACGGGTTGTACCAGACCGGAGCACACTCTGCAGCAGTTCCTCTGAAGCCAAGCAGTTACTGCCCCTCTGGAGCCATGGTTTGAGCCACAAAGTGACGTCAGGTAAGTATAGGAGAATGTGCAGGATGGCGGGAGCTCAGCACCGATGCATCACCACAACCAATGATCTTGGATGTACCTATACGTCCAAGGTCGTTAAGGGCATGAAAATTCATAGTTACAAAGTTGTGAAATATCTTCACAAATAAAAGTAAAAAATATTGTCCTTAAATTACCACAAACATTAAAGGGAACCTGTCACATCATTTTGATGCTATAAGATGCGGCCACTGCCTTTCGGAGCTTATCTACAGCATTCTGTAATGCTGTAGATAAGCCTCCGATGTATCTTGAAGGAAAAGAAAAACAAGTTTTATTATTCTCACTCAGGGGCGGTCAATCTGATGGGTGTCGCAGGTCCCGGGTCATCTTCATGTGATGACGTCCTCTTCTTTTCTTCCTGCCGCGGCTCCTGCGCAGGCATACTTTAGCTGTCCTGTTGGGGGCAGAGCAAAGTACTGCAGTGCGCAGGCGCTGGGCCTCTCTGACCTTTCCCGGCGCCTGCCCACTGCAGTACTTTCTTCTCCCCTCAACAGGACAGCTAAAGTACGCCTGCGCAGGAGCCGCGGCGGGAAGAAAAGAAGAGGACGTCATTGTATGAAGATGACCCGGGACCTGCGACATCCATCAGATTGACCGCCCCTGAGTGAGAATAATAAAACTTGTTTATCTTATCCTTCAGGTTACATCGGGGGCTTATCTACAGCATTACAGAATGCTGTAGATAAGCTCCGAAAGGCAGTGGCCGTATCTTAAGGTACTGTCACATTTAGCGGCGCTGCAGCGATCTAGACATCGATCCCGATCACTGCAGCGTCACTGTGTAGTCGCTGGAGAGCTGTCACACAGCTCTCCAGCGACCAACTATGCGAAGTCCACTGGTAACCAGGGTAAACATCGGGTTACTAAGCGCAGGGCCGCGCTTAGTAACCCGATGTTTACCCTGGTTACCAGTGCTAATGTAAAAAAAAACAAACACTACATACTTACATTCCGGTGTCTGTCGCGTCCCTCGGCGTTCTGCTTTCCTGCACTGACTGTGAGCGCCGGCTGGCCGTAAAGCACAGCGGTGACGTCACCGCTGTAATCTGCTTTACGGCTGGCCGGCGCTGACAGTGCAGGGAAGCAGAACGCCGAGGGACGCGACAGACACCGGAATGTATGTATTTTTTTTTTTTTTTACATTTACACTGGTAACCAGGGTAAACAGCGGGTTACTAAGCGCGGCCCTGCGCTTAGTAACCCGATGTTTACCCTGGTTACCAGTGAAGACATCGCTGAATCGGCGTCACACACGCCGATTCAGCGATGTCTGCAGGAGATCCAGCGACGAAATAAAGTTCTGGACTTTCTGCTACGACCAACGATGGCACAGCAGGATCCAGATCGCTGCTGCCTGTCAAACACAACGATATCGCTATCCAGGACGCTGCAACGTCACGTATCGCTAGCGATATCGTTGTGAAGTTGGTCAGTGTGAAGGTACCTTTATAGCAGCACAACAAGACGACAGGTTCCCTTTAAGTATAATGTGTCACAACAAAATAGTCTCAGAATCACTGGGATCGAAGCGTTCCACAGTTATTACCTCATAAAGTGACACTGGCCAGAACTATAAAAATTTGTACTAGTCATGAAGGTGAAAAGCACCTTGACAACCAGCACAGCAGAGTCCTTTATAAGCTGAGGCCCCTGATCATGTGACCCCTGACCCCTCCCCTCCTGTGACCTCATCACAGGTCCTGTGTGCACAGAACAGCCATATATGTGGTGTGCGGCTCTGCAGGTGGAGGTAGGTGCTGGAGATTCCCCATTACTGGGTGGGGGCAGTAACCCCTCCATTCCCGGAGATAGTGCCCCCAGCTCTGCCATGTGTATATGTACAGTAATAGAACGCTGGCTGTGCTCATGTATACAGGGGAGGGCGCTCTGGTTTGGGGACAGATGACGCTTTCTCTCTGGGGTGGAGATTTAGAGAGGACGGTGCTCTCTTTGGAGCGCTGCACCCGCTGACGCTGCAGGAGCTCAGAGTGCACACGGTGTCAGTGCAGTCAGGCTCTCACCCCCTCTCCTGTTTGCTGCACCTGCACTGACACCGTGTGAGCTCTGGGCTCCAAAGCGAGCATGGATTGGTCAGTCACACCAAGGAGTGTGGAGGACGGTAATTGTTGTGGGGGCAGAATGGTCCCTAATTTACATATGTAATAGAACATACAATGAGGAGCAAAAGGGGTAACCGTGTTTTGAACCATTCACCACAGCTTCTAGCTAGTGATGAGCGAGCTTGCTTGGTAATACTTTGATATCACTCAAGTATCTGGGTGCTCGGCATTAGCCAGTGCTGAGAGGTTGTCCACTACTTTCAATTAACCCCCCAATGTATCCCCCCGTTTTTGCCTGTGAGCGGCGCTATTCTGGTTGCTGAGTCCGGGTCACGTGACCCCAGGCTGCAGCCGCCGCTCATTTCCGCTGACATCACGTCAATTTCCAGACTCTCGAAATTGACGTGACGTCAGCAGCAGGCGTGACCAGCCCCCACAGTCAGCAGTCACTCATCAAGAGTGACTGGGCTGTGGGCGGGGCTACCTGCAGGGCTGTGCTGGGGGTGGGCGGGGCTGTGCTGCTGTCGCTGGGGGTCTGCGCGCCGATGTCTGCCCGCCGGCATGTGTGTGCCGGCGCTGTGTGTGTGTGTGCGCAGGCATCGTCCAATGGGACTACAAGTCCCATCGGGCTCTGCCTGCTACACTGACAGTGAGTGACACATTAGCCAATGATGAGACAGTAGTAGTCCCATCATCCGGCTAATGTGTTGAATGTAAAAAAAAAACAAACATACATACATACAACATGCACCATGCAACGACATGCACCATGCGACATGCATGCACCATGTGACGACATGCTACATGAACCATGCGACGACATGCACCATGCGACGACATGCACCATGCGATGACATGCTGCATGCACCATGTGACGACATGTACCATGCGACAACATGCACCATGTGACGACATGCACCATGCGACGACATGCGACATTCACCATGCGAAATGCACCATGCGGCGACATGCACCATGCGACGACATGCACCATGCGACGACATGCGACATACAGTACATACATACATACTACAGACATACAGTACATATAGCATAGAGTAAATACTCACCATCACTTGTCACTTTGTTCCCCGAAGCCATTGTCACCTGTAAATAATATTAAAATAATAAACAAACAATATACTCTCTGTCCGCAGAAATCCAATTAAAACGAGTGTCCCACGACGATCTCCCGTGGAGAGCAGCGACATCAGCTGATGCGACCACTCTCCAGGGCTCCAGGAACACAATGATGGAAGGTATCCTTCCATCATGTATTCCTCACAAAGTATTCTTCAAAAAGTTAACACGTCACTCCTCTTATGCTTCGGTGCCTGAAACAGGGGTTACCACACCCTTATAATACAATGTAAAAAATGTAACGGCACTCAAAATGTATATGCTTGAAGAAGAAATTCTTTTATTGAGGATGCAAATTCCAGAATATCACTGTGATATTCTGGAATTTGCATCCTCAATAAAAGAATTTCTTCTTCAAGCATATACATTTTGAGTGCCGTTACATTTTTTACATTCCTCACAAGGTATTCCTATGCCCCTGTGAGAAAATAGTCCCTAGTCTCACTATTGGCATTGCTGGGTGAAACATTTTCCCACGCAGCAATTGCCATAAAGTGAGACCAGTGAACTAGAGTAACCTCAGTGGCCGGGGCCAATATCTGTAGCCTGCTATGAATACCAGCCCGCAGCTGTCTGCGTAGCCTTTCTGGCTATAAAATATAGGGGGACCCCACGTCATTTTTTTTGGGGGGTCCCCCTATGTTAATAGCCAGTAAAGGCTACGCAGACAGCTGCGGGCTGGTATTCATAGCAGGCTACAGATATTGGCCCCGTCCGTCAGCTTTCCCCCTCTGGCACAGAAAATTGCGCGAGAGCCCACGCCGTTTTTTTCCGCTTTTTTTTTTTTCTTTTTAAATTCAACGCTCATTAAGGCCTCTTTCACTCTTGCGTCGGTACGGGTCCATCGCTATGCGTCGGGCCGAACGTACCGACGCACGTTGTGAAATTTATGCACGACGTGGGCAGCGGATGCAGTTTTTCAACGCATCCGCTGCCCATTCTGAACTGCGGGGAGGAGGGGTCAGAGTTTCTGCCGCGCATGCGCGGTAGAAAATGGCGGGCGAGACGGCCAAAAAATTTTTCAATTGAACGTTTTTTCGTGCCGACGGTCCGCCAAAACACGACGGATCCGTAGCACGACGGAGGCGATGTCTGGCCATCCATCACGATCCGTCGCTAATACAAGTCTATGGGTAAAACTCATCCTGCGAGCACATTTGCAGGATCCGTTTTTTTGCACCGGATCGTTTTTTTCCGCCAGATCCGTTTATTTCAACCGGATCCGTTTTTTTCCGCCGGATCTATTTTTTTCCACCGGATGTTTTTTTTTCCCGCCAGATCTCTTTTTTTTCTCATAGAGTTGTATTAGCGCCGGATTGCGCCTGGTGGCCACACGTTTAATCCGTTTTTGCAGGATCCGTTAAAAAAGCTGTTTCCGCCGGACGGAAAACACATACAGAGGAACGGTTTTTCGGTACGTCGAAAAAATGCACAGCGACTGATCTAGCAAAAAACGGATGAAACGTGTGGCCATCAGACGCACTCCGGCGCTAATACAACTCTATGAGAAAAAAACGGATCTGGCGGGAAAAAACGATCAGGTGGAAAAAAACGGATACGGCGGAAAAAAAAGATCCAGCGAAAAAAAACGGATCCTGCGAATGTGTTCGCAGGATGCGTTTTGTACCCATAGACTTGTATTAGCAACGGATCCGTCGTGTTTTGGCGGACGCGACGCACAAAAAAAGTTCAATGTAACTTTTTTTGTGCGACGTGTCTGCCATTTCCGACCGCGCATGCGTGACTGGAACTCCGCCCCCTCCTCCACGCTCATCACAATGGGCAGCGGATGCGTTGTAAAACTGCATCCACTGCCCACGTTGTGCTAAATTTAGCATAACGTCCGTCGGTACGTCTGGCCGAACGTTTGCGACGGCCCCGTACCGACGCAAGTGTGAAAGTAGCCTTACATCTGAATTTGCTGAGTATAATGCAGCCACCCCAGAGTATAATGTAACACCCCAAATAATATAATGCAGCCCCCATAGAGTATGATGCAATCACCCCTCATAGAATATAAATATAATACAGCCCCCCATAGAATATAATGTAGCCCCGAATAGAATAGAATGCAGCCCACCTCCCCATAGAATATAATGCAGCCCCATCAAAGAGTATGATGCAATCATCCCTCATAAAATCTAATACAGCCCCCCATAGAATATAATGCAGCCCACCTCCCCATAATATATAATGTAGCCCCCATTGAATATAATGTAGCCCCCATAGAATATAATGCAGCCCCCCATAGTATATGACAGCCTCCCCTGTTATGAAAGGCAATTCAGAATCACAATGGACATGGAGGTCAGAGCACATACAGTGAACTGACAATAACCCAAAATAATAGAACGAGCTCTGAGACGTGGGAACTCTGCAGACCGCAATCCCTAAGCCTATCAAACCACACCAAAGGTAGCCGTGGAGCGCTCCTGACCAGAACCTAGGCGCCTCGTCACAGCCTGAGAAACTAGCTAATCCTGAAGATAGAAAAATAAGCCTACCTTGCCTCAGAGAAATTCCCCAAAGGAAAAGGCAGCCCCCCACATATAATGACTGTGAGTAAGATGAAAACACAAACATAGAGATGAAACAGATTTAGCAAAGTGAGGCCCGACTAGCTGAACAGAACGAGGATAGGGAAGATAACTTTGCGGTCAGCACAAAAACCTATAAAAAACCACGCAGAGGGGACAAAAAGACCCTCCGCACCGACTAACGGTACGGAGGTGGTCCCTCTGCGTCTCAGAGCTTCCAGCAGGCGAGAAAAACCAATAAAGCAAGCTGGACAGAAAAATAGCAACAAAATAACATAAGCAAAACTTAGCTTTGCAGAGCAGCAGGCCACAGGAATGATCCAGGGAAAAAACAAGTCCCACACTGAAACATTGACAGGAAGCATAGATCAAAGCATCAGGTGGAGTTAAGTAGAGAAGAAGCTAACGAGCTCACCAGATCACCTGAGGGAGGAAACTCAGAAGCAGCAGTACCACTTTCCTCCACAAACGGAAGATCCCAGAGAGAATCAGCCGAAGTACCACTTGTGACCACAGGAGTGAACTCTGCCACAGAATTCACAACACTCCCCCATTAAATATAATATACCCCCCATAGTATTTAAGACAGCCTCCCCATAGAATAGAATATACCCCCGCAATAGTATATAACACAGCCACATAGTATATAGCACGGCCTCCCCCATAGAATATAATATACCTCCCATAGTATATATCAAAGCCCGCATATAATATAGCACAACTTGCATAGTATATAGCAGAGCCTGCATAATATAGCACAGCCCGCGTAGTAGTATACAGCACAGCCCGCGTAGTAGTATACAGCACAGCCCGTGTAGTAGTATACAGCACAGCCCGGGTCGTAGTATATACAGCACAGCCCGCGTAGTAGTACTGGTATATACAGCACAGCCCGCGTAGTAGTATACACAGCACAGCCCACACAGTGATATATACACAGCACAGCCCACACAGTGGTATATACAGCACAACCCACACAGTGGTATATACACAGCACAGCCCACACAGTGGTATATACACAGCACATCCCACACAGTGGTATACACAGCACAACCCACACAGTGGTATATACACAGCACAGCCCACACAGTGGTATATACACAGCACAGCCCACACAGTGGTATATACAGCACAACCCACATCTCATCCCCCCGATAATGGCTCCACAGTCCAGTAAAAAAAAAAAAAACACTCTCCTCACCTTTCCTCTTGCCCGCGCTGCTCCTGTCTCGGCGGCTGCAGTCTGCCCGGGACACAGCAGGCGTGCGATGATATGACGTCATCACGCACCCGCAGTGTCAGAGGCAGAGCGGGGAATGATGGGAGAGGGAGCGTCAGCGGACGTGCTCTCCTCCATCATTGCATTGAACTATACCGGTGTCATAGATGCCGGTATAGTTGAATGCGGCGGCGGCACTGGCGGGAGTAGGGGGGAAAGAGTGCAGCGGCCCACTACTGGCATCGGCCCTTCTGGCATTTGCCAGAAGTGCCCGATGGCCAGTCCGGCCCTGGTCACTGCCCACACACTTCCCTCCTGAACTGTAGCGTTTCTTGGACCCACATCCGCAACAAAACTGCAGATATTTTTTACATCTCAATGAAAGTCTAAGGCTGGAGTCACACTACAGCGAGATACGGCCGAGTCTCGCAGGTTAAAGGGAACCTGTCACCCCGAAAATCGCGGGTGAGGTAAGCCCACCGGCATCAGGGGCTTATCTACAGCATTCTGTAATGCTGTAGATAAGCCCCCGATGTTACCTGAAAGAGGAGAAAAAGACGTTAGCTTATACTCACCCAGGGGCGGTCCCGCTGCTGGTCAGGTCAAACGGGCGTCTCCGGTCCGCTGCAGCGCCTCCCATCTTCATTACAAGACGTCCTCTTCTGATCTTCAGCCACGGCCGGGCCTCTGACCTTTCCGGCGCCTGCGCACTGCAGTACTATCCTCTGCCCTCAACAGGGCAGAGCAAAGTACGCCTGCGCCGGAGCCGTGGCTGAAGATCAGAAGAGGACATCTTGTAATAAAGATGGGAGGCGCCGCAGCGGACCGGAGACACCCATCCGACCTGACCAGCAGCGGGACCGCCCCTGGGTGAGTATAAGCTAACGTCTTTTTCTCCTCTTTCGGTAACATCAGGGGCTTATCTACAGCATTTCAGAATGCTTCAGATAAGCCCCTGATGCCGGTGGGCTTACCTCACCCGCGATTTTCAGGACGACAGGTTCCCTTTAAATACAAGCTCTGGCACCGGCACTCCGGAGCGGAGCGTGCGGCTCCATGTATTGCTATGCGGCCGCACGCTCCGCTCCGGAGTGCCGGTGCCAGAGCTTGGTTTTAACCTGCGAGACTCGGCCGTATCTCGCTGTGTGTGATCCCGGCCTAAGGGTGCAGAAACGCTGCAGTTCGGCACAAAAGAAGTGACATGCTGCGGAGAGAAAAAAAAGCTGCGTTTCGGTGCGGCCTTTTCCGCAGCATGTGCACAACAAGTCTGCGGCTCCCATAGACTTACATTGGTTGTGCACTACACTGCGGATTTGATGCAATTCCGTACGGCAAGAAACACTGCGATCTGCAATCAAATCCGCAACGTGTGCACACAGTCTTAACATTTAGTGAACCTCGCAAAAAGGCAAGCAAAAAACAAGTGTGGGATTGCACTTTTTTTGCAATTTCATTGCACTTTGAATTTTTTTTACATTTTCTGTTACACGATATGGTAAAACCAATGGTGTCGTTCAAAAGTAGAACTTGTCCCGCAAAAGATAAGCCCTCACATGGCCATAGTGACCGAAACATTATGGCTCTGGAAAGAAAGGGAGCGATAAACGAAAAAAGCTCCAGGCGTGAAGGGGTTTAGAAACATGGATATGGACATATCTATGGAAATAGATATATAGATATATACTGTATGTATCTATCTATCCCATATCTATCTAATTCTATCTATCTGTCTGTCTGTGTCTATCTATCTATCTAATATCTATCTAATATCTATGTAATATCTATCTATCTATCTATCTATCCCATATCTATCTAATTCTATCTATCTATCTATCCCATATCTATTTATCTAATATCTATCCCATATCTATCTATCTATCTATCTATCTATCTATCTATCTATCTATCTCTGTGTGTAATGGAGTGTAGGTTGGACAAATGTAAAAGAAGAGTTGGACGGAAATGACACCACAAATCTTTTTGGAGGGAGGGGTTTGGGTGTGTTTTTGGAGTGGGTGTGGTAGGTTCGAGCTTAGTGGCAGTGCAAAGCATCATGGAACTTGTAGTATTAGAGCACAATAACTCAGGAGAAAGGAAGTTGTCGATTAACCCCATGAGAGCTGAATCCAGCACTGAAGATGTGCTGCTACAGCATGATAACAGGTAAAATTGCTAAAATAAACACAGTAGATGTTTTCAGTGGCACATAATATCAAGATTTATGAAAAAAAAAAAACCTTTATAGTAGTGGACAACTTCTTTAATGCTCGTATCCCCGCCCTGCATGTTTGGCACCTCTTCCTCAGCCAATAAACATGCGGGGATTGTCTGCTAGCTACTGATTGTAATGCTGTTGCCGTCATGGTGGTGGCATTACCTCATCAGAGGTTATAAAAGGTCCGGCACAACCACGCTCGGCTCACTGATGCCATTGCACAGTTCAGGAACAGGTGTGATTGGAGGGAGAGAGTAGTTGTACAGGCCTGTGTGTGCACAGTTTCAGGAATCTGAGTCCCCTAGTGTTGATACTGGTGCTGATGCTGAACCACCATACGAAAAGTCCTTCTTAGGCTGGTTTCACATTTGCGGTTGTGTCCGCAGCGTTTCTACTGCATATATCCGCATGCGTTGTGTATTCCTATATTTAACATTAGGGACGCATGCGTTTTTAATTGTTCGCGTTTTGCCGCGTTTGAGTATGCATGCGTCGTTTGCGGCTTGGCGCGGAAATGCAACATGTAGTAATTTTTAGAGGCGTCAATTTACTGCCTGAAAACGCATGCGGTCGATTGCGCAAGGTTTGCGACAAAAAAAAAAATTGCTGTCTATATGAACGCATGCGTTCACAAGCACATGCATTTGGTTGCGTTCGTGAACGCATGCGTTTCAAGTGAAAAAAACATGTCTAGACACTGATAAGCCACCCCCCACATAGTAGGTGATAAAGGGAGGTAGTGGACATTTGCAGGTCACTACTCAGCAGACACTGAAGCAGACAAGACACAGGCTACATCTTGGAGGAAAACAAGACACTGAACAATGTGAGTATATCCTAGCCAATGCCTATTTTCTGTCTCTACATGTCCTAATTTCTTGCATTTCTTTCCACATGCATCAGAATGTCTTCTTCTTCTTCTTCTGATGAGGAGCAACGCCCTGGCATGGCCTTCCATACCGCCACCACCACGATGCAGCAGGACCCTGGCATAACCTTCCGTACCGCCACCACCACCACGATGCAGCAGGACCCTGGCATGGCATTCCGTACCGCCACCACCACGATGCAGCAGGACCCTAGCATGGCCTTCCGTACCGCCACCACCACGATGCAGCAGGATCCTGGCATGGCCGTCCTTTCTACGAGCGCTATGGACTCTGGCATGGCTGCCCATTCTACGAGCACAATGGACCCTGGCATGGCCTTCCGCTCTACAAGCACTATGGACTGTGATATGGCTGCCCGCTCTATGAGCACAATGGACCCTGGCATGGCCTTCCGCTCTACAAGCACTATGGACTCTGGCATGGCTGCACGCTCTACAAGCGCTATGGACTCTGGCATGGCTGCACGCTCTACAAGCGCTATGGACTCTGGCATGGCTGCACACTCTACGAGCACAATGGACCCTGGCATGGCCTTCGGCTCTACAAGCACTATGGACTGTGATATGGCTGCCCGCTCTATGAGCACAATGGACCCTGGCATGGCCTTCAGTTCTACAAGCACTATGGACTCTGGCATGGCTGCACGCTCTACAAGCGCTATGGACTCTGGCATGGCTGCACGCTCTACGAGCACTATGGACTCTGGCATGGCTGCACGCTCCACGAGCACTATGGACTCTGGCATAGCTGCACGCTCTACGAGCACTATGGACTCTGGCATGGCTGCACGCTCTACAAGCACTATGAACTCTGGCATGGCTGCACACTCTACGAGCACTATGGACTCTGGCATAGCTGCACGCTCTACAAACGCTATGGACTCTGGCATGGCTGCACACTCTACGAGCACTATGGACTCTGGCATAGCTGCACGCTCTACAAACGCTATGGACTCTGGCATGGCTGCACGCTCTACGAGCGCTATGGAATCTGGCATGGCTGCAAGCTCTACGAGCACTATGGACTCTGGCATGGCTGCACGCTCTACAAGCGCTATGAACTCTGGCATGGCTACACACTCTACGAGCACTATGGACTCTGGCATGGCTGCACGCTCTACAAGCGCTATGGACTCTGGCATGGCTGCACTCTCTACGAGCGCTATGGAGTCTGGCATGGCTGCACTCTCTACGAGCGCTATGGACTCTGGCATGGCTGCATGCTCTACGAGCACTATGGACTCTGACACAGTGCAGCCGGACTCTGACAGGTCCCCCACCACCACTCCATGCCATATGAGCCCACCAAGGCTTCCCAGAACACGGCAAACCCCCCAAAAAACAGATGACTCTTAGTATTCCTACCCCTTCACCTTCCAATGTGTCTGTAATGTCAGGTTTGTCTCGCCCTTCCAGTGCGTCTCAAGCCTCTCATGTGTCAAACCCCATCCCCGAACTTCCAGACCCCACTAGTTTCATTGCCCCTTCTCCTGTCACTTCTGCGTCGTCCACGGTTAGCCAGGCCTCAGTGCTTCACACCCAACGTTTACATCACTCTACCCCAAGCCGGCGCAGTTAAATAAATTTTTTGGTTGTTACAAAATAAATACAATTTGATTTGCCCCAATTATGTTTGGTTTATTGTGTCTATCGCGCCGGCAACACACACCGTGCACCAAATAAGAAACTTCGTCACACACTAAATTTTTGGGCCACATCATATCTCCAGTAGTTATAAAAAAGACTGCAGCTTTGTGTGTCTTTAGTATAAAGATACGAGGTGGGCCAAAAAATAATAGATGTATTATCTCCATAATCTCTTCTTTCTGCTTAGTCTGTGACTAGTGTTGCAGTCTGAAGAGAAAATGGCGGAAATACAGGGCAGAACTCTACTGAACAGGTCAGGTGTCAAAAAACTCATTAGTTAGGACACCTGACCTGGTGAGTAGAGAACTGCCTTGTATAACCTCCATTTTCTCTTCTGTGTACATAATTTATTACACACAAATTGAAGGGACGATGGTGGTCACACACAGCATATCTATGCTTACCTGCACAGGTGTCAAAAATAGTGAATTCATGAGGCTGTTATATGTGCATCATGAATTCATTATTTCTGACACGCTTAAATCCAGGTTGAAATAAAAGCTCTCCATGCGAAGATCCATCATGACACAGGATACAGGAGCAAAATCTGAAGATTACAGCTGTTCAGGGGTCTATATAAAGAAATACCATAATACACGCCCTCTGTAGTTCCATTGGCGGTGTCTGGTTATCTTGATTTTTCTCTTGAGAAATTTCTCATCATGCGCACCAAAAACGCAAACGCAGAAAAAACGCATATGAACGCGTACAAACGCGGTGTTTTTTTAAACCGCATGCGTTACCACATGCGTCTAAAAAACACCGCGTTTGTACGCGTTTATATGCGTTTTTTCCACCACTTGCGGATGCTGATTAAATGCTGCGGTTTTAAACGCAAATGTGAAACCAGCCTAAGGCTGCCGTCACGCTAGCAGTATTTGGTCAGTATTTTCCATCAGTATTTGTAAGCCAAAACCAGGAGTGAAACAATTAGAGGAAAAGTATAATAGAAACATATGCACCACTTCTGCATTTATCACCCACTCCTGGTTTTGGCTTACAAATACTGATGAAAAATACTGACCAAATACTGCTAGTGTGACGGCAGCCTAAGGACGATCATTGTGCTTTGATGTTTCTATGAGAAACATTGTGCATTTAGGAACAGCTGCTGGAGCAGGGAGAATGGCTGAATATAGCCTCCAGGCAGGGCTTAGGGCATTGCAGTCAGTTGCTAAATATATAGCTGCTGCAGGTGACCACAATATGTTTGTTTGTTTTTTGTCCAAAAATTTACTTTTGTCATCCATACAGTTTAATCTGATTCCTGTGAAATTACTGTGATTTTAAATTAAAAAAATGCTTTCCCTGTTGCAGGTGACCAATTTTTTGTTAAATTATTAACTCCTTCACGACATGCGCCGTACTAGTACAGTGCATGTCGTGTCTCCCCCTTTGATGTGGGCTCCGGCGCTGAGCCCACATCAAAGTTGCGACATGTCAGCTGTTTTGTACAGCTGACATGTGCGCGCAATAGCGGCAGGTGGAGTCGCGATCCACCCACCGCTATTAATTAGTTAAATGCCACTGTCAAACGTTGACAGTGGCATTTAACTACCACTTCTGGCCAACCGGCCGGAAATGCACACATCGCCGACCGCTGTCATGTGACATTGGGTCAGTGATGTGTCGGCATAACAACCAGAGGTCTCCTTGAGACCTCTATGATTGTTGATGTCGGATTGCTGTCAGTGCCACCCTGTGGTCGGCACTCATAGCAATGCAGGGATTCAGCTACATAGGAGCGATCTGAGCATCACTTCTATGTAGCAGAGCCGATCAGGCTATGCCAGTTTCTAGCCTCCCATGGAGGCTATTGAAGCATGGCAAAAGTTTAAAAAAAAAAGTTTTAAAAAAATATGAAAAAGTTTAAATCACTCCCCTTTCGCCCCATTCAAAATAAGACACTAAAAAAATCAAACATGCACATATTTGGTATCGCCGCATTCAGAATCGCCCGATCTATCAATAAAAAAAGGATTAACCTGATCGCTAAACGGTGTAGCGAGAAAAAAATTAAAAACTCCAGACCTACATTTTTTGGGTCGCCGCCACATTGCATTAAAATGCAATAACGGGCGATCAAAAGAATGTATCTGAACAAAAGTGGTATGATTAAAAACGTCAGCTCGGCACGCAAAAAATAAGCCCTCACCCGACCCGAGATCCCGAAAAATGGAAACGCTACGGGTATCAGAAAATTGTGCAATTTTTATTTATGTTTTTTAGCAAAGTTTGGAATTTTTTTCACCACTTAGATAAAAAATAACCTAGACATGTTTGGTGTCTATGAACTCATAATGACATGGAGAATCATATTGACCGGTCAGTTTTAGCATTTAGTGAACCTAGCAAAAAAGCCAAACTAAAAACAAGTGTGGGATTGCACTTTCTTTGCAATTTTACCACACTTGGAATTTTTTCCCGTTTTCTAGTACAAGACATGGTAAAACTAATGGTGTCGTTCAAAAGCACAACTCGTCCTGCAAAAAATAAGCCCTCACATGGCCATATTGATGGAAAAATAAAAAAGTTATGGCTCTGGAAAGGAGGGGAGCAAAAAACGAAAATGCAAAAACTAAAAAAGGCTGCGTCTTGAAGGAGTTAAAATTATTTTCAATGAATAACGGAAACAGAGACCTAGCAATTATAAAATGCCTATGATGTACAGTAAGAGACGGGGAAGTAGAAATGCTAACGATGTTGCGCACAGACAGCAAGAACGTGATGGGGGTTTGACTACGCCTATTGCTGTAGCACAAAGCTACACGCTCATCCATGGCACATAGGTTCCTGTCCCACTTTGCAAGAAGGCACAGTACACCATTTTTGAAGCTAGACCAATGCAAACAGGTGGTCAGCTGGATAGCAGATGATGCTTCCAGCATGCTTGCCAGCACCACCCAGTCTTCCTCATGGTCCAGTCTCACTAGCCAAAAATCTGGATCACTTAATCCTCAACCTGATCTTCCTTTCTCCCACCATGTCAAGTCCCGGGAGACCAGTGATTACACATTAGGACACTCCGAGGAGATCTTTACATCATCATTTCTTGATTGTGGCTAGACATGAATGAATTTCAATGTTTGGTTCAGCTCACGATTGCCGAATTTGCATTATTCGCAGATTTAATCACCGAATATAGCCGTGCTGGAGTCCTGGGCTCAAATCCCACCACGGACAACATCTGCAAGTAGTTTGTATGTTCTTCCCGTGTTTGCGTGTTTCCTCCGGGTACTCCGGTTTCCTCCCTCATTACAAAGACACACTGATAGGGAATTTAGTTTGTGAGCCCCATCAGGGACAGCGATGATAATGTATATAAGGCGCTGTCAAATATGTTAGCGCTATATAAAAAAAAATAAAGATTATAAAATAAAGATGATAAAAGATCAAAAAATGTCACCTGCCCAAAAATGGTAAAAATATAAATGTCAGCTCGCCCCACAAAAAACAAGCTCTCACATGACTCTTTTGGCCGAAATATGTAAAAATTATAGCTCTCAAAATATGGTGATGTAAAAACTAGATTTTGCAATAAAAATCGTCTTTTAGTGTGTGACAGCTGTCAAACATAAAAACCCGATATAAATCTGGTATCACTGTAATCGCACCGAGCCGAAGAATAAAGTCGCCTAATCACTTATACTGCATGAGGAATGGCGTAAAAAAGAAATAAAACCAATTCTTCACCTGCTGTTGATTTTTTTTTTTTTTTCATTCTGCCTCCCAAAGATCGCAGTAAGGCTCGGTGCACTTTTATTCAGCGCTCAGTGCTGAGCGCTTACACCGGGGTGTCTCTGTAAATCTCTGAAATTCATGATTCAGACAGAACCTCTGGCAGAAGATTCCCTATAATGAGGCAGATGGAGGCACTGTGGGCGCCATAGGACCTGTGATCCGGCAGTGTCCATCTTTTTAGGATTGCATAATAGTGCCGTCGGCCACAGTTTTGTGAACTTCTGAAAAAAGGGAACCACGGAACAGAGGCCAGATGGAGTCCAGAATAACTCTGCTGCCTCACTATAGAGGATGGATCCATCGGGGGTTTTATCTGAATCCCGTAACTCATACATTTAGATGGAAACCGCAAAGTACCGTATTTTTCGGACTATAAGACGCACCATACCATAAGACGCACCCCAAATTTGGGGTGAAAATTGCAGAAAAAAAGATTTTTTTATAAGATGGGGGTCCGTCTTATTGTCCGAATTTAAGATCTCTTACCTGAGGGCAGGCAGTGGCAGAGCAGGGTCACAGGAGGCATGGTGGTGGCAGAGGTGAGGTGATGCTGAGGTGCGATGGGCGGAACGGCGTGCACCTGAGCAGGGTCCCATCCTGCTTAGGTGGGCGACTCCATGGCCTGGTGTCCATGGGGAGGTTGCGGCAGTGCTGTGGCGGCGGCAGGTGTGCAGTCACATCCTCAGATGGCGGCAGCCAGGTTCCCTTCCACATTTGAGGTGACGCCACGGCAGTATTGAAGGAGAGCAGCAGAGCTGGGTGAGTCACGGTTTTCCCGGTGGCAGCGGGCTTACTGGCATTGTGGCGGTGACAGAGGTGCAGGGATGATGTGGCATGGTGACCGGTATGGCGTGAGCAGGGTCCCGTCCACATTTGAGGTGAATCCGCGGCCCGGTATTGAAGGAGAGCAGCAGAGCTGGGTGAGTTACGATTTTCCTGGTGGCGGCGGCCATCTTTCTGAGGCAGCACATGCGCAGATGGAGATCGCGGCGGCCATTTTCCTGAAGCCGAGATCTCAATCTGCGAACTCTGCTTCAGGAAAATGGCCGCCGCGATCTCCATTTGCGCACGCGCGGCCTCCCGCGGCCATTTTCCTGAAGCCCCAGGAAGCAGAAAACTCAATCTGCGCACGCGCGGCCTCAGGAAGATGGCCGCCGCCACCGGGAAAACCGTAACTCACCCAGCTCTGCTGCTCACCTTCAATACCGGGCCACGGATTCACCTCAAATGTGGACGGGACCCTGCTCACGCCATACCGGTCACCGCGCCACATCATCCCCGCACCTCTGTCGCCGCCACACTGCCGGTAAGCCTATGTTCCAACTATAAGACGCACCCCCCATTTTCCTCACAATTTTGGGGGGGAAAAAGTGCGTCTTATAGTCGGAAAAATACGGTAAGTGCTCAGCGTAGAGCGCCGGAAAAATGTGATTCCTAACGTTACACTCAATCCACAAAAAAAGCACGTCCCCACTCAGATCTGTCATGTGTTAGTGGAAATATAGAGGGCTTCCACGTTGCTGGTAGTACAAAGGCTCTGGAAAAGCGAAATGTCTCCTCACCTGCCAAAAGAAATTCAGCAAATTCTCCGCTCTCAAATCCAAATTTAGCGGCCACATGTTTGGCATTTCTGTAGTGATGACAGCCCGCCTAATTTACAGGTGCGTGTCTCCAAAAGCATGAGCTGGGCATAATGTACTGGTCACTACAGCATACTGGTCACTACAGCGTACTGGACACTACAACAGCAGTTTGCAATTTTCACTCTGCAACATCCACTGCTCCCTGTCCCAAAGGGGTCTAGTTTCCAAAATGGTGTCACTTGTGGGGGGTTTCCACTGTTTAGGTACACCAGGGTCTCTCCAAACACGACATGGCAACTGCTAATTATTCCAGCATTTTTTACATTAAAAAAATGGCGCTCCTTCCCTTCCAAGCACTGCCATGTGCCTAAACAGTAGATTTCCCCCACATATGGGGTATCAGCATGCTCAGGAGAAATTGCACAACAAAATGTATGGTCCATTCTCTCTCAAAAGTAAAAACAAAATAGGTATGAAGGAAAATTTTTGTGAAAGAAAAGCAAATTTTTTTCTTTCCACATTCCAAAAATTCCTGTGAAGCACCTGAAAGGTTAATAAACTTATTGAATGCAGTTTTGAGCACCTTCAGGGGTGCAGTTTTTAGAATGATCTCATTTCTGGGCATTTTGTCATATAGGCCCCTCAATGTCACTTCAAGTGTGAGGTGGTTGTTTAAAAAAAATGGTTTTGCAAATTTTGTTGTAAAAATGAGAAATCACTGGTCAACTTTTAACCCTTCTAACTTCCTAACGAAAAAAAATGTTTCCAAAATTGTGCTGATGTAGACATGTGGGAAATGTTACTTATTAAATATTTTGTTCGATATGACTCTCTGATTAAGGGTATAAAAATTAAAAGTTTGAAAATTGCTACATTTTTAAATTTTTCACCAAATTTCCATTTTTTTCACAAATAAACGCAAGTTAAATCGAAGAAATTTTACTGTTATCGTAAACTACAATATGTGAAGTAAAAACATTCTCATGATCACCAGGATCCCTTGAAGGGTTCTAGAGTTATGACCTCATAAAGTGACAGTGGTCAGAATTGTAAAAATTGGCCTGGTTATTTAGGTGAAAACAGGCTTTGTCTCAAAGGGGTTAAAAAAAATAATTAAAGAATGGTGTGGGGTCCCCCCCATTTTTGACAACCAGCCTTGCAAAAGCAGACAGCTTGGGGCTGGTATTCTCAGGCTGGTAAGGGGCCATGGATATTGGCCCCCCCAGCCTAAAATTAGCCACCTGCAGCTGCCCAGAAAAGGCACATCTATTAGATGCACCAATTCTGTCACTTTGCCCAGCTCTTCCCACTTGCCCTGTAGCGGTGGCAAGTGGGGTTCATATTTGTGGGGTTGTTGTCACCTTTGTATTGTCCCGTGACATGAAGCCCATGGATTACTAATGAGATACCTATCCATTACTAATCCTATAGTCAGTATCGTAGCTACCGGGGGGGCAGAGGGGGCCATCGCCCTGGGCCCGGTGCTCAAAGAAGGCCCATCCGGAGCTACGCTACTACTGCTGCGTGCCGATACAGTTGCCTTCTGCGGCAGAGCAGGGAGAATCTATCTCCCTGCTCTGCCGCCCGCTATGGGGCCGCTGAGCAGGCCGGGGGGGGACCCGATTTCAGTAGTAGGCCTCCCGCCCGTCACCGCACTGATGAGGGAAGGAGCTCCTACGCTGCGCTCCTTCTCCCATCATCCCCCTGTCAGCGTCTGGTGTCGCCGACACCGACGCTGACAGTGGCCGCGATTACGTCACCACCCAGGCGCCCGCTGTCAGAAGATGAGCGGGAGGTCGGAGCATCGCTGGAACAAGGAGGAAGAGCGGTGAGTATTTATTTTTTTATAGGGGCTGCCTTATACTTCAGGATCTGCCTATAAGAGTGCTGTCTTAAACTTCAGGATCTGCCTAAAGCGGGGCTGCCTTATACTTGTAACAACTCTGCTGGCATCACTGCATGGCCTCCCATCCCCCACCTGCATGACACTCAAACTCACTTACTTCACTGGGCCTTGTGGTGACTTCTCTCTGCTGCCAGCTCCATGCTGTGTGCCTCATGTCTGCTGTTTGCTCTGTGCATGCTCTGTCTGTGTGTATAGGGGGGCGGCGCCGCCAACTCCTGTTTCTTATAGAGACTGTGTGCACCTTGCTAAGGTGTCCCTGGCCAATCGCCATGAGGCTTCCTGTATTTAAGACATCCCCACCCATTGGTGGGGGCCTGTGCAACTTACTCCCTCAGTCAGTTCTTAGCTGCTGAGGTGCCAGGCCCTATCTCGTTAACTCTCATGTCTGCCACCCAGGGGGGCATTGTATCCTGGTCTGTGTCCTGTGTAGCCACCCAGCGGGGCTTCGTACCTTGGCCTATGTCCGCCACCCAGAGGGGCATCGTACCCTGGCTTGTGTCCATGTCTCTGTGTCTTGTCTCGTTCCTGACTCTGTCTTAGTTTAGTCCTATTCCGGTGTCCGTTTATATCCCTGTCTTGGTTTGCCTTTTCTGCTGTGCGTACTCTGTGTCTTGCTCTGTATTCTCACTCTGCTCTCAGCTCTGCACTCTGTGGCTTTGCTATCAGCTCTGCTCTCTTTAGCTTTGCTCTGTTCTCTGACTTTGCTCTGCACTCTGTGGCCAGGCACTGCTCAGCTCTCGCTCTGCGGCTCCGCTTCTTGTGGTCCTACCTTGCTCCACTCCTTGCGGTCCTACCTTGCTATGCTTCTTGTGGTTTTACCTGGCTCCGCTCCTTGCGGTTCTACTTCTCCAGCTCTTGGCTCCGCCTCCAGCTCTTGGCTCTGCCTCCTGCATTTCTGCACTTGGCTCCGCCTCCAGCTCTTGGCTCCGCCTCTTGCGTTTCTGCACTTGGCTCCACCTCCGGCGTCTCTGTTATTGGCTCTAGCTCCTGTGCTTTCGCTCTGCATCCGCTCTTGCGGTCTTCCTCTACCTCTAAGTCCTCCTGTCTGAACAGGTTCTTACCTGTTTTACACACCTGTCTGCAGACCGGTCCCTACCGGTTCTTGCAGTGTACCAGCCTTGTCCGCCTGTCCTGCCAGAGAGCCAGCCGTGCCCGCCTATCTGCCAGTGTCTCTGTTGTACCTGTCTGTCTGCCTGTGTCCCAGCCGTGCCCGCCTATCTGCCAGAGTGCCAGCCATGCCCGCTTGCCTGTCTGTTCCGTTCCCCGGTGGGATCAGCAGCCACAGCCAGACACCACCCTGGAGTGGTACCTGGTAGCTTCCTATTGCACAAGTCTGACCTCACCATCAGAGGCTCCAGTGAACACCTAGGAAGCTACTTAGTTACGCCCCTTCCAGGGAAGTTTGGTCTGTGGTCCAGTGGGGCCACACCCCCACGCCTACCAGTCTGGGCGCGAGCGTGACAATACTTCAGGATCTGCCTATAGGGGGTCTGCTTTATACTTCAGGATCTGCCTATAGGGGGGCTGCCTTATACTTCAGGATCTGCCTATAGGGAGGCTGCCTTATACTTCAGGATCTGCCTATAAGGGTGCTGCCTTATACTTCAGGATCTTCCTATGGGGGGCTGTCTTATACTACAGGGTCTGCCTATGGGGTGCTGCCTTATACTACAGGATCTGCCTATGGGGTGCTGCCTTTTACTAGAGTCTGCCTATGGGGTACTGCCTTATACTACATGGTCTGCCTATGGGGTGCTGCCTTATACTACAGGGTCTGCCTATGGGGCGCTGCCTTATACTTCAGAATCTGCCTATGGGGTGCTGCCTTATACTACAGGATCTGCCTATGGGGTGCTGCCTTTTACTAGAGTCTGCCTATGGGGTACTGCCTTATACTACAGGGTCTGCCTATGGGGTGCTGCCTTATACTAGAGGGTCTGCCTATGGGGTGCTGCCTTATACTAGAGGGTCTGCCTATGGGGTACTGCCTTATACTACAGGGTCTGCCTATGGGGTGCTGCCTTGTGCTATAGAGTCTTCCTATGGGTACTGCCTTGTGCTATAGAGTAGGCCTATGGGGAGTGCATTATACTATATGGAGGCTTATGGGGAGTGCATTATACCATAGTTAGGATGATCTGGTGCATTATACTATATGGAGGCCATCTAGTGGGCCATCATACAGTGTTGGAGCCTTCAAACAGTTTAGGGACTACTAAGAGGTCAGTATACTGTGTGGATGGTACTATACAGTGAGGGGGCATTATACTATATAGGGGAGCTGTACAGGGTGGCAGACTCGGGACATTATTAAGTGTAAAGTGGGCACGTCTTGTTATAGGGGATCTCAGGTTACTGTGACTATCAAAGGGGCACACAGGGCATTATTACTTTTTAGGGAGTAAAATATGGGCACTGTTTTCTAGGGCACTTGCACCCGGCATTACTATATTCTAGAGGGGTGCTTTAGAATTTAGAAGGCACAGAGAACCACACAGCAGGTGCAGTAATAGGGACACATACTGCAGCAGCGGCTCAGTATTGGGGTATCAGCAGGATGAGGAGTTTGTTGGGAATAGATGGTGATGGGGCTGGAATATGAGATGTGAAATGTGTCTTTGTTGTATTCTCAGCAGACGAGTCCTGGCTGGAAGAAGTTGTCATGTCGGTCTGAGCCAGATGGAAAAGACGGGAAAAATGAACGATTCCATCAGAGAACATCAGCGGTAAGACATTATCTGTAACTGTACAGTGATCTCTTATATGTTCTGTAGGGCTGGTATCTACCACTGACCATATGGCGGTAATATCTATGTTGTTCGTTATATAGGGATTATCTTCAGTTACAGCACGGTCATCTGCTGAGGTTCTCCTCCACTATTAGGGGGCGTCACCGAGTTGTAATGAAGGTTACCTGGTTAGGCCCACTCAGAAGCTTCGTCCCCCCCCCCCGAACCAAAACCCTAGCTACGCCTCTGCCTATAGTTGTATGGTAAATAAAGACACAGCGAGAATAAAGTCCTGTATTTGAAATAAGAAATTAAACTAAACACAGTTTTCCATACTTTTTATGCTTAGGCACGTGATGGTGCACAGGGGAAAGGACCTGTCTAGGATGATAGGGAGCGCATGTGTCAGCATAAGGTGAGTGTTGAGAGGTCACTATCTTATACCTCTCCCTACTGTCAGGGCTCCCCTTTATCAGTTTCATCACCATGCAATAGCGTGACAGGTGCAGACACCTCCCGCCTTGCACCTCTCCTTGTACATTCTGAGGCACCATCATCAAGCACTTCCAAATCCTTGTGCCAGCACAACATTCGGCTGTCCCTACCACAGGCCTCGGAATGAAAAAGAAAGTTAACAGCCACTCACACACAGGCTCAAACGTTAAGCAGGCACATCCCTAGGTTGCTTGCCATTGAAATGTTGCCGTTTAGCCTTGTGGACATGGAGGATCAACGTCGACTCATGGCTGCAGTCATGACTTGGTACTTGGTCCCCAGCTGCAACTATTTCTCCCAGTGTGGCCAAGTCTGTGGAGTTGGTGTCCATGTTGGTGAAGTCGGTATAAAATGGACGGACTTCTAAAATAATAAATTCTGTAGTTCAATGCAGTATGTGCTGTAAATGTTTTCATAAGAATTAGGAAAAGTTATGAAACGTCCTATAAATGTCTGTTCTATTCCTGTTCTAAGGATCTAGGCTTTTTGTTGAGATGAATCTGTGCTGTGTTTTGTCTACATGCTCAGTAGTGAGGCATTGCTGTGGAGTTGGAGTCAGAGTCAGGCAAATTGGCAAATTGCTATGGCTATGCTTGGCCCACGTGCTCATTAGTGGTTCAGCAATTTCTGAAAACATACCCAAATTTACCAGAACTACTTGTCAAGGTACGGCGAGTGAGTGCCTATTTCTGAAAGTCAGCTACAGCTGCCACCGCTCTGGCAATGCTGCAGCAGTTCATGCAAGTGCTAGTTCACCAACTAATGTGCGACATAATCACACTCTGGAACTCCACACTGCACTTGCTGGCAAGGCTTTGGGAACAGCGGTGGCCAGTTGTTGAATACCAGCTCCAACATGCCTGTTTATATTGTGGTCAGCCTCCGCACATAGCAACTGTAAAATGGGCTTGTATGTCTGACATTTGTGCGGTTCTCCAAGACTTTGAGGATGCCACAAAGATGGTGAGCGGCGATGATGCCATAATTAGCGCAACAACCCCCCTTCTGTGCCTACGTAAACAGTCGCTTCCCCATTATCCCATAGAATGTAAGTCCCCAAGGACCGGGTCCTCTGCCCTCTGTACCAGTCTGCAATTGCAAATTTGTTTACTGTAAGGCCGGCGTCACACTAGCAGTATTTGGTCAGTATTTTACATCAGTATTTGTAAGGTTCAAATAATTATATATTTTAGAGTAGGCTTTCTTGAAAATCATAGGTAACTCAAAAAAACAAAATTTTATTAAATAGTTAAATACTTTAAAAGGCCACCAACCTGTGGCTAAACCAAACACCCAAAAAAACAAACACTGTGAAAAAAAAGCTAGTGAGGATAACTAGTAATACCCTACAAATGATCTACGTAGTGGTCTGCCTAACAGCGGGGGTTGGCACCCTATGGGATAACGTTATGGCGCCCCCGCTCAACGTCGGCTCACCCTGGGGTCCCTATAAGGCCCTATTAACACTATGGGCCCCTCTACCCACACAATCGTGTCCTAAAGGACCCCTACCGACTATACATAGACCAACCTACGTCTAGGGAATCCTGCACCCCACAGCGTGATTAAAAACAGAATAGAACACATGTGGACGAAGGCATATGACGGCAAATAGTACTTTGTACAGCCCGCTATTTGATACTTATATAAATTTGCGTTGCTTACTAAAAAACACAAGAACCATACAAACTGGCGGTGCTGCTTATAAACAAGGAGGAAACGGCCAATTCAAAATATGGCACCAGATATCACGCTTAAGATATTAATGCTTAACTAGATAACGTACAAAAGAGCGTGTGGAGTAGTAAGTGTCTAAACCGTCTCCAATTAACCTCCTTCTTTTAGAATGCCAATCTTAGCTAATGTCTCCAGTTATGTAGGACAAATATTCAGATACAGTCCATTTTTTGTCCCTAGACAGCATAACCATCAAATTCCATCAGGAATATAAACCGATAACATGGCGCTGCATTAGGTACTCATCCTGGGGTTAATGTGCCGTTCGCCTCGTCACTGTGTAGCCTCAACGCGTTTCGCCCCTCTGGCTCATCAGGAGGCTCGATCAAATCCCATGTGTCTGGATGAGTGATAATCCTCGGTATTTGTAAACCAAAACCAGGAGTGGAACAATTAGAGGAAAAGTATAATAGAAATATATGCACCACTTCTGCATTTATCACCCACTCCTGGTTTTGGCTTACAAATACTGATGTAAAATACTGACCAAGTACTGCTAGTGTGACGGCAGCCTAAACGATATTTGTAACTCTGTATGTAACCCCTTTCTCATGTGCAGCACCATGGAATTAATGGTGCTATAAAAATAAATAATGATAATAACACTCACAATTAAAGATGAAGATTTGCATTTGGATCAGGTGTAGATAGAAGACATGATCCATGGAGATACTACCCATCACAGCCTCCTCTCACTCATTCAGCGTGGATTGAGTATCAATGAGGAGCTGGATGCCGAGGAACAGGAGCTTATTGGTAGTGTAAAAATTACAGGCTGATCCAACTTCAGTGGAAATGCCTCAGGACAAGGAAATGGTGCTCAGTATTGTGTGTGGCCTCCACGTGCTTGTTTGACCTCCCTACAATGCCTGGGCATGCTCCTGATGAGGCCGCGGATGTTCTCCTGAGGGATCTCCTCCCAGATCTGGATTAAAGCATCAGTTAATTCCTGGACAGTTTGTGGTGCAAAGTGCCATTGGTGGATAGAACGAGACATAATGTCACAGATGTACTCGATTGGATTCGGGTCTGGGCAACGGGCTGGACTGTCCATAGTCAGGGCCGGTTTTAGACAAAGTGGGGCCCTAGGCAAAAATTTAAAGTGGGGCCCCAAATGCTAACATTGTAAAATCACATAAACATTTAGGTTACATTACATGAGCAGGATGCGGATACAGTTGGTGGAGGGGCCTGGAGCCAGTGCTCACATTGTGGCCCCCATATTTAGGGGTCTTAAATCGGCCAACAGGTCTGCCACTATTAGATGTATGCAATGCAGGGGCGTTGCTAGGGTCAGAAAAGTTTTGGGGCCCAAGCCCCAAGACGAAGAGTTGCCCCCAACCCCCTCTTAATTTTTTTTTTAAACAGCACAGATAATACAGTGATAACTCTGAGTACAGATAATTTAGTAGATGTCACCTGCAGTCCTATGTAACACCAGAGATAGACATAGTGTTTCAGAGTAAGGCTATGTGCACACGTATAATGGTCCACTGCGGATTTTTCCGCAGCGGATTTGATAAATCTGCAGGGCAAGAACGCTGCGTTTTTGCTGCAGATTTACCACGGTTTTTCTGTGAATTTCACTGCGGTTTTACAACTGCAGTTTTCTATAGGAGCAGCTGTATAACCGCTGTGCAATCCGCAGAAAAAAGTGACATGCTGCGGAATGTAAACCGCTGCGTTTCCGCACAGCAGTTTTTGTTTCCCATAGGTTTACATTGTAATGTAAACTCATGGGAAACTGCTGCGGACCCCCCAGCTGCGGATATGCAGCGTTTTCCTCATCGTGTGCACATAACCTATGACTATGTTCACATGCAGCATTTTTTTCAGTAGCCAAAACCTTTTCTATTGGCAGTAAAAAATGTTGCCTTCAAAACACCCGTTTTTCAGCTTGTTTTTTGTTGTTCTTCATACTTTTTTCAGCTTTTTTTGGAGTGAGGATGTTTGCTTTGTCTACAGTATGTTTAAGACCACATTCAGTATTTGGTCAGTATTTAACATCAGTATGTGTAAGCCAAAACCAGGGGGGTGATAAATACAGAAGTTGTGACGTGTTTCTTAGGGTATGTGCACACGCTGCGGATTTTGCTGTGGATCTGCAGCCATTTTCCATGCGTTGTACAGCACCATGTAAACATATGGAAAACAAAATCCGCCATACACATGCAGCGGAAAATACCACGCAGAAACGCTGCGTTGTATTTTCTGCAGCATGTCAATTCTTTGTGCAGATTCCTCAGCGTTTTATACCTGCTCCATAATAGGAATCCGCAGGTGTAAAAACGCTGTTGAAAACCGCACAAAAAACGTAATTCCGCCGTAAATGTGCAGGTAAAACGCAGGGCGTTTTACCTGCAGATTTTTAGGAATCTGCATGGAAAAATCCATCGCAGATTCCGCAACGTGTGCACTTAGGCTATGTTCACACATAGCGTCCTGTCCCTGCGGGTTCTCCCGCAGCGGATTTGATAAATCTGCAGGGCAAACACGCTGCGGTTATCCCTGCAGATTTATCGCGGTTTGTCCTGCGGGTTCCGCTGCGGGATTTTACCCCTACTATTGATGCTGCATATGCAGCAATATGCAGCATCAATAGTAATGTTAAAAATAATAAAATCATGATATACTCACCCTCTGACGTCCCGATCTCCTCGGCGCTGCAGGCGGCGGTCCGATTCCAAAGATGCTGTGCGAGAAGGACCTTCGTGACGTCACGGTCATGTGACCGCGACGTCACCGCAGGTCCTGGTCGCATAGCAAACCTGGGACCGGACGGCTGCGTGCAGCGCTGAGACTTCAGAGGATGAGTATATCATGATTTTTTATTTTAATTCTTTTTTCTTTTTTTTACAATTATATGGTTCCCGGGGCCTGGAGGAGAGTCTCCTCTCCTCCACCCCGGGTACCACCCGCACATTATCCGCTTACTTCCCGCATGGTGTGCACAGCCCGATGCGGGAAGTAAGCGGATCAATGCATTCCTATGGGTGCAGAATCGCTGCGATTCTGCACAAAGAAGTGACATGCTGCGGTTTTTCCCGCAGCATGTGCACAGCGGTTTGCGGTTTCCATAGGGTTTACATGTTACTGTAAACGCTATGGAGACTGCTGCGGACCCGCAGCTGCAAAATCGCCGCGGTTCCGCGGTAAAAACCGCAATGTGTGAACATAGCCATAGCCTCATTGTTCCACTGCTGTTTCTGCATTACAAATACTGACCTAATAGTTTAATTCACCAAAACCACTTAAAGGGACTCTGTCACCTGAATTTGGAGGGAACAATTTTCAGCCATAAAGGCGGAGTTTTCGGGTGTTTGATTCACCCTTTCCTTACCCGCTGGCTGCATGCTGGCTGCAATATTGCATTGAAGTTCATTCTCTGTCCTCCGTAGTACATGCCTGCACAAGGCATATCTGTATTACGTCGCAACTGAACCGGAGCCTCCCGACACTGCTGACTAGTGAGCGCTCTGTCTAATTTACCCCGACCCCCGGCCCCATCCTTGACCGGTGCCAGAGGGTTCCTCGTACTCACGTCCCCAGTCGCCTCTGCAACCATACACTCCTGGCTCTTCTCATACCTGTGTCTTTTATACCTGCGTCTCCATGTGGGACCCTGGATCTGAGCTGTCCCAACCTTACCAGGGAACATCTCCAGCTCTGGGTTCGATGGGGTCCCCATGACCTCTACTGCCACATCCTCTAGGGTTAGCCTATCGGGGTTACACTCTAACCCTAAATTAGCGACCCCTGTGGCATACATCTTAGGATCTTCAGGTTCTACCCCGAAACATCATCTTTAGTTTCTCCTGCTATTACCTCTAGGGCGAGCCTATCGGGATTACACTCTGTCCTTAGGTTGGCGACCCCTATGGCAGGTATCTCAATATCTTTGGGTTCTTTACCCAGTACAACACTTTCCGTGAAAGGGTTGACTCTGGTTTCCCACAGGGACCAAAACGGGCAAATCTCTCCCCAACACAGCCCCATATGGAAGGGTCTTTGCCACTCCCACCACATGCTTAATGTCCCCACATAGTATGGAAAAATTAACCTCCGCGGTCAGGTACTCCTGATACCCATCACCTCCACTTTCGGTCCTTTGGTGTTGTCCTCGGCAAGGGACCAATGGACCAGAGTCACTTTACTCTCCGTGTCCAGGAGAGCCTCTGGTCGGCACCCATTCACAAGTACCTGGCACAATTCTGGTTCGCTGCCGGCTGTGCCCGTAGTGGTGACTGAGACTGGCTGGGCACACATAGACTCCTGACCGGTGTTCCCACAGTCCATGGGCATAGATGTCACCGAACAGTTACTAGCCCCATGCCCGGGCTCTGGTGCAATGTCCTGAGTGGACTTATACCGCTCAATCAATTCTATCACCAGTTATTATTATTATTATTATTATTATTTATTGTTATATCGCCATTTATTCCATGGCGCTTTACATGTGAGGAGGGGTATACATAATAAAAACAAGTACAATAATCTTAAACAAAAGAAGTCATAACTGGTACAGGAGGAGTGAGGACCCTGCCCACGAAGGCTCACAGTCTACAAGGGATGTGTGAGAATAGAGTAGGTGAGGATAGAGCTGGTCATGCAGCGGTTTGGTCGATCGGTGGTTAATGCAGGTTGTAGGCTTGTCGGAAGAGGTGGGTCTTCAGGTTCTTTTTGAAGGTTTCGATGCTAGGCGAGAGTCTGATGTGTTGTGGTAGAGGGTTCCAGAGTAGGGGTGATATGCGAGAGAAATCTTGTATACGATTGTGGGAAGAGGAGATAAGAGGGGAGTAAAGAAGGAGATCTTGTGAGGATCGGAGGTTGCGTGTAGGTAAGTACCGGGAGACGAGGTCACAGATGTATGGAGGAGACAGGTTGTGGATGGCTTTGTACGTCATCGTTAGGGTTTTGTAGTGAAGTGTCTGGGCAATGGGGAGCCAGTGAACGGATTGACAGAGGGGAGAGGCCGGGGAATAGCGGGGGGACAGGTGGATTAGTCGGGCAGCAGAGTTTAGAATAGATTGGAGGGGTGCAAGAGTGTTAGAGGGGAGGCCACAGAGCAGGAGGTTTCAGTAGTCAAGGCGAGAGATGATGAGGGCATGGACTAGGGTTTTTGCAGATTCTTGGTTGAGGAATGAACGGATTTGTGAAATATTTTTGAGTTGAAGTCGACAGGAAGTGGAAAGGGCTTGGATATGTAGTTTGAAGGAGAGATCAGCGTCAAGGATTACCCCGAGGCAGCGAGCTTGTGGGTTCCAGTTCGAGGTTGCCTAGGTCCCTTAGCCTGACCTAACGCTGCATGGCGTCCGGCAGAGTCCTCACCATCCGGACAGCCACGATTCTCTCCATCATTTCAAATGGGGAAAAAAAACTCAGGCTGGAGCCATTCTTCCACCAATTGCAAGAAGTCATTTGCTTGAGACCCGGCAGGCTGAGTCTCTACATAGGACCACTGATACAACCAATGATCGCCCCTTACCTTTGGGGTCTCTTCAGGACTCTGCTGTACACCCCCCATTTTAGGGGTCTCCTTTTTAACATGGTGAAGCTCTACTAGCTTCCACTGCAGCGCTTCCTGCTGCCGCTGCTGAAGATGCAGCTCCTGCTGCTGCAGAACTTCTTACTGCAAATGCTGGAACTGCAGCGTCTCTTGCTGAAGCCTTTGCTGATTGAGCACAACCTGCTCCAAAAGTTCCTCCATTTCTCCAGCAGACTTGCGCAATGATCTACAGCACTCTGGGGTATGCCGTAGTTAACATGGCCCGCATTATTTCCACCATATGTGATGCAGCGGTTGTACCATACGCAGTGAAATGGCAGTGACCCAAGCAAGTTCAAACAAAACGTTTCTTTATTGTGTTACTTCACACAGTCTATTAGCAATACACAGTAAACGGCTTCTTCATCCAGACCACTGGAATATACACAGTACATGGCTTCTTCACACAGTCCATTAGAAATACACAGTAAACAGTTTGTTTTCTGTCCCTACGCAGGCCATACTTCCCTTTGTCCAGTTTCCCTGGGGCTACCGTCCGCCGGTACCAAGTCTCTTTACTCACGCCGTGCACCATACGCTATCCTCTGGATTGCAGTCTGGCAAATACAAGACGGCCCAGGACACAGGGTGTCAGTCCCCTTGGTTCCTCTTGCCCCTGTGTTGCTCCACACAGAAAGAGCTCTGCAGACAACGGCTCTGTCTGCTTCCAAACCAACACTGACTCACCTCCCCCTCTACTACAGGGCTTTTAATCAGTCACTGCTTCACCATTCTAATTACAGATATAACTTTTTCTACAGTACGCCCTCATGGCCTCACTATGTCTCCGTGCGCATTCTGGAGAGCACACAGTGCCCCTAGCTGTAACAAGGGTCACTGCCTCACACCGCATATGTGTGTGTGCATGTACCTACGCACACACAAATTGTACACGTGTATTGCCACTATGAGGTGTGGCTTCATCAGGGACAAACTGTATTTGCAAGCGGCTCTCAAAATCATCTACACTGTGTGAAGAATTATTAGGCAAGTTGTATTTTGATCACATGATACTTTTTATACATGTTGTCCTACTCCAAGCTGTTCAGGCTTGAGAGCCAACTACCAATTAAGTAAATCAGGTGATGTGCATCTCTGTAATGAGGAGGGGTGTTGTCTAATGACATCAAAACCCTATTTAAGGTGTGCTTAATTATTAGGCAGCTAACTTTCCTTCAGAAGAGAGTTTGACGGGCTCTGAAAAGTCCAAAATTGTGAGATGTCTTGCAGAGGGATGCAGCAGTCCTGAAATTGCCAAACTTTTGAAGCGTGATCACCAAACAATCAAGCATTTCATGGCAAATAGCCAAAAGGGTCACAAGAAGCGTGTTGGGCAAAAAAGGCGCAAAATAACTGCCCATGAATTGAGGAAAATCAAGCGTGAAGCTGCCAAGATGCCATTTGCCACCAGTTTTGCCATATTTCAGAGCTGCAACGTTACTAGAGTAACAAAAAGCACAAGGTGTGCGACACTCAGGAACATGGCTGTAAAACGACCACCTTTGAACAAGAAACATTAGATAAAACGTCAAGACTGGGCCAAGAAATATCATAAGACTGACTTTTCAAAGGTTTTATGGACTGATGAAATGAGAGTAACTCTTGATGGGCCAGAGGCTGGATCAGTAGAGGGCAGAGAGCTCCACTCCGACTCAGACGCCAGCAAGGTGGAGTTGGGGTACTGGTTCATCAAAGAGGAACCTGTGGGACCTTTTTGGGTTGAGGATGGAGTGAAGCTCAACTCCCAGACCTACTGCCAGTTTCTGGAAGACAACTTCTTCAAGCAGTGGTACAGGAAGAAGTCTGTATCGTTCAAGAAAAACATGATTTTCATGCAGGACAATGCTGCATCACATGACTCAAACTACTCCACAGCGTGGCTGGCCAGTAAAGGTCTCAAAGAAGAAAAAATAATGACATGGCCCCCTTGTTCACCTGATCTGAACCCCATAGAGAACCTGTGGTCCCTCCTAAAATGTGAGATCTACAGGGAGGGAAAACGGTACACATCTCGGAACAGTGTCTGGGAGGCTGTGGTGGCTGCTGCACACAATGTTGATCATAAACAGATCAAGCAACTGACAGAATCTATGGATGGAAGGCTGTTGAGTATCATCATAAAGAAAGGTGGCTATATTGGTCACTAATTTTTTGGGGTTTTGTTTTGCATGTCAGAAATGTTTATTTCTAAATTTTGTGCAGTTATATTGGTTTACCTGGTGAAAATAAACAAGCGAGATGGGAATATATTTGGTTTTTATTAAGTTGCCTAATAATTCTGCACAGTAATAGTTACCTGCACAAAAACACTCCAACTTCCAAAAATATTAAGCTTTGATATTTGAGTCTTTTGGGTTGATTGAGAACATAGTTGTTGCTCAATAATAAAAATAATCCTCTAAAATACAACTTGCCTAATAATTCTGCACGCAGTGTAGAATCTCCTGATCTAAATTCTTCAGAAATTAAGTTTTGTTTATGAATTTACAATTTTTCATCTTTTTCCCATTCTGCTCCCTACAATATTGGTTGTCTCTCTGGAGATCTTCTATTTAAGAACATTTTCCTGATTGACCCATCAAGGATGGATTTTAACAGGGACAAGATAGTGAAGCGGATATTACACCTCACCCTAGAGATCGTCTTCCGGCTTACTGGAGAGGTGAGAGATTCTGATTTCTTGTTAGAACGTTCTTATCTATGGGAGTAACAGATGGACAGAACTGGAGAGGTGAGGACTCTGGAAATATCTGTAGTAAGATTTATTAATGTGTCTCTACACAACCAGGATTACAGAGTAGTGAAGAAAACCACTAGTGAGCGCTGTCAGGCCCCTGTGTCTAAGGGATGGGGAAGACCCCTGAGCCCAATCACTTGGACTCCACCTCACCCCCTGATACATGAGGACATCAATGACCAGAAGATCCTAGAACTCACCTACAAGATGATTGAGCTGCTGACTGGAGAGGTGACACTGCTGGGAATGCTGGGACATTATACAGTAACGCTATGAAGGGATCAGGGGATGATGGTATCGTTGTATGTGTCAGGTTCCTATAAGGTGTCAGGATGTCACCATCTATTTCTCCATTGAGGAGTGGGAGTATTTAGAAGAACACAAAGATATGTACAAGGACGTCATGATGGAGGTTTCCCGGCCTCTCACATCAACAGGTAATGGGTCTAAATACACACGGCCTATAATTATCTGTATGTAAAGAATGAATTCAGTCCCTGTATGTGTTTCCTCCAGTTCTATCCAGTAAGAGGACAACACCAGAGAGATGTCCCCGTCCTCTTCTTCCACAGGACTGTAAACAAGAAAATCCCAGTGTTCCTCAGGGCCATCAGGTAGATGGGGAGAAGGTGTCATGAGATCTCCCCTATGATGTGTAGACGGCTGTGAAGGTCTTGTGCTCAGTCTTGTTTTATCCACCAGTATTATATGTTTTATACTTGTGTAATGAAAATGATGGAGATATCAGGATTAGAGCTGATTATAAATGTGATTTCTGATTTCTTCATCTGTCTGTAATTTTTAAAATATTTATTTCAGAGTGAAGATCTGACACATATTAATACTACAGAGACATATGTGATTGGTGATGAGCGGTGTAAAGAGGAGATTCCTACAGATGACTACCCAGGTGAGTAGTAACCACTAAATGCAGAGAAGTCACAGATTCTCCTCAGTCACTGGATGGTTCCATTTTGTATAATTTGTTGTGAGCTCTGTGGCCTTTCATTTTTTTTTTGTTTAGATTTGTTTAGATTCACTTCTGTTACACAGCTTTGCATAGCTGTATATTGCTACTGCAATTTAATTTATCCATCTGAGGTGGGCAAATTTTCTTTTTCGCAATAATACTGTAAAGTTTGAAACTTGGAGGGCCAGCAGGCAGCTCCCACTATTTTTAAAGGGCCAGCATGTCTTGTGGACAGATGAGACTAACATAGTTTTTTGGTAAAGCACATCATTCTACTGTTTAGTGTAAATGGAATGAGACCTTCAAATAAAACACAGTAGTTACAGTCAAATATGGAGGTTTAAGTATATTTTGGGGTTCTTTTGCTGCCTCTGGCCCTGAGTGCCTTGAGTGTGTGAAAGGCAAAATGAAATGTGAAGATTCCCAAAGGATTTTGGGTTGCAATGTAGCTCCTGTGGTCAAAAAGCTGGATTTGCATCCTAGGTCATGGGTCTTCCTGCAGGACAGTGACCCCAAACATACTTCAAGAACCATCCAGAAATAAATGGGGGGGAAAAAAGCACTGAAGAGTTTAGTAGTGGTAATTCCAGCTCCCCCCACTACCTCTTACATACAGATCCTACATAGAAAATGCGAATGGACACATTAAATCAGTTTTTGCCTGCTTTGAAGAATTTCTGAGAACAGTTCACTGTAAAAAAAAAACATGAATCTGTCAATAAGTGCATGGAAAAGACAGCAGCAAGGCTTAGAATGAATTTATAAGGCAATAATCCCTGATTAGATGCCTGTCATAGACTACATCTAGTGTCACACCTCAACATAGACAAATTGCGGATAATAGTGATATTTTTGTAGAATATAGAAGGGATTTCAACTGACCCTGAAAAGATATTTTCTTGTACATGGCAGCAACAAACTCTGGAGGAATGCAAGTAACACTGCCATCTTAGATGAATTTCACAGTATAGATGACAAAAAAATATTTAGAATTTAGAGTCCTCAGTGGTTGATACCTTTTAATGGCTAACTGAAAAGATGGTAACAAATTGCAAGCTTTCGAGACTACACAGGTGTCTTCTTCAGGCAAAGACTAAAGGTACCTTCACACTCAGCGACGCTGCAGCGATACCGACAACGATGCCGATCGCTGCAGCGTCGCTGTTTGGTCGCTGGAGAGCTGTCACACAGACAGCTCTCCAGCGACCAACGATCCCGAGGTCCCCGGTAACCAGGGTAAACATCGGGTTACTAAGCGCAGGGCCGCGCTTAGTAACCCGCGTAAACGTTAAAAAAACAAACACTACATACTTACCTTCAGCTGTCTGTCCTCCGGCGCTCTGCTTTCCTCTGCTTTCCTCTGCACTGTCAGCGCCGGTCAGCCGGAAAGCAGAGCGGTGACGTCACCGCTGTGCTTTCCGGCTGGCTGGCGCTGACACAGGATGCAGGAGGAGTGCAGAGAAGCAGAGCGCCAGGGACAGACAGCTGAAGGTAAGTATGTAGTGTTTGTTTTTTTAACGTTTACGCTGGTAACCAGGGTAAACATCGGGTTACTACGCGCGGCCCTGCGCTTAGTAACCCGATGTTTACCCTGGTTAACAGTGAAGACATCGCTGGATCGGCGTCACACACGCCGATCCAGCGATGTCAGCGGGAAGTCCAGCGACGAAATAAAGTTCTGGACTTTCCTCAGCGATCAACGATCTCCCAGCAGGGGCCTGATCGTTGGTCGCTGTCACACATAACGATTTCCTTAACGATATCGTTGCTACGTCACAAAAAGCAACGATATCGTTAACGATATCGTTATGTGTGAGGCTATATTCACACTTTGCGGATTTTGCTGCGGATCCGCAGCGGATTTGACCACTGCGGATCCGCAGCAGTTTCCCATGAGTTTACATTTCAATGTAAACCTATGGGAAACAAAAAACGCTGTGCACATGCTGCAGAAAAATCCGCGCGGAAACGCTGCGGATTACATTCCGCAGCATGTCACTTCTTTTCTGCGGATTTTCAGCTGCTCCAATAGAAAACTGCAGTTGAAAATCTGCAGAAGAAAACGCAGTAAAAACCGCGATAAATCCGCAGTAAAAACCGCGATGGGTTTTCACTGCGGATTTTGCAATTCCGCTGCGGAAAAATCCGCAGTGGAATCTGCAAAGTGTGCACATAGCCTCAAGGTACCTTAAAAGAAATTCTGAAGAGTCACATATTTATGCACAACATAGCACAGAGAAAAAAAAAAGGAAAAATCATGGATAAGACAGGTGACATGAAGCAGAATTACCATGAGTGATAAACAGTTATGTCCATAAATATTGGGCCAGTTCTTAGATAAGGATTGTTTTATTGGGGTCTGGTTCTGTTGTGATGACCCCTCATAGTCTGAGGGGCAAGTCCCTTAGTTGATGTAAAAAGACATAAATCCGTGTGACACATTCATTCCTGCTCCGAGTGTGTCACAGGTCGTCATCAGTTTATATTCCCAGACTCTCCTGTCTCTGAAATTTGAAGCTACCTTTTAACCCAAGTAATTTCATGTCCATAATGTTATGATTTGGGAGACAAAAATGTATTGCCACAGGTAGATCCATTGTTCTTATTGTGTGGCGGTGAGAATTCATCCTTGTCCTCAGTTTTTGCCCTGTCTCCCCCACATACAGACCCCCAGTTGGACATTTAGTACAAACAATTAGGTACACCACATTAGAAGTGACGCAGCTGAAAGTACCTGCTATCTTGTAGTCCTGATGTGAATTGGGGATCTTTATCTTGTCCGTGGTCATTATAAATGGACAGGTTTTACATTTTTTCTGGTTGCAAGGAAAGGTTCCTGTAGCTGTGGGAGAGGACAGGGAGCTCTTGACAATGATGCTTCTTAGATTTGGGGGCTGCCTAAAACACAGTAGTGGGGGGTCTGGAAAAATGGATTGTAAGCGGGCATCTTTTTGTAGTAAAGGTTGTAATTTCCGTGCAGCTCCCCTTAGCACCTCCAGATTTGAATTGTAGGTGACTACTAGAGGCACCCGGTTATTTTCTTCTTTAGCTTTGTAATGTAGCAGGTGATTTCTTGATATTCTGGTGGCTCATGTAATCTTTTTTTCAATTGTTCTTGGATGGTAGCCCTGATTCAAAAAGGTCTTTCTGAGGCGACCAAGGTGTTCATCCCTATCCATTGGGTTGGAACATATACGATTGTATCTGATAGCTTGGCTGTAGACAATAGAGTTTTTTATGTGTTTTGGATGGAAACTGTCCCATTTAAGGCATGTGGGCGGTCGATTGGCTTCTGATACAGGGATGTCTCTATTATATTGTTCTGCAGCTTAATGATGGTGTCCAAAAAGTTAATTTCAGGCTGTGTTATATACTATGGGGGTACAATATTTTTTATGGAGGAGGCTGTGATATATACTATATGGGACACATTTATATTCTGTGGGGGAGGCTGTGTTATATACTATGGGGGGCACATTATACTCTAGGGAGGAGGCTGTGTTATATACTATGGGGGTACATTATATTCTATGGAGGAGGCTGTGTTATATACTATGGGGGTGCTACACTATATTCTATGGAGGAGGCTGTGTTATATACTATGGGGGTACATTATATTTTATGGAGGAGGCTGTGATATATACTATGTGGGGCACATTTATATTCTGTGGGGAGGCTGTGTTATATACTATGGGGGGCACATTATACTCTATGGAGGAGGCTGTGTTATATACTATGGGGGTACATTATATTCTATGGGGGAGGCTGTGTTATATACTATGGGGGGTACATTATACATTGTTTTCTATGGAGGAGGCTGTGTTATATACTATGGGAGGTACATTATATTCTATGGAGGAGGCTGTGTTATATACTATGGGGGCACATTATATTCTATGGAGGAGTCTGTGTTATATACTATGTGGGGGCACATTATACATTATATTCTATGGAGGAGGCTGTGTTATATACTATAATGGGTACATTATACATTATATTATATGGGGAGGCTGTGTTATATACTATGGGGGGGCACGTTATTTTCCATGGAGGAGACTGTTATATGCTATGGGGTGGTCCATTATATTCTATGGGGGAGGCTGTGTTATATGCTATGGGGGCGCTACACTATATTCTATGGAGGAGGCTATGTTATATACTATGGGGGGGCACATTATATTCTATGGAGGAAGCTGTGTTATATACTATGGGGGGTACATTATACATTATATTCTATGGAGGAGGCTGTGTTATGTACTATGGGGGTACATTATATTCTATGGGGGAGGCTGTGTTATATACTATGGGGCGCTCCGCTATATTCTATGGAGGAGGCTGTGTTATATACTATGGGGGGTACATTATATTCTATGGGGTAGGCTATGTTATTTACTATGGGGGCACATTATTTTCTATGGAGGAGACTGTGTTATATACTATGGGGGAGTACAATACACATTATATTCTATGGGGGAGGCTGTGTTATATACTATGGGGGGTACATTATATTCTGTTGGGGGAGGCTGTATTATAATTTATGGGGGGGCTGTATTATATTCTATGGGGGGCTGTATTATATTCTATGGGGAGCTGTATTATATTCTATGAGGGGGGCTGTATTATATTCTATGGTGGAGGCTGTATTATAATCTATAGGTGGGCACATTATAATATACTGTATGGAGGACTATGGGGTGTATTATACTAAACAAACAAAATGCTGCATATTCATTGAGTGATTGGATTGTTTATGCCGGAACAAAAATCATTGTTCTCAGCAGCACATCACCGGTGTAAACTGTAGATATGGTGCTGATAACATGATACTGTATGGGGACAGATTGTTGTAATAGTGATTGTTCAGTTCCCATCATTTTCTCAGTTGGTGTAAAGAGGCCGGGAAACAAGCGTCGGAAGACTTCAGTATTGTCGATCACTCTCATTTAGCGGCCTGAACTCAGCGCATGTAAATACAACAGAAATGCTTCTGTGTGATGTGCAATATGTTAGCATTTGGGGCCTCATATTAAACTTTTGCCTAGGTCCCCACTTTTCCTAAAACCGGCCCTGCCTGACGCTTCCTCATCCTTCCTAATCTCTACTGGGAACTTGTGGATCCTTCTTAAAAGGGAAATTTACTTTGAAGGAAAGTGGTCACCTCTATGATCAGTGTCTGGGGGGGATATGGTTGGTGCTGCCCAAAAAGTTGATCGTCATCACATTAAGAAACTGACATTTTCTTCCCATTTAGGCCCTTACAATATTGGTTCTCTCTCTGGAGATCTATATAAGAAAATGTTCCTGATTGACCCGTCAAGGATTGACAGGGACAAGATGGTGGAGAGGATATTACAGCTCACGCTAGAGATCTTCTTCCAGCTTACTGGAGAGGTGAGAGATTCTGATGATGTCACATTACATCATTCTTATCTATGGGAATAACAGATGGACAGAACTGGAGAGGTGAGGACTCTGGAAATGTCTGTAGTCAGATTTATTAATGAGTCTCTCCATAACCAGGATTACACAGTAGTGAAGAAGACCTCTAGTGAGCGCTGTCAGACCCCTGTGTCTGAGGGATGTGGAAGACCACTGAGTCCAATCACTGGGCCTCCACCTCACCCCTTTATTCATGAGGACATCAATGACCAGAAGATCTTACAACTCACTTACAAGATGATTCAGCTGCTGACTGGAGAGGTGACACTGCTGGGAATGTTGGGACATTATACATTAACGCAATGAAATTATCGAGGTGATGATGGTATCATTGTATGTGTCAGGTTCCTATAAGGTGTCAGGATGTCGCTGTTTATTTCTCCATGGAGGAGTGGGAGTATTTAGAAGGACACAAAGATCTGTACAAGGACGTCATGATGGAGGTTCCCCAGCCCCTCACATCACCAGGTAATAGACAGGACTAAATACACATGGCCTACAATTATCTGTATGTAAAGAATGAATTCAGTCCCTGTATGTGTTTCCTCCAGTTGTATGCAGTAGGAGGACAACACCAGAGAGATGTCCACATCCTCTTCTACCACAGGACTGTAAACAAGAAGATCCCAATGTTCCTCAGGATTATCAGGTAGATGGAGAGAAGGTGTCATGAGATCTCCTCTATGATGTGTAGATGGCTGTGAAGGTCTTGTGCTCAGTCTTGTTTTATCCACCAGTATTACATGTTTTATACTTGTGTAATGAGGACGGTGGAGGTGGCAGGATTAGAGCTGATCATAGATGTGACTTGTCCATCTGTCTATGACTTTTACAATATTTGTTTCAGGGTGAAGATCTGACCCATATTAATACTACAGAGACCTATGTGAGGGGAGATGAGCGGTGTAAAGAGGAGATTCCTACATATGACTACCCAGGTGAGTAGTAACCACTAAATGTAGAGAAGTCTCAGTTTCTTCTCAGACACTGGGTGGTACCATTTTGTATAGTTTGCTGTGAACACTGTGGTCTTTCAGGTTTTTTTGATTTAGATTCACCACTTCGGCCAAAGTGCTATATAAATATACATGGCTATATGATAATAGACGATAAAATAAGGATTTCAAAATATAGACGGAACATGAAAAACAAGGATGGTTTATTACAGTCTCTGCCTTACTTATACAGCACTGTGTATACAGAAATAGGTGGTTATGTGATCGCTGGATGTAGGGAAGGGGCAAGAACTGCTGGACCCCAGAAGACCCAGTCAGCTCTGCTGTACAGCCAGGAGGCTAAAATTCCACTGTAATTGGGACAAATATGGCAGCCCCTGTTACAGAAGAAATAGGATTATAAAAATAGTATTTTGTTGATAAAATGCCACCAATAGTTCTCTATGTGTAAAATAAATGAAAAATAAACTAATAAAAAACAAGCTGCTGCAAATCTAAATAGCTATTACTCATCCTGCCCCCAGTTAAATAGCAAAACCAAAGTGTCTCAGTAAACCGTAAACTTCGGCACTCAAAAAAAAATTAATATTTTAAATTTGAATATTTTCATATGGAAAAATAAATCATATCCAAGTGAATACAGATATAAACACGTTCAACGTTTCGGCCCATTCATGGCCTTTTCCAAGAGCTATCTTTGTATGAAAAACGTAAAATATTATAAACAGTTTAAAAGCGTCTTTATACTAAACATATATTCATATATGAAATAGGTTTATTAATGCAATAAAAAATGAAATAACTAGAATCCTCAAATCTATCACAATTACTGCTAAGGGAACTGGTACTAAGTGAGAAAATATTTTTTAAGTAAAGTTTTCTTGGTAGCAAGTAGGGTTGAGCGTATTTCTTTTTATCGGGTCGGGTTTCACGAAACCCGACTTTTTCAAAAATCGGGTCGAGTGAAATGGGCCGATCCTATAGAAAAGTCGGGGTCGGCCAAAACACGAAACCCAATGCAGTGCATTGGGTTTCTAATGGTTCCCAGGGTCTGAAGGAGAGGAAACTCTCCTTCAGGCTCTGGGATCCATATTGAAGTGTAAAATAAAGAATCAAAATAAAAAATATTGATATACTTACCCTCGGACGCGCCCTGGTTCTCACCGGCAGCCTTCTTTCCTAAGAATGAGCGCCTGAAGGACCTTCGATGACGTCACGGCTTGTGATTGGTCGCGTGAGCGGTCACATGGGCGTCACGTGACCAATCACAAGCCGCGACGTCATCTAAGGTCCTTCAGGCGCTGATTCTTAGGAAGGAAGGCTGCGGGTTAGAACCAGGGCGCGTCCGAGGGTGAGTATATACCTATTAGGAATATACTCACCCTCGGACGCGCCCTCGGACGCTTCCTTCGTAAGAATTAGCGCCTGAAGGACCTTAGATGACGTTGCGGCTTGTGATTGGTCGCGTGACGCCCATGTGACCGCTCACGCGACCAATCACAAGCCGCGACGTCATCGAAGGCCCTTCAGGCGCTGATTCTTAGGAAGGAAGGCTGCCGGTGAGAACCAGGGCGCGTCCGAGAGTGAGTATATCAATATTTTTTTTTTTATTCTTTATTTTACACTTAAATATGAATTCTGATACCGATTCCCGATATCTTAAACATATCGGGAATCGGTATTGGAATTCCGATTCAAGATCAGAAGATCGCGGACCTCATGGCCGACCCCACACAGGGGTCGGGGTCGGGTTTCATGAAACCCGACTTTGCCAAAAGTCGGCGACTTCTGAATCTGGCCGACCTGTTTCGCTCAACCCTAGTAGCAAGAGTAGTCACCGCAGTATATGTCAATTATTTATTGATGGTCATATCATGATATTTGTCAAAAATAGTAAGAGTTCCTGCATGGAGACACACTGGGAGAGAGAGGCTTAGGCCGGGGTCACACTTGCGAGAAACTTGCGCATCAATACCCGGCACTCGGATGGGAGCGTGCGGCTGCATGTATTTCTATGTAGCCGCACTCTCCGATCCCGAGTGCCAGTGGCAGTGCCGGGTATTGATGCGAGAGACTCACTCGAGTGTGACCCCGGCCTTAGGAAATAAAATGCAGATAAATATTATTTTCCCTTTATGGCCACATAATAGAGAAAAGCACATGCATAAGAACTGTACATGAAGTAGACTCTAAAGGCGCTGTAGAGAATATGGGCCCTGGAACATATTAAAATCCATTTACCTGTGTGATGTTGGATCATAGTAGTCCGTGCTGCAGTGTTCAAATTGCCATGGAGTGCAGTGTGACGCGAGTGGCCTTTTACATGTATGTGGTGGTAATCGTGAGGTGCGCTTCCGGGTACTCAGGAAAGCAACGTTGAATGCTCTTTGCGCATGCGTGAGCCGGAAAAAGCTGAAGATCAAGTGCACCGGCGTGCAAGCGTATTACTAAGCAGAACAGGAGTGCGCCTGCATGGCTAAGCCACGCCAGAGATGTGTAGAAGGCATATAGAGCGGAAATGAGAGTTAACGGTACGATAAACATATATATATATATATAACGTCTTGTTAGTGAGGGGAAGGAATGGTTAGTAGATGGGAGAAGGTCAGTAATGGGAGGAGAAAATTAAACGAGGAAAAAGGTCATGAATGGGCCGAAACGTTGAACGTGTTCAGAGTCGGACTGGAGTGCCTTGGGCCCACCAGAGAAAAATCATTCTTGGGGCCATCATGCAGTTATATAGAAATAACACCACTTCTGTTGAAAAATGAGGTAATATCAAACCAAGTGTTTATTAGCCAATAAATAACCAATTTAACTTAATGTATAGGCGACAAATTTAAGAAACACTCCAGGCAAAAAATAAATACTTTTATCTCATTCAGGGCCTGTTGCAAAGTTGCAAAACACAACAATAAATACTTTCCAGGTACATTTCCCACAGATGGAACTTGCATCTATTTTGAGCATGGGGCCCCGTCACACATGCATCCGTTTAGTGGAGAGATGGCCAGAATTTTGTCTACCTCACCAAAATTCTGGAACATGGCAGTGCAGATGAGGCCTAATAAGCAGCTCACCGCACAGATAAGGAACTATATTTTAAGGGCTTGCTCACTCGAGCGTATAACACGACAGTGCAGATGTGCAATTATTAAAACAATGGCAGCACCATGCAAGTGTATCCGATATTCGGATGACACGTATCCATACTAGTCTATAGGTGTGTGCAGTAGTGTAGCTATTGGTAGGGGGCAGAGGGTGAGGTGACCCCGGGCCCCACACTCTGAGGAGCCCACCCGGAGCTGCACTACATTTAACTGTATTGGTGTGCACAGGGAACCAATACAGTTAAACTCAGTGACAGAGAGGTGAGTGTTTGAGCCGAAGGACATTACCCTAATCGGACCAATTCTTTTGCATGAGAGAAGCGATGGCCGTGTGAGCGAACCCTAAACCTCACATGATTGAAGATGAAGAGAACCCTGTTCCTAAATGTGGAACATTCAGAAAACCATGACATCCCATCTATAAAATCATGAATGATCATTATTAAATGGAACCTGTCACCCCCAAAATGGAAGTTGAACTAAGCCCAACAGCATCAGGGGCTTATCTACAGCATTCTGGAATGCCGTCTATAAGCCCCTGATGTAACCTGAAAGATGAGAAATAGAGGTTAGATTATACTCACCCAGGGGCGGTCCGATCCGATGGGCGTCGCGATCCTGGGCCTCACCACCTTCTTACGATCACGTCCTCTTCTTGTCTTCACGCTGCGGCTCCGGCACAGGCGTACTTTGTCTACCCTGTTGAGGGCAGAGCAAAGTACTGCAGTGCACAGGCGCCAGGAAAGGTCAGAGAGGCCCGGCGCCCGCGCACTGCAGTACTTTGCTCTGCCCTCAACAGGGCAGACAAAGTACGCCTGCGCCGGAGCCGCAGCGTGAAGACAAGAAGAGGACGTCATCTGATGAAGATAGGAGGTGCCGGACCGGACCGCGACACCCATCGGACCGGACCACAGCGGGACCGCCCCTTGGTGAGTATAATCTAACCTCTTTTTCTCATCTTTCAGAATACATCAGGGGCTTATCTACAGCATTACAGAATGCTGTAGATAAGCCCCTGATGCCGGTGGGCTTAGCTCACCTTCGATTTTGGGGGTGACAGGTTCCCTTTAATAGTGGAAACTGGGGCACTACTCACAATTCTGAGGCTGAGATATCAAAATTGAACTCACCTGTTAGATTGTCTGGTGTCGGCTCATTATGGCAAGGAAAAGATAGAAGTGAGCAGAAAACAAAATACAGGTCAAGCACCTAATATAATGACATTAGGCTTCCTATAGATTTACTGTACTGACGGATCTCAAAATATGTATGTGCATGGTACATTAATAATAGGAAATAGTTCATTAAAGTGAACCTGTCACCAGTTTTGGCCGATACGAGTTACGGCCACCGCCCTTCAGGGCTTATCTACACCATTCTATAATGCTGTAGATAAGCCCCGATCTGACCTAAAAGATAAGAAAAATAACTTTTATTATACTCAACTGTGCAGGCGGTCCGATTCGATGGGTGTCGCAGGTTTGGGTCCAGCGCCTTCCATCTTCTTGCGATGTCATCCTCCTGCTTGCTTCACAGGCTCCCCGGTATTGGGCTCCAGTGCAGGCGTACTTATCTGTCCTATTGAGGGCAGAGCAAAGTACTGCAGTGCGCAGGCGCTGGGCCTCTCTGACCTTTCCCGACACTTGCGTACTGCAGTACTTTGCTCTGAATAGCAATAAAATTTGACCAGCAATTTCTAATTTTTCCAAAAGAATTAACAAAATCATATTTTTAAGGGACCAAATCACATTTGATGGTAGAAGGTTTACACAGTAAAATATCGATATTTGCAGATGATACAAAACTATGTAAAGCAGTTAATACAAGAGAAGATAGTATTCTGCTACAGATGGATCTGGATAAGTTGGAAACTTGGGCTGAAAGGTGGCAGATAAGGTTTAACAATGATAAATGTAAGGTTATACACGTGGGAAGAGGGAATCAATATCACCATTACACACTGAACGGGAAACCACTGGGTAAATCTGACAGGGAGAAGGACTTGGGGATCCTAGTTAATGATAAACTTACCTGGAGCAGCCAGTGCCAGGCAGCAGCTGCCAAGGCAAACAGGATCATGGGGTGCATTAAAAGAGGTCTGGATACACATGATGAGAGCATTATACTGCCTCTGTACAAATCCCTAGTTAGACCGCACATGGAGTACTGTGTCCAGTTTTGGGCACCGGTGCTCAGGAAGGATATAATGGAACTAGAGAGAGTACAAAGGAGGGCAACAAAATTAATAAAGGGGATGGGAGAACTACAATACCCAGATAGATTAGCGAAATTAGGATTATTTAGTCTAGAAAAAAGACGACTGAGGGGCGATCTAATAACCATGTATAAGTATATAAGGGGACAATACAAATATCTCGCTGAGGATCTGTTTATACCAAGGAAGGTGACGGGCACAAGGGGGCATTCTTTGCGTCTGGAGGAGAGAAGGTTTTTCCACCAACATAGAAGAGGATTCTTTACTGTTAGGGCAGTGAGAATCTGGAATTGCTTGCCTGAGGAGGTGGTGATGGCGAACTCAGTCGAGGGGTTCAAGAGAGGCCTGGATGTCTTCCTGGAGCAGAACAATATTGTATCATACAATTATTAGGTTCTGTAGAAGGACGTAGATCTGGGTATTTATTATGATGGAATATAGGCTGAACTGGATGGACAAATGTCTTTTTTCGGCCTTACTAACTATGTTACTATGTTACTATGTTACTATGATGTGACTTTAAGGGGCCTATGTGACAGAAAATACCCAAAACTGACACCATTCTAAAAATCACCCCTCAAGGTGTTGAAAACCCTTCAGGTGCTTCACAGGAATTTTTGGAGTGTGGAGGGAAAAAATTAACATTTAACTTTTTGTAGCAAAAATTTAACTTTAGACCCCAATATTTTTTTATTTTCACAAGGGATAAGAGGAAAAAATGAACCCCAAAAATTGTTGTGCAATTTCTCCTAAGCATGCAGATACCCCTTATGTGGTGAAAAAAACATTATTTTTGGCACACAACAGGGCTCAGAAGGGAAGGAGCGCCATTTTGAATTTTTTTATGTAAAATTTGCTGGAATAATTAGCGGTTGCCGTGTCGCTTTGGAGAGCTCCTAATGTGCCTAAATAGTGGAAACCGCCATCAAGTGACACCAGTTAGGAAACTAGACCACCTCAGGGAACTTATCTAGATGTGTGGAGAGTATCTTGAACCCTCAGATGCTTTGCGGACATTTATAATGTAGAGCCATGAAAATAGAAAAAAAACACATTTTTACCACAAAAAATGTTATTTTTGGCCCCAATTTTTTATTTTTGCAAATATAGCAAGAGAAAATGCACACTAAAATTTGTTGTGCAGTTTCTCTTGAGTACTCAGATACCCCATTTGTGGTGTAAAACTACTGTTTAAGGTGCACAGCAGGACTCGGAAGGGAAGGAGCACCATATGAATTCTGGAGCTCAATTTTGGCTGGAATAGATTGCGAATGCCATGTCAAATTTGACGAGCCCCGAACATGCCAAAACAGCAGAAATCCCCACACGTGACCCCATTTTGGAAACTGCACTTCTTGAGGAATTTTTGTAGAGGTGTGATAAGCATTTTTAGGCTTTAGTCAATTTATAAAACTGTGTAACATTTGGCTGAGTAAATGGAAAATTTCCATTTATTCCACTAAAATGTACTGCTTTTGGCCCCAAGAGAAAATTAATGGTACAAATTGTGTGACAAATTTTGGTGCCATTTCTAAGGTGCTTTCACATTGCGTTTGTGGGTCCTGCCGATGCATACATCTAACCCCTCTGAAAAACAGAATACAGACATATGCGCCGATGGGACCTGAGACTGTTATGGTATTGGCAGAGCAAATGTGCACTCTGATGTGCATCATTTTTGGAAGTTTCCGCCTACTGGGGGCAGACACTCAGACCTAGGAGACTGCATCTGAAAGTCCTCCTCCAGTAGGCGGACACTCCCTAAAATGATGCACATCAGAGCGCACAATCCCTCTATGGCTCTGTAGGCCCATACGTCTGAACCCCGTCTTGCGCAGGGGGTGTTTGGAAGTATGCCCTGACTGGATCCACGAAAGCAATGTGAAAGCACCCTTACCCATTTTCCCATGTGAAAATAGAAAATCTGGGGCTAAAACTAAATTGGTGTGATAAAAATGTAATTGTTTTCTTCACCGCCTAATGGTATAAAATTCTGTGAGGCACATAAGGTGTCAACATGCTCACTGCACCACTAGATGAATACATTGAAAGATGTAGTTTGTAAAATGAGGTTACTTATGGATGGCTGCGCTGTTCTGACACCTCAGGGGCTCTGCCAATGTGACATGGCACCCTCAAACCATTCCAGCAAAATCTGAACTCCAAAATGGCGCTTCCCCCATTTTGAGCTTTGCACTGTGCCTCAAAGGTAGTTTTTAACCACATATGGGGTATTGGCGTACTCAGGAGAAATTGTAGAACAAATTTTGGGGTCCATTTTCTCTTGCTATCCTTGTAAAAATGACAAATTTGGAACAAAACCAACAGTTTTGATGGAAATTTTTGTTTTTTATTTTCACTGTTAAACATTATGAAATTCTGTGAAGTATCTGTGGGTTCAGGATGCTTACCACACCTTTGAAATTTTTTTTTGAGGGGTGTGGCTTCCAAAATGGGGTCACTTGTGGTGGATTTCCACCGTTTAGGCACATCAGGGGCTCACTGTTGTGAATTCTGTGGCTGAATTCACTTCTGTGGTCACAAGTGGTATTGCAGTCTCTGGGCTTCCTCCCTCAGGTGTTTTGGTGAGCTCGTTGGCTGCCTTGCTATTTAGCTCCACCTGAGTCTGTCTTCCTTGCTCCTTGTCAATGTTCCAGTGTTGGATCTGAGCTACTGCATCTTTCCTTGGGCCTGCTGCTCTGCTAGATAAGTGCTTCTAGTTTGTTTTCTGTTTTTTCTGTCCAGCTTGCTATTAACTTTTGCTGGAAGCTCTGAGAAGCAAAGGGGTGCACCGCCGTGCTGTTAGTTCGGCACGGTGGGTCTTTTTGCCCCTTTGCGTGGTTTTCGTTTTAGGGTTTTTTGTAGACTGCATAGTTCTCTTTGCTATCCTCGCTCTGTCTAGAATATCGGGCCTCACTTTGCTGAATCTATTTCATTCCTACGTTTGTCTTTTCATCTTGCTAACAGTCATTATATGTGGGGGGCTGCCTATTCCTTTGGGGTATTTCTCTGAGGTAAGTCAGGCTTGTATTTCTATCTTCAGGCTAGTCAGCTCCTCAGGCAGTGCCGAGTTGCATAGGTAGTGATAGGCGCAATCCACTGCTGCTTATAGTTGTGTGAGGATAGATCAGGTACTGCAGTCTACAGAGATTCCACGTCTCAGAGCTCGTCCTATTGTTTTTGGTTATTGCCAGATCTCTGTATGTGCGCTGATTACTGCACGCTGTGTTGCCTGATTGCCAGCCATAACAGTACAAGGAGCCACACCAATGATTCCCAATAGAGGGAAAAAAGAAATCCTGACAGCATTTTTTTTTCTTAGCTCTGTCTTCAGTCTTTTTTTTCCCCTAGACATTAGAGTGCTTCAGGACACAGCTGTGGACATGGATATTCAGGCTCTGTGCTCCTCAATGGATAATCTCGTTGTAAATGTACAAAAGATTCAAGATACTATTGATCAGAAATCGATGCTAGAACCAAGAATTCCGATTCCTGATTTGTTTTTTGGTGACAGAACTAAATTCCTGAGCTTCAGAAATAATTGTAAGCTATTTTTGGCCTTGAAACCTCATTCTTCTGGTAATCCTATTCAACAGGTTTTGATTATTATTTCTTTTTTGCGCGGCGACCCACAGGACTGGGCGTTTTCTCTTGCACCAGGAGATTCTGCATTGAGTAATGTTGATGCATTTTTCCAGGCGCTGGGATTGCTTTACGATGAGCCTAATTCAGTGGATCAGGCTGAGAAAAATCTGCTGGCTTTATGCCAGGGTCAGGATGATGTAGAAGTATATTGTCAGAAATTTAGGAAGTGGTCAGTACTCACTCTGTGGAATGAATCTGCACTAGCGGCTTTGTTCAGAAAGGGTCTCTCTGAAGCTCTTAAGGATGTAATGGTGGGATTTCCTATGCCTGCTGGTTTGAATGAGTCTATGTCCTTGGCCATTCAGATCGGTCGTCGCTTGCGCGAGCGTAAATCTGTGCACCATCTGGCGGTATTGTCTGAGAGTAAACCTGAGCCTATGCAGTGCGACAGGACTATGACTAAAGTAGAACGGCAAGAACACAGACGTCTGAACAGACTGTGTTTCTATTGTGGTGATTCTACTCATGCTATTTCTAATTGTCCTAAACGCACTAGGCGGTTCGATAGCTCTGCCGTTATTGGTACTGTACAGTCCAAATTCCTTTTGTCCATTACCTTAATGTGCTCTTTGTCATCGTATTCTGTCATGGCGTTTGTGGATTCAGGCGCTGCCCTGAATCTGATGGATTTGGATTATGCTAAACGTTGTGGATTTTTCTTGGAGCCTTTGCGGTGTCCTATTCCGTTGAGAGGAATTGATGCTACACCTTTGGCCAAGAATAAGCCTCAGTACTGGGCCCAGCTGACCATGTGCATTGCTCCTGCACATCAGGAAGTTATTCGCTTTCTGGTACTGCATAATTTGCATGA